>NW_011495030.1:5333709-5354799 GCF_000754665.1 Bison bison bison
TGACTAGATGGACCTTTGTTGGCAAAGTAATGTCTTTGCTTTTGAATATGCTATCTAGGTTGGTCATAACTTTCCTTCCAAGGAGTAAGGGTCTTTTAATTTCATGGCTGCAGTCACCATCTGCAGTGATTTTGGAGCCCAAAAAATAAAGTCTGACACTGTTTCCACTGTTTCCCCATCTATTTCCCATGAAGTGATGGGACCGGATGCCATGATCTTCGTTTTCTGAATGTTGAGCTTTAAGCCAACTTTTTCACTCTCCTCTTTCACTTTCATCAAGAGGCTCTTTAGTTCCTCTTCACTTTCTGTCATAAGAGTGGTGTCATCTGCGTATCTGAGGTTATTGATATTTCTCCAAGCAATCTTGATTCCAGCTTGTGTTTCTTCCAGTCCAGTGTTTCTCATGATGTACTCTGCATAGAAGTTAAATAAGCAGGGTGACAATATACAACCTTGACATACTCCTTTTCCTATTTGGAACCAGTCTGTTGTTCCATGTCCAGTTCTAACTGTTGCTTCCTGACCTGCATACAGATTTCTCAAGAGACAGGTCAGGTGGTCTGGTATTCCCATCTCTTGAAGAATTTTCCACAGTTTATTGTGATCCACACAGTCAATGGTTTTGGCATAGTCAATAAAGCAGAAATAGATGTTTTTCTGGAATTCTCTTGCTTTTTCCATGATCCAGCGAATGTTGGCAATTTGATGGATACAAACTGCTATACATAAAATAGATAATTAGCATGGCTTTACTGTACAGCACTGGGAATATATTCAATATCTTATAATAATCTATAATAGAAAGTAATCTTAAAACATACACATGTATGTATGTGTGTGTGTTAGTCACTCCGTTGTGTCTGAGTCTTTGCAACCCCATGGACTGCAGCCCACCAGGCTCCTCTGTCCATGGAATTCTCCAGGCAAGAATACTTTAGTGGGTTGCCATGATCTTCTCCAACACATATATGTGTGTGTACACACACACACACACACACACACACACATATATAACCGAATCATGTTGCTGTACACTTGAAACTAACACAATATTATGAATCTTTTTAAAATACTTCAATTTTTTAAATGTTTTTTAAAAATCAAAATTTAAAAATTGGGAAAGTGAGCCTTCGGGGTGAGCAGGAATCCCCGGCAGCATGTGAATGTCCTTCCCTGTTTTCATAAAGAGAAGGCAGAAAGCTAAAGGTGAACATGGATGACTCTGCCATTGGTTGCACCGCCCATCAATCTTTGGTGCCAGCCAGCTCATGGCTAGATAGACAGGATGGAAAGCAGTGGCCCCGGGAGGTCAAGGATCTCATGTTCCTCCTATACTCTCTACATTTGCATCTGGGCCCCTGCCACCTTAAGGGCAACCTATGATGCTGAGTGTGAGATCTGAAAACAGAAACTCTAGAATGAGAGCTTCTAGCAAAACCGTTAAAACCAGGCAGCAATGGAGGAAAGCCCCAGATCTCCCAAGACATTTTTCAAAGGGTCATGAGCATCAACCTACACCCTTTACAGGTTGCATGAATCTGCTTCGCTCTCCCTGACCCTTCGCACAACCCGATAGACACGAGAGCACTTTGTCATGAACAGAAGCAGAAATATAAGCAAAGCAATTTCAGAAACAGAATTGGGAAAGCATGAATATGTACTGCTAGGAAAGGGTCTTACTTTAATTTGGTGTCTTAATATTATAAGCTTTTTTCTCTTCTTTTCTTTAAATCCTTGCTCAAAAAAACAGGAGACCTGGGTTTCAATTTTCCTGCTCTATTGCCATGTCAATGAACAGGTCATGTACCCTCTGTGAGCGTGGTTTCTGATCCTTAGCTTAAAGGAACTGGAAAGCTTGTGCTCTGAGATCTCACTAGGATATTTTCTTCTGCAAATATATGTTGACAAAACAGGAACTGATCCAAATAATTAACAGAGATAAGCTTAATTACTGTTGTATATTTTTGGTCAGATATCTCAGTTAACTTATATGTACTGAAGTCTCATGTTCTGAGGAAACTCGTGATTACTCATCTATGAAATGGGGATGTATTTGTCTCACTAGGTTTTCCACTGATGAAATTAAATAAAGGCTGTAAATGAGACGATGGCTGATGCACAGCAGAGGCTGAGTAAGTGTTAGTTCTTTTCTTGTTAACCCTGGTAATCCCCTTGGTGCCTCGTTTGGTTGATGTGCAGTTAACAATTTACAGTTTGTGAAACCAGCCTGGAGATACCACTCTGGTAAGAACCTAATGCAAATACAGACCAAAGGGACTAAGATGTGCCAATAAGGTAGTGATGAATTTGTCTACACTTTCTGCCATGACACAAGATATAGCTATGCTTAAGCACATTTACTCAGGATTTCCATAAACTCAAACTCCACCTATCATTTTAAAAATATTTTTGGCAGGACCTCGTGAGCTACAGTGATGATGCAGATGGCCTGGCAAGGGTCAAGCCCTGGAAAAAAAAAAAAAAAAAGTCCAGGTGTTTATCAGTAATATTTGAAGTCCACCTGTGTTCAAAGGGACAGATGCGAGGGTATGATCAGCAGCAGCATAATCATTGAGTCCTTGAGAACTTTATTAGTTATTCATTTTATCATCACAACTCTTCCAAGTGGTATTGATATTCCCACTTTTTCTAATAAAGGACTTATTGCTATAAGAGTTTAAGTATCTTATTCGAGGTCATAGAGTTAGTGAACAAACAGTAGTTCCTGAATTTGAACATTCAACTCCTTTTCTCCAAAGTCCTTGTATGCTCTACTTCAGTGTTGAGCAGTCCAGGAGCAGGCAGCCTTTTAGAAACAGACACTGGCATTTGGGATATTGGTCAGTTGGTACTGTGCGATCAAGGCACTAATCTCGGGTCAGGACCAGACTCCAGAGTTGGATAAGGATCAGGTAAAAAACAAGTGTGTCCCTGGACAGATTACTAAGGCAGGATCTCAGACACACAACCCCTGACAAAGGCAAGGTAGAGTTCCCTCCACAACAGGGAATAGAAAGAATCTAGGGACAAGAAAGAACTTTATGGTGAGAGTTAAGACAAAAAAAATCTGAAGCAAATAAGTGGCCTGAATGAGTCAATGCTCCAACATTTGGGGCAGAATCTCCTCACACACTGACAGCAATATCTCCTAGAACCTCCATGGACCTGAATTTACCAAAGGATGAGAAAAGTAGACAGAGGTGAAAGGTTCCTTTCTAGGAAGAGAGAAACGTTCCAAAAGAATACAATTCTGGTTCGCTGGAAGTTTGGGTGATCAGACCTGGTGTGTCTTCAAAGGATTTGAGAGATGAGCTTTGATGCCATCTGTTGTACCTTAATAATCCCAAGAAATAAGATCTGTGTTCCCTTCTTTGCATTAAAGAGGGCTTTCCTAAGAGCTTCAGAGAATCCTCTGTTTCTTGGCATAACACATAACTTAAACTGAACCTTCTTAATGCCCATCTCAACATAGTATCCTACAAAAACTGGCATTCAAATAAGTATTGAAGAGTAATTTAAATATTTACTGAAATCCATCAAAAGCACCAAAGAAGTATATGAAATCTTATGGCATGAAAAGATCCTAAAGATCTTCACCTGTCTTTCTCCTCAAAGTCCTACTTTTTGCTGTTGCAGCTTACCTCCTTCCAAATATTTTTTCTCCCTTCCTCCCAAAAAAATCCCCACCCATGGTGGATGGCAGAAAGGAGAAAGCTGTAAACAATATGCAGCATTTAATATTTTGTTCTCATCGCAGAAGTTCCAGGTGAATTGTGAACAGAAAGCCAACCAGTGCTGGGAGACCCACTAGCTATTGTTTAATCACCTGGCTTTACTCTGTTCCATTTTGCCTTCAAAGTATCTCCCTCGATTTCCACCAAATAAATATACTCATTCATTTGATCAACTGAACATCTAGTAAAGTCTTGATTTTGCACAGTGCACAGCGAGGTGAGAGATACATGACAGAAGTCCTGCTCTCAAAGAACCTAGAATTAAACAGGAATGACAGAACATACCCCAAATCACTACAGTAAATTATATTAAGTGACTGGCCCATAAAATGTGGATTAAGATTCAGGATCTTCTGGAGGATTAACTAAAACCAATCACACAGTATACTTACTGCCTACTCCTACTTCTGTTCTTAAGATATACATGGAGTCTTCTTGTTCTTTTTCTTTTTGTATTTTCTAAACATATTTCTCCAGTGATATCATCTTAAAGGAAAATGAAATTAGATCAAAATGGACTTAAGTCCAGACCTGAGGAAAAAAATGCACTAAAAGAGAAGCCTAAGAACTATGTTTGTGAAAGAATGAACCATCTGACTGATAGCCTGGGGAAGATATCTAAGAACCCTTAAGAATTTTATATTATCAGTTGATCTCTCTGATCTTGTCTCCACAATGACTAGCACCAAGATAATTTCTAGAAAATAATATGATCATATCTCATTTAAAATGTCTTAACTGCTTTTGAGATTTCCCCTTGTCCTCTGGTTATGTCCAGATGCCTTAACATGACTCAGAAGTTCATTTTTTAGTAGAAAAATGACCCTCCTACCTCTCTAGCCACATATTGTGTCACTCATCGTTTCCAGCATCTTCTCTGCTTCAGTGCTTCTTAATCATTTGTAGAAGTGGGTAACTTCTATATCCTGAGCTCACCCCGTTCGTGTCTTTATTACCTTGGACTCTAATTGCCTTTTCCCAAGTTATTCGCCTCCCAGACAATAAGCACCATGCAAAAGTGAACTAGTTCTACCATATTCATCACTGATCCCTCAGAGCCTATCTCAGTGTCAGAAAGTAGTAAATATTTCATGAATATTGCTTGAGTGCATAACTTAAAAACATAAGGGAATCATGACTTGTCTTGAGTTGGGTTCCTTGGAAACATATTCTGAGGCAAAGATTTTCAAGCAGAAGGTTTATTGGTAGTAGCTGTAGTAGGGCTTTCCAGTGGAAGACATCAAAATGTAATGTAATATGGATCCCATAAGAAGTTCTGAAGCTGAAACAATCCTTCAGCATTTTCCTTACTAAAAGCAGAAGGACCAGATCTTTGTACCTAATTATCAAAAGCCAGCTGCCTCCAAGGAAGAAGTGTCACCTTGGGTGATTCACCCCTTTGGATAAGGGCAATTCCTACAAAAGGATTAAGTTGTGAGTCCTCAGCATCTAGCTCTCCAAGCAGCTGGTCTTGGATAGGAATTTAAACCATGGTCTGCAGTGTCTGCTGCATTTCCCTTTCACCTGCAGCACAAGGCATGGATGCTTCAACTCCCTAAACTCTGAAAGTGTCCCTCTGCCCTGAAACCCATCTAATTACAACCTCCACTGCTCAACTGCTGGTGGAGTGAGCACCAGTACCACTACCAATCACATTGGTAGTGAGCACCAGTACCACATTGGTAGTGGAGTGAGCACCAGTACCACTACCAATCACATTGTTTGTAGAGTGTCTACTACATGCCAGGGATTATTCAAAGTATACAGCATTCATCAGAACATAAAACAGACAAAAAGACCCTGTTTTCTTTGAGCTTTCATTCTAGAGAGAGACAATTAGAAAAGTAAAAAGTGGAGCAGAGTGTCATAAATACTATGGAAAAAGTAAAGCAGAAATAGAAAATAGGGAGTGCCAAGATTTGGGGGAGGATGAGTATTTTAATAGTAAATAGAGTAATCAGGTAAGGTCTCACTAAGAAGGTGATGAGTGAGCGAAGTCATTTAGATATTGGAGGAAAAGCTATGCAGGTAGAGAGGGTAACAAGTGCAAAGGCCCTGGAGTAAGAGCAAGCCTGAATGTGAGAAAATAACCAGAAAGCTAATGTTCCTGGGAAAGCGTAGAGTTAGATCCCAGTGGGAAGAGAGGTCAGAGAGAAATGGGGGGAGGGGCAGGTCATAGGTCATTGTAATGACTTTGTCCTATACTGTCCATGAGTTGTGAGGCCATGAAAATTTTGAGTATAAGGGTAAGAAGATATGACTTACATTTTAAAGGATCACTGTGATTCTTGTTGGAAATAAGTATTAATATATGGGGAAAGAGAAGGTGCGGGAAGCCAGTTAAGAAGCTATTAACATGTTCCAAATGCCAAAGAGCGGGGACTTGGGCCAAGGCAATAACAATAGAGATGCTGAGAAGTGGTTAGATTCTGGAAATACATTGAAGGGAGAGCTGGATGGGACACAGGTTATGAGAGGAATCAAGGATTTGAGTCTTAACAATTAAAAGAATAGGGTCTCCATTTACTGAGATGAGCAAAAGAATCTCAGTGAGGGCAACAACTTTGGGGGAAGATGGTTAGTTCAGTGTTGGCCATTTTAAGTTTAGAGATGCCTGTTGGACATCCAAATGGAGATGTTGAATATATATGATATGCTGGGGAAAAGTCCCAGACTAGAAATAAGAATGATGAGAGCCATCAGCACACAGATGATCTTTAAAACCATGGGACTAGATGCTATCAGAAAAAAAAATGAGTGTAGAGAGGAGAGAAGAGGATGATTTTAAAGATGGGGCCCTGGGGCATCACACAAATGGCATTATGATGCATAGCTTCCTGCCTCATTCTCACTGTGTACCATGAGAACCTGCATTTGGATGGAAATGCATCTTCCACCATATCCAGCATGGCTATAAGAACTTGGGCTTGAGAATGGGATATACCGATGGTGGAATACAGTCTCTGACATTCACTATGGTTATTAAGTTATTGGTTCTAATTCTTCACTTGCCTGTATTAGTATTATATATCCACCCCTTTACCATGGCCCTACGGTGTGATATATGTCCTCTACTCTCTTGGGCTTGGCCTTGTGCCCTGCTTTTTCCAGTGAGTTTTAGTGGTTGTGATATATGCAGAGGCTTGTATTGTGCTTGTGTGGTTGGAACTGCTCTGCCATTGGCATGAGAAGAAATACTTTGGGTACCATGAACCTGCTGGAGAAGGGCATGGCAACCCACTCCGTATTCTTGCTTGGAGAATCCCATGGACAGAGGAGCCTGGTGAGTTACAGTCCATGGGCTGCACAATCTGAAACGACTAAAGCAACTTAGCATGCACGCACCATGACCCCAAGCCTGGGAGTCAGAATAAGATACATGTGGCAAAGCCACCCTAGCCTCCTCATAGGCAAGTAAGAGATATGCTTATTGTTGTAAGCCAGTGTGATTTTATACTTGCTTGTTATGCAGAAATAACTGACTGATACAATCCTGACCTGTTAGTTGTGTGGTTTTGTAGCCATGTTTTCTTTGCCCATAGAGGATTGAATATGTCCCCTCTTACTGAGTTGTACTGAAATTGAAGTGAAATAATGTACAGTCCTGACACAGGCCCCAAGGATATTGATTAACTTTTCCTTGGCCCCCTCCAGAGTTGATGGTCAACTTTTCCTTGCTAGCATCAGTTCTAAGAGTAGTAAGATTTTTGTCAAAAAAGTCACCCCTGCCAAATGAAAGGGGTGGGTATCCAAGGTGATTTGTCAGTTGCTTTCATCATTTAGAATTGTAACACAAGCCACAGCAATATAATTTCTTAGGTTCCCTGATAAACAACTAGAACCATAAACACCAGCAAATCTAGTTCCATTGTTTCTTCATGGGACCTCCTATCTTTAGAAATACCAATATAAGCCTGTTTCAGCAGTGCACTTAGCATACCCCGTGTCCCTTGAGAAATAACTGGCTTTTGTTTTTGATGAGCCAGAATGCATGCACATGTGCATACTATGCAGTACACACTGCCCTTCATCAGCTCAGGCTTTTGTTCATCAAAATAATAGAAAGTAGTGGCATAAAGCCATTCTCTGAGAAATAATTCATTACAAACAAAATCACCCAAATGCCAGTTCTTCTGCCCTCAATGACCTTCAACAAGTGAGCCCCCAAAGACTCACCTGCAGCATTCAGGGAGGCAGTAACACAACATCAACTCCAACAATGCTTATTGCCTCTCTGGCTGTCACTCGCCTTGGCTAATCCTTTTTACGCCTTTATTTTCTGAGGCTGACCTTTAATACTTGTAATCAAAATGTAAACAGTTCAACAGTTCAAGTAGCTTTCTTTGAGGCTGTGGTGATAAACTGGGTAATACTTCACCAAACACCCTCACCTTTTCAGGTAAAGCTCGAAGAGAAAGTTGGACCAAGGCCTTTGTATATATCTGGACATCTAGTCTATGGAAAAATTAATCAACTATAGGGGAGAAAAGAGCTTCTTGCAGGTATGATTTCCAGTTTGCAGAAAGAGGACATATGATGAATATCCATTTCTTTATTATCTTAAACCCACATAGCATGGCAAGAAATTGAGTCCAGTCATTAATGGAATTCATCTCAGGATTAGGCTGAGGTCTTAAGGACTCACAAAAGGCCAAGATATCAGAATCGGTCCATGCTGCGTACCACCTGAATGCCTCCTTTCCCAGCCTACATCCTGCTGAAACTCTTGATCTCAGCTGCCTCACATATGTGATGCCTTAGAGTCTTTGCCAAGGGCTGGAACCCCAGTGCCTGGGTTCTAGCCTTTCATGGTACATGTGGCTGCCTCCTCAGAGGCCTTGTAGCTTGCTCTGGGATTGGCCACAAAGAGGACATGAGTCCTGGATTCCTCCCATGTAACTCTTACTGCTCCTTCTGACTCAGTCTGACCTCTGACCTCAGCAAAGTTTGACCTTTCTCCTTCCAATTATCCTCAAAGACTGCCTCTCTCCTCTAGCTTCTCTAAGAGTATTTAGTATCCCCCCAACACGTTTTACTTAAATAAATAAATAAATGACAGAAAAGGACAAAGTCCTGCCAGAGTCCTTTACTCAGTAGAAAATTCCATATGCAGGTTGGGTTGAGAATAGGGGAAGAAGAATAGAAATCAACATCTCAGAATATCACCCTGCCCAGGTTGATTGTTTTATTTTATCTAGAACATTTGATTCCTTAAAGGAAAAACTAGAGTGGGTGGCTGAGCTGTGGACATATGGAAGTGGAGAAGAAAAACTGGATATAGAACCTGCCTCCTAAATGTAATGTTAGAAATTGTCTTAGCCTGGGTTTTCCAGAAAGCAGAGCCCAAGCAAAGGCTTGTGCAGATGACCGCTAAGAAGGGCACTCCAGGGAAGCTTGAGTGAGGGGCAAGGAGAGGGCGTAGGGCAGCAGGAGGACCCGTAGGAGCCACTGTTGAGCTGCCCACCTGAGTGGACTCGATCTCACCAGGTCATCCCTGAAGAGGCTAGATGAACTCCATCTCAGCATCTTCCATCTTGGAGGGGAGAGAAGAGAAAAAGCACTCACCACTTCCCATTGACCAAAACTCACCCCATGGGGTGTAAGTCCTCCACAGTTCCAGCTGTGCACACCTGGAGCCAAGCACCAGGGTCCACATCTGGACTTTTGTGGAAAAACCCTGGTGCTGGAGCCAAGAGGCTCTCAGGTGACCCCTTTGTGGAGTTAGTTGGAACCCGCGGAGCTGGTCACCTCAGAGATATCTGGAACCTGAAACAGATGAGGCCAAGACCACCTGAGGGGTTGCTGAAGATGCCCAGCATAGTAATGCATGAGGGTATGCTAAAAGGAACCGAGTTTTAACATATGAAGATGGTTTTATATGTATTTTTATATATTATAAGCACATACAATATATAATATTCATAAATGATATATAAATAATATGACTATATAAAATGACGTATTTAGAATGAACCCCAAAATATAAATGTAGTACATAATGGGCTTCCCAGTCAGCTCAATGGTAAAGAATCCACCTGCAAAGGAGAAGCAGGTTCAATTCTTGGGTTGGGAAGATCCCCTGGAAAAGGAAATGGCAACCCACTCCAGTACTCTTGCCTGGAAAATACCATGGACAGAGGAGCCATATACTACTTTCTAAATCTAAACTAACATTGTCTTTATCAAAGTTGCTGTTTATTTATTCATTCACTTGGGTTTTTTTTTTAATTTTTATTAGAGTATAGTTGATATATAATGTGTTAGTTTCAGGTTTACAAAAAAGTGATTCAGTCACATATGTATGTGTGCAACATATATATTTTCTTTTTCAAATTATTTTCCATGATAGGTTATTACAAGATATTGACTACAGGTCCATGTGCTATACAGTAGGACTTTGTTGTTTACTTTATGTTTCGTAGTTTGTATCTGCTAATCCCAAACCCCTAATTAATCCCCCCTCTTTCCCCTTCGGTAACCATAAATTTATTTTCTATGTCTGTTAGTTTGTTTCTGTTTTGTAAATAAGTTCATTTGTATCATCTTTTTAGATAAGACATGTAAGTGATATTGCATGATATTTGTCTTTCTGTAACTGAATGACTTCATTTTAGTATGATAATCTCTAGGTTCGTCATTCATTCATTTGTATTTGTTGAAAGTCCTTGTTCAAGGATGATGCCATCAGAAAAAATATTTGTGAAACTTCCAAAATTACCTTAAAGGTCAGCATTGAATTCTTTTAGTATTTTTAACCATTTAAACTCTTTCTTTTTGTAGTTCCATTTGACTTCTTGTGAACTGTCAGGAGCAAAAATATTCAGATCAAGAAATGGTGGAAAGTCAACAGGAATTGTAAGGTATTAGTCAAAACAGAGATGCCAATACAAAAAAAAAAAAAAAGAAAGAAAGAAAAAGATGGGTTCCTTGTAGGATTTGGAAATAAGACTCGTATAGAAAATGTAAAAATTATTAAAGGAGTATGTGCATTTTCTCTATTTTATTTTGGGTTGTACTGGGTGTTCGTTGCTTTGCATGGGTTTCCTCCAGTTGCCATGACCAGGCTCTACTCTCTAATGCAGTGTGGGCTTCTCACTGTGGACACGTCCCTGGTTGCAGAGTGTGGGCTCCAGGCACGAGGGCTTCAGCAGTTGCAGCACATAGGCTCAGCTGTTGCAGTGTGTGGGCTTAATTGCTCCTTAGCACGTGGGATCCTCCCAGACCAAGACCCAACCCATGTCCTCTGCATTGGCAGGTGGACTCTTAACCACTGAACCACCAGAGAAATCTCTCTTTTTGTGCATTTTAGAAAGTAGCATTTACTTATATTTTCTAAGACTCACCTCTTCTTAATGTGAGAAGCACTACTTCGGAGGAGAGAGCAAGATAAGTGCTAAGTTTCTTTCTTTGTTATCTTCCCTCTTATTCTAGGACATATCAGGAAGCTATGACAATCCTAAAAATGCTGACATTTTTCTCACTTAAGAATGATGATAGAAATAAAAGAAACTTCTTCTTTCTCAAAAAGTATACAAGCAACTTTATAGTCTCCTTCTAAAATGGAAAATAGCTTGAATTGGAGACTCCAGATGACAGTTTATTATCTTTGCCAAAAAAATTTTTTACAGAGATAATTCACCAAAAACCTCCAAAATGTTCTAAAATTTGAAGTGAAGTATAATAACAACTTTAAAAATTATATCCAGTATATTTTATGCTAACCAGTCATTCTGTTGGTCTTTTCCACAATATCAATATGCACTTTGAACAGTGTATTTGAGAATCTTGAAAATTATGTGCTCTTATTCTGCAAAAGAGGAAATGAGGGCCCAGCAAGAAGATAAATCTTAGCTAAAGTCCCTCCATTAATTAGTGACCATGGGTGGTCCATAGTGCAAGGGTTCAACTCCTGCTCCAGGGGTTTCCTCATGTACAATCCCTCACAGCGGGGAACATCAAAATAACTTAAATATATTTTACCTATTTACATACAAAGCCAACTCAGTTTCACGGAACAATTTAGCTCTTTCTGAAGTTTGCTTACGCCCGTTACCTCATGGCTCAGGCAAACAAAAAAACCAAAGAGTCCATTTAACCAGTCTCTTTAGATAACAACTTACTGATCATAAATTTTCACTCTGCATACCATTAGGGACCTCACCTCCAACCCTTACATTACCCACCACTCCAAAAGATTCCCAAAATAGAGTATTCAAATCAGAAGTATTATACCAAATATGTTTCTCACCACCTCATTACATATATGGATATATTAATATTTTATATTAAAAACAGGACATGTTCTTTTGAACCTTTGTTCACCCACTTATTCAACAAATATCAAGACCTTACTTAATGCATCATGCTCCATTGTAATCACAATATCATAAGTATCTCTCCAAGTGAAAAAATAAAGTTCTGCAATAGTTCACATTGTTGCATGATATGATATTGCATGATTTAATTTTAACAAAGTGCTATTATTGAAGCATAATGATGCTGATAATCCACCATTCCAGGTCTTCCTGAAGACTAAGGCATCTCTGAGAATTCTTGTCTTCTAGGTCAAAATGCTCTAACCCTCTTTGTTTTATATCCTTTAACTTTCTTTGACCAAGTCATGAAGAAGGGTATGAAACAGCAATGAGACCTCATCTTTTTCTAAGTGAGGAAACAGAAGCATTCATTATTTCTTCAGTTGATCATTCAACCAGAATTCATCAAGTCCCTTTGTCAGTTCAAGTCCTGTGATAGAGCGAGCAGGAGAGAGATGAATGAGGCACAAATACTTTACTACAGGGTATCACAATTGGAAGACCACCTTTGCTGAATTTAGACAATTCTCCAGCTGAACCAGAGCAAAGGTTAAGCTAACTTTACCAATGTCTAGTCCAGAATGTAACTCTAATTTGTGTGTTTACTCCTGTACAGATCTCCTGTTCAGTTTTAGGATTTGTATTAGTGATCCACTGCTGCATAACAGATTACCCTAAAACTTAGCAGCTTAAAGCATCAAACATTTAACATCTCACAGTTTCTTGAGTGTCAGGTATGTAAGAAAAACTTAGCTGACAATTCAGGCTGAGTCTCTACAGTTAGGGCTGCATCATAAAAGGATTGCTGGGGTTGGAAATCCCAGTTCCAAGAGGGCTCACTCACATGATTGTGGGCAAGGTGTCCCATTTTCTTGCCAGCTGTTGACAGGAGGCCTCCATGGCTTGCCACATGGACCTCTGCACAGGGCTATGAGCTGGCAGCCCTGCATGTTACCTGTTCTCTGCCATCCAAGGGGCAAACTCCTACTTTGGGAAAACGAATGGAAGTAAACCAGCAGTGCTGAGAACGCTGAGTGGTCCTTCAGTGATGTAACCCTGGGGGGTGAGACTGTCTCTTGAGGAGCACTATGAGGGGCTAGCCACGTGGTACCTGAGAATCGAGGCAGAGAACAGAGATCAGAGATGCCAGGGGCTGGCTCCAACAGAATTTGAAGCTCTGGATCCAGTCATGCCTGAAGACCAGGACGTATCAGTATGAATGAGATGACTGAGTGTCTAATCAGTTTGAGTTAGTTTTCTTTCTTGTTTTTTCTTTATGTGAACTCAGGTCCACAAAATTGGATTAAGCATGGTCGTTGGTTCATGACAACTGTTAGTTCAAGCGTAATCCTCTTTCAATTATTTTAATAGTATAATTGAATACTCACAGTTCTTCACCCCAAGCGAGAATTATAATGTAATGTCGGTGTTGCGCGTTGAATTGTGTCCTCCTACAACTCACATGTCGAAGACCTGACCCTCGGTTCCTCAGCCTGTGATCTTACTTGTAAATAGGATCATTCCAGATATAATTAGTTAAGATGAGGTCATTAGGGTGGGCTCTAATCCAAAATGACTAGGGTCCATTTAAAAAGGGGAAATCTGGACTCAGAGTCAGGTATACATAGAGAGAAGACACCCATCTAGCAGAGAAGGGAAGAAGACTGGACAGTCCTTTTCTCACAGTGCTCATAAGCACTAACATTGATTTTGGATTTCCTGCCTCTAGAACTGTGAGACAATAGATTTCTGTTTCTTAAGCCACCTCATTTGTGGTACTTGATGAAGCAGCTGTGGCAAAGTGATACAGTCAATTACTTGTATTTACCGATCTGCTGCTCTCTAGTCTGCCGTCCTACCTTCCCTTTGGAATTAACATCTTCTGAAGTCTGTGTGTATATACACACATATATAACTGAGCCACTGAACTAGAGACAGCAGCTACCTGCCCCCACAACTCACATTATGCAAGAAAAATAAGCATTTATATATTTAAGTCACTCTTATGGTTTCTGTTACTGTGGTCAAAATCATTACTGATATATAGAGAGATGAGCTGGATTTTCCAGTGAAGTGCATATAAAAGGATCTGAGGATTGCATTTTGGAGCTCCACTTGTCGACGAGAAAAGATTTATATATTCGAATCATTAAATACAGAGTTCAGTGTCTCAACTACTTATACATAGGTAAAATGAGGCTCTGGGGAAGGAAATAGCAATCCACTTCAGTATTCTGGCCAGGAGAATCCCACAGACAGAGGAGTCTGGCAGGCTACAGTCCATAGGGTCACAAAGAGGGGGACACGACTGAAGCGACTTAGCACAGACTGAGGCTCAATGAAGGGAAGTGATGTGTCCATGGTTCTATATCTGAGAGAGACTAGCCTTGGGTAAAGAACTAATATGCACACACATATTTTTTTTTTTGATCAAAACTGGTAAATACAGACTTCTGCCAAACTGGTAAATACAGACTTCTCCCAATTCCCAGCTCTATAACTTCAATGGTGTTATTCCCCCCTTGGCTTTCAATTCACCAGACTTAGTTTTATCTCAATCTGCCTTCCACTTAGCCAAGAGCATCTCCCACAACCGCAAGTTATATATCACTTTCATTTCTCTTTCCTGTCATGAAGCAATACTGACATTCTTGGATGAGAACCCTGTGAAACAGCTGTTTCCATTAAGTGCTTCTCAGGTATTTGGAGGAAATTCTAACTGCTGATAATGGCTAGATGCTATGTATGTGCTCAGACCCCTGTTCTTTTCTTTTCCTTTTATATTACGAATAGCCATCATCCCACAAGCAAGCTTACACTATTCTGGAGAGTGTGTTCATGGGAAATAATCTGCTGAGAAAGATGACCAAGAAATGGCACTTGGTTAAAAAAAAAAAAAAAATCTAATCACTAAAAGGATATATCTGGAATGCTCAGCTTTGTTAATGAGAGAAAAAGCACCATCCCTTTCTACATAGACCATATATATATGTTTTTTCTAATTAAGATCCCATTCAGTGGCCTCAACAAAGCTGCATTCTGTTGTCTCTTAACTTGGTCCCCAAAGTGTTGGCAAAAACTTTATGCTACTTAATTGCCACAGCAAAAGTGATGGAAATCATTAATAGCTCTGATAATGCAGGCATTAAGATTTGGATTACTGCTTTGGGATATTTTTTCTAATGAAACAATGGTTACTAAGCTGCAACTATTCAGTACATCACAAAGAACAAATTTCTACATGTGGACACTTGTTGGTGCCTACACTGGGAGAGGAGTTGGCAACAAGTTATGCCTCAAAAGTCTACACTATGAATTAGGGTCAATATATGCAAATGTACCTTTAAAAGGGAATGGTTCCAAGCCAGTATGACTAAACTATTAGGGGGATAAAGATTTTATCAAATCCTTAGAAATGTCTATCAAGAGAGGGGATGAATTGAAATGGAAGCATAGACCCAAAGAATAACACTGACAAGTATAGAATTGTCTAACCAGATTTGACCAGGAGGAGGAGTCTTATCCAATGGGTCTTCGATATTAGGATTTCACTAGCAAATGTGTGAAAAGAGGTGAAGACATCAAGATAATTTACCCTGTGCCATTTATGTTCACTACCTTCTTTTTCTGATTTGATCCTCAGCAGCCAATTTCTTTTTCTTTCAATTGAAATATAGTTGGCTTACAATGTTGTGTTAATTTCTACCATATAGCGAAGTGATTGAGTTATATAAATATACACATTCTGTTTTATATCCTTTTCATTATGGTTTATCACCAGATATTGAATATAGTTCTCTGTGCTATACAGTCGTACCTTGCTGTTTATGCATTCTATATATACTAGTTTGCATCTGCTAATCCCAAACTCCCACTCCATCCCTCTCCCTCCTCCCTCCCGCTTGGCAGCCACACATTTGTTCTTTATGTCTGTGAGCCCTCAAACGCCAGCTTCGTGATAATATGACTGCCCGTGGAGATCCTCAAACATGAGGAAAATGTGCCAATGTAAATACTATAGTCCACAAGACAGGAATATTTCCAAATATAAGTTAATAAAGAAGGATTCTAATTTTATGAGTTAGTATATCAGTATCTGCTTAACATGGTGAGGGCGTGTCTTCCTCCTGAAAATACACCTACTTTCAGTGGAAGAAAACCCAGTTGATAGACATGAGAGGCTGAAGACTGTGGCAAACTCAACACGGTGACATCATCATGGACAGCATCTTCAGGTGGCTGTGCCCACCCCTTGTTAGTTGTTTTTTAGGTCTGTCTTCAACAGAATTGGATGAGGGTGAACCAAGTTCATGGAGGTGAATCCTGGGGCTCCTATTTTCTCATGATCAAGTCTTGCAGGACTCACATTCCTATATCAGAATGACACATTTACAGACATTAGGATCAGCCTAGAGCTTGAAATGAACATCTGTTTCATCCTCTTATTTCAGTTAAGTAATCAATATGTTTTCACCCAATACCCACCGAAAAGGAAGATGTCCATCAAGAATTCCCTGAAGAAAGATGTCATTTTTTTCCATTTCAGTTCCAAGTGGCCATATCAGAAAAGTTCTATGAAAGTACAAAAGACAGCAGCTTGAGGGGCTTCTGCTGTAGCCAACTACTCTACCTTTATCAAAAGCAGTGTAGGACTGGTCAGCATTTGAGAATGGGTTCCTCAGTGCTGTGTGCGCTGAGGGATGAGAAAAGGCCATGAAAGGTGGCACAGAGATAGGACTATAGTGTAGGAGTTTGAGTGCCTGATCTTGAGCAGGGCGTGACTCCATTAAGGCATGACTTCCATCCTCTCTCTTCACATTGCTCTTCTCCTTTGTCAAAAACCTGAGAGGCTGAAGACAGTGGCAAACTCAACATAGTAGCAGAGCATAAAACTATGTGAGATTGAAAATCCCCTCTGGGGCTAGCAAGGGAGGAAAATACTGCCTAGAGAGAGCATTTGACTTTGGACCCTTCTGCAACATAACTCCTTAAATTCACCAGGATGTTTGCAAGTGAGTCCTGAGATGGTTGAGCATCTGATTGGACCAGACTTCTCTAATTCGTATCCCAGCCATTCCTTAATGCCAAAGTAAAATTTCCACTTATATCTGTGGGAAGGAAGGCATTGGCTAATTTGTGTCATTTGCAGATGGTACATACTGTCACCTGATATTTGCCTTAAGTTGAGAAAATCTCACCTGAAGTTGTCTTCAGTGTTGTCATTCTCAGATGTTGCTATTTATGCTCGTCACTCACTAAGGATGCAGAGACTTCAAGTGACTGCATGATCACTAAACGGTGCAGATCTGTGGATGCCAGTGGCAGCTGGGCAAAGACCTGAGGCAACAGCAGAAGTACTGTGAAAGGGAAAGCAAACTGAGACACACAGTGAACGTGGGAGGTTAGGATGGACCAAGAAGCTTCAACAGGGATCTTGAGAAGAGATACCTCAGGGCAGATCCTATGGAGTTAAGTACCTACTCCCCAAGTCATGCCTGCAGGGTTCACCAGCAAAGTTAATAGCAACATTTTCTGTTGCAATCATGTTGCAGGATACACACCAGCACCAAACAGCAGATCTGACATCTGAGAGGCTTTGTGCGCAGAGAAATACCTACCATTTACTAACTTTTCCTGCTCTACCTGAGCAAATGAAAAATTAAGGCAAGTCCAGGAATCAGTCTTTCAGCAAAGCTATACATTAGGAATTCATTTCCTTCTCAGCACATAGAAAATAAAAGAAGGCATTGAAAAGGAGGCTTTGCACGAGACACCCATGACCCTGAAGTACATTGGACTTGACTGAGACAAATGCTGCCCTGAATTTGCAGAAGAACATCATGTGTATAGATACACAAACATACGTGCATGTATATGAAGAGGATAACACGTGCTTAAAGAAAAAACTATTCCCCTGCATGGAGAGAAATAATTTCTCCACATGAAACAAATACCACGATGGTGAGAGTCCCTTGCAGACACGAAGCTGCTACACTTATTCTTATAAGGATCAGACAATAAGTACAACTAACTACCATATTTTAAATAAAAAATGATTAAGAGCACTGGAGGTTGGAGTTTTCTGGAATGATGCAAGCACACATTCAGTGGGCCATCTGGTCAGTGGTTGCTTTCTGGTCCAAGCTGACTGCACCTAAGCCGATGGCAAGTCCTTTTACAGATTTTTCTACTGTTTCATGTTATATTGAATAAGGGCCCATGATGATAAGAGCATAGTAATAATATGGAATGGGATATAATGACAGCCTTACAGATTGAAGTGGGGTGGCTTTCATTTTGGAAGGGGTGGTTACTACCCATCAGATTCTAAGTGGATGTGGCAGATGGAAGAAAGGGGAATAGGTTCCTTGCCTGCAGGGGTCCGATGAATGGACAGAGCTACCTTGCCAACAAACTGAATGACCCCAGATAACTTGGCAGGCCTCTGTCAGAATAATCACTAAGAGTGAGTGAAAAAAAAATAGTACAGATTTTAATTTTGGGGGAAAATTTTATATCTAATGAATCTGAAAAAAAATAATTGATTAGGCTTAAAAATATACAATGAAACATTATCAGTGCTTCCTATGCAGACATTTTAAGGGAAAAATGTTTCCTTCCATCATCCTGAACTTCAGGAAGGAAAGTCCCACTCTGGAAACTTCAGTTTTGGGGGGTTTTGTTTACTTTTTATTTTATTAATTGGCATATAGTTGATTTACAATATCATGTTAGTTTCAGGTGTATATCACAGTGATTCAGACATACTGCACAGGAATATGAATATGAAAAAATATGTATGTATGTATTTAAGCTCAAGTGTGCATGCTCAGTCATGTCTGACTCTTTTTCGACCCAACAGACTGTAGCCCACCAGGCTCCTCTGTCCGTGGGATTTCCCAGGCAAGAATACTGGAGTAGGTTGCCATTTCCTCCTCCAGGGGATCTTCCCGACCTAGGGATCAAACCCATGTCTCCATGTCTCCTGCATTGCAGGAAGAGGTCCTTGTTGGTTATCTGTTTTATGTATAGTAAAATAGTAGTGTGTCTGTTAATCTCAATGTTCTAGTTTATCCCTCCCCCCATATGGGCTTTCCTGGTAGCACAGTGGTTAAGAATCTGCCTGCAGTGCAGGAGAAGAGGGTTAAGATCCCCTGGAGGAGGAAGTGGCAACCCACTCCAGTAATCTTGTTCAGAATATCCCATGGGGGTCACAAAAGAATCGGACATGTCTGAGCTACTAAACAACAATGATAACTATTTTAATATGGCCATATGTCAATGCATAGTCTTGCTGTTTGTAAAGTACATATTTGGACTTTGCCTATCTCTAATTACATGATATGAACTATTATGATCCTTATTTAAATTTTTTCTAACTTAATAAATGACAGCTCTGGAACTTAGTACTCTCAAAGGTCTATCATAAATATCTCCTGCATTGACTATACTCTTTTTGCCTTGATGAAAACTCCATATTTTGGATGGCTGTCTCTAAGTGTGATCCTCAGCTAGGAAAAAAAGATGTGTGAATGTAAAGACACTTTCAGAAGTTACCTTCTGGGAGCTGCTGCTGCTGCTAAGTCGCTTCAGTCGTGTCTGACTCTGTGCGACCCCATAGACGGCAGCCCACCAGGCTCCCCCATCCCTGGGATTCTCCAGGCAAGAACACTGGAGTGGGTTGCCATTGCCTTCTCCAATGTATAAAAGTGAAAGTGAAGCTGCTCAGTCGTGTCCGACCCTTAGTGACCCCATGGACTGAAGCCTCCCAGGCTCCTCTGTCCATGGGATTTTCCAGGCAAGAGTACTGGAGTGGGGTGCCATTGCCTTCTCTGCCTTCTGGGAGGGATGCATTCTATTCTTCAAAGATACCTAGTATTTTATAGATTGAAACACTGTAAATTATCTAATCCAACTTCTTATTTCTACAAATGAAGATGAAACCCAGTTAAGACACGTATTAGTAGGAATATCATGAGGCTACCCGTTTTCTCCAATGCAGTGTTCTTTAAAATAATGTCTTGTATCAAAGTGATACCTGATCATTAAAATAGTATAGAAAAGTTACTAATAAAAAACAATATAACCCCTATTTTGTTCCAGCCCAACCCCAATTCTGCCACATAAAAAATTATTTTCCTAAATACTTAACTCTAAATAACATACTAGTAACTGGATTCCTTGATTCCTTGACTTTAGAAATTATTCATTGACTTTTCCTTAGGAAAGATATGGGATTAGCTCACTTCAGCTACCCTTTTTATACTTCAAAATTTTATAGTATTTTACTATTACTCTAGTAGTATTTTATAGCACTAAATGATACATTGGGGCATTTCATGTCTTATTTCATCAATATTCTAGCTTTTCTTGACCCTTGACATGTAAAATGAGAATGTGCCTGCCCAAATTTCTATCCTTCCAAACCCTAATTGCTGTCCTCAGATCCTTATTCTGTTCTATAACCATAATTATAGATGTCTTTCATATTTTCAGTGAAGTTTTAGAGATGAAATATGCAAACAATGTTTATTATTTGGCTCATGTAGAGCCAAGTATGTTCTAGGATTACATTTCCTTTCTGTGTGAATCTAAGGAAATGCCCACTATACCACACAAAGAAGGATGATCCTGGAATCTAGGTCAAATAAAATCTCTTATACTGCTTCAAAGTCTGCTTTGTATTTTCACCATGGTTTTCCTATTAGACTACTGTTTTTTCTGGAGTTAGTAATCACATTTTCTTTTTCACTGAAGAAATACATGCTTTCTCTGTCATATTCCTTAGACTTTTCTTTCTAATGCTTGGAAATGACTCCATTCTTTTTCTTGAAGGTTCTCTTAGAGCTTGTTGACTTCTTATATATAACAGATCAGTTGCTTTCAAGGCTTATTGAAATGTCTTTCAGACTATGATATCATTTCATTGGACTCAATCATCCAGTTCCCAGGCCAAAAAAAAAAAGCAACCAGAAACCACTCTAGATAATTAAATCAGAGAGAAATGAATTTCCTCTTGAGGTAATTCATTACTAAAGAGT
>NW_011495030.1:5354899-5362281 GCF_000754665.1 Bison bison bison
TAGGAATATATACTCTACAGATGTTGTTGAAAATTCTACCAACGTGGCTGGTGCAGTCGTGTTAAAGCTACTGAAGTCACTGCCAAAATACAAGGCCTTCTGCCTTTCTCCTGTCTTCTAAGGGCATTCACAGTTATCTCATTGGATGAAACAGATTAGAACACAGCTAACAGTGGAGTCTCAGAAAGGTAGTTTTCAGGGTCAGGCCCAGGAGCACAGAGGAGAGTCAGAAGGTCACAGTGTAGCTGAGAGCCAGCAAACAAAATCTGGAGCAGACTTTGGATTAGTTTGTGGCTTACATCCTCCATGTTTTGGTGTAAAAGCTTCTAATTTCTCAGTAAATTCTTTAGAAAGTAAACATTCTGAGTCTCTGTGAGTTGGAAAATGCTTGTATTCTGTTTTCGTATTTGATTGGTAGTCTGGTTAGGTACAAAATTCTATGTTCGAAATTGTTTTCATTTAAAATTGGGAGACATCACTCCACTGTCTTCTAGAATCATGTACCCCTCTTAAGAAGTATATTAGTCTTCATTGCAGGGTTTTTTTTTACCATTTTTTCACCCTGAAAAAAACAATTTCTCAAAACCAATTCTTCCTTGAATTATGTTTTAAGTGTATTCTCAAGAGAGATCTGCCATCACCCTGGGACTAAATCTCTCAACTGGATTATTGCAATAGCCTCCTAATTGCAATTTCCACTCTTGAATCCACTTCCTAAGAATATATTATCCACAGAACAGCCAAAGTTATCCTTTTAAAATAGAAACCAGTTTATGTCATCCTTCTAATTAGAATAGTTCAATGGTTTCCTCTATCAATTAGTTTTTGATTAGCATAACAAATTACTCCAGAACTCAGTGGCCTGAAACAACAAATATTTGGATTTCTCTTGCAGTTTTGTGGGTCAGTGAGAAGTGCTTCTGGCCTGGTTGAGTCTGAACCTGAATGGTCAGAAATGATCTCACTCAGATGTCTACCAACTAGTTGGTAAACTAGTTGACCTAGATAGGGAGGGACAGCACCCAAGTTGAATTAGCGCATCATTGCTCCATGTGACATGGCACCTTCTAGTGGGCTTCCAGCTTGCCATCTTCCCAGGGCAGTCCTGGGATCTTGGGGTTCCCTAGGCATTGAGAGAGAGCAGGCATCAATGTACAAATGCTCTTCGGGTTTCTGCTGGCATCACACTTACTAATGTCCCATCACCTAAAGCACATCACTTGGTGAGAGTTTCACTTCATACAATCATTGTGATCCATGTAGATCTACAGAATCATGTTGAAGTCAAATGCAGACAAGCACCATTCTATCAATATGTGGATACTTCCTTTACTAGAGACTTTTTCAGACAACTCTAATCTTCACTACTTCAATCACCCATTACTGTCTATACTAAGTGCTAAAGCTGAAGATATACATATGGCTAAGACATGGTCTCTGGTTTTAGGATGCCCCTGGAGTGAGGCAGCCACACGTAAGCAATCTGTGATTAAGATAATTAAAGGAACCTACCTGAATTGAAAAAGACAAATGAGCAGAGAGTGCTCATTGTGTCACATTTGATGAAAACTGGCAGACTCACCCTTAGACAAACTCTGGCAAAAATTCTGAATTTTAACGATAAAATGGAATTTTTCTTTTAAGTATGAGGAAAATTAACAAAAAGAATCATCAAAGGAGAAAAATACCAGATTGGCCTAAAATTTCTCTGAAGTGTTATATACAGAATTCATGGGAGTGCCATCTATAAGTTTTGGAAAGTTGCAATCTAAGAATTTTTCCCAAATTGTCTGTCTTTAAAAAGTTCTCAGATTTAAAAGGGCCTTTCTTTTTAAAAATTACTTTATTATGCATGCTACTTAATGGGAAATGAAATCATAGTAGGAAATCTAGAATGGAGAATTCAAGTTATAAAAAAACTTGAAGGTCATACCTTTCTATTTAGCCCATAAACTCAAGATCCATTTGAATGATATTGATACTTTGTCAGGTGGATACTAGAGTCTGGAGCAAGGATGTAGGCTGTATTTTGCTGTTATTTATTTCTACTTCCACTCTTTTCTAAGGAAGAAGACATGTTTTCTTTAGCCATATTCTTCCTGCCAACATTCAGAGGGGATATCTTAACATAAAACAACTGGTACAGCCCATCCAAAGTGGTTAAGTCATTTATATGGTTTAGACACTGCCAAGATGATTAATGAACAATTTTTTCCCTGTTGTACTAAAGCAGAATTGTGCTCATTCAGTCATTCATCCATTTATTCATGTATCAGTTTACTCAACAGATAGTTATTTAGTGCCTCTATTTACCTGTGACTGTGTTATTCACCAAGAGTGAAATGGTTAAAAATAACAGACAATTCTTTGCTTTATGCTGCTGCTGCTGCTAAGTTGCTTCAGTTGTGTCTGACTCTGTATGACCCCACAGATGGCAGGCCACCAGGCTCCTCTGTCCCTGGGATTCTCCAGGCAAGAATACTAGAGTGGGTTGCCATTTCCTTCTCCATTGCATGCATGCATGCTAAGGCGCTTCAGCCGTGTCCAACTCTGTGCAACCCTGTGGACAGCAGCCCACCAGGCTTCTCTGTCCATGGGATTCTCTAGGCAAGAATACTGGAGTGGGTTGTCATTTCCTTCTCCATCTTTGCTTTATAGCATGTATGAATATGAGTAAGATAAGAATCTTAAAGTTCATTTTTATTGCTAATGATTTAGTCAGCTATAGAGTTTACTTTTTAATATATTTATTTTTAATTGAAGGATAATTTCTTTACAATATTGTGTTGGTTTCTGCTATACATCAACATGAGTCAGCCATAGGTATACATACTTAGACCAGGAAATGGCAACCCACTCCAATATTCTTACCTAGAGAATTCCATGGACAGAGGAGCCTGGCAGGTTACAGTCCATGGGATCACAAAGAGTTGGACACAGCTGAGTGGCTGAGCACACATATATATTAGAGCTTACATTTTAAAAACATATATTGAATAACCTGAGCAATTAGAGATTTGGATTGGGAAATAGTTTCTATCACCAAAACTCTCTTCATAATATTTCTACCTAAGACCTATGCATGTTTTTATGCAAAAATAAATGCATATAAAAAATATCAGTAAGGAAACATATTAAAATATTAAAAGTGGTTAGCTCTGGGAGTGGGAAAAAACAAGGTTTTTATTCATTTTTACTTTCTGAATTCACTAAATAATCTATATTCAAGCATATATTATCTTTATAGTAGTATGTCAGTAAAGGTAAATCTAGTCCCTGGTACAGGAAAAAGTAAAATTGGTGACTGTCACAAGAAAAGTTATTTCTTGCTCTTAACATGGTCTGCTAAGGTTCCTCCTGAAAAGGTACTTTTTTTTTTCAAATATAGATCATTTAGTGATTATTATGTAGTAGAATATAGATTATTTAGTGATTCAGAGGCCCAGATCCTCTCCATTTTGTGTCTCTGCTATCTTCAATGTGAGGTTTATCCTAGGAGATGTGCCCATTCTCACATTCCAGAAAGGGAAACGATGACTCCCTGGGAGGATTGTACAGGTCATGCCTTGAAGTCACACATTTCAGTTCTTCCTACATCCCCATTGGCCAGATCTCAGTCACTTAGCCATACCTAGTTGCAAAGGAAACTGGGGAGTATAGTCCAGTTGTGTACCCAGTGTGAAGGAAAAGATGTGCTAGTGAACACACCCAAGTCTTAGCCACAGTCAGCTCTTCCATTTGACTCTCACTCTCACGCGTAGAACACACTTGTTCCTATAGCAGCAACTTTGAGAGACAACTCAAAGTCCCAACCAGCCACTGTGCCCATCTCACAGCTCTGCGTCTCTGAAATAGGCACAGTCCATGCCATCTGGCTAGATGTGACTCCTGTGGTCCAGCAGTCTTTGACTTAAAAGGACAAGTCATCTCCTCCTACATCTCATCCCAACACACCCACTCAGTGGTGGGACAGGGAGCGGATTAAAACAGTCAGCACTCCCATGGACACAATGAAGGCATGGGGACAAATGCCACTGATTTTGCTTTCTGGGAGCAACTGTCTTACCCATTGCTCCTGACTTCTGGTTCTGCCTTCTGAGAATTCCTTATTATTCGTTTTTAAAGTTGCTACTGATGAAAAAAAAAAATGCTCCTTCAGGGCTATACAGTTTTCACTGCACACTTCAAACTGGTATAAATGTCAATGCCTGAAGGCTTTTTAAAGCCTCAGATAGAGGGATTTTTTCAGTCCAGGTTTGTGGTTTTGTTGGCAATCACCATGCCCTAGAAGACACAGTCAGCTTCTGATATATTTCTTCCATTCAATTTCATGTATTGGTAACCACACCCCAAATTCTCTCCTAAGCATGATTTTCAGACCTGATTTATTTATTGGTTTTATCACCACCACCCCCTCTTCCTCTCTGATTTTAGTGATGACTTTCTTGAAGCTGTCTAAATTATGGTACGGGTGAGAAGTCCACACCCTCAAGCTGACCTTTGCCACAGGGCTGAGTTTTATTGGGCCTTTGTTACATAAATCCTTTTCCATGCTTATCTCTTACTGCTTGGGATCTAGAAGCAGCAGCTTTTCCAACCTTTAGTATCATTAGTTTCTGGACTCTCTAATCCCTTTTATCCTGTGTGAAAAGTGCTCAGTTTCATTCTGAAGTTATCTCATATTTTTAAATTGTAGTAAGATATTCATAACAAAATTTACAATCTTGTCCATTTATAAGTGTATCATTCAGTGGCATTAACTTCATTTATTGTTGTAGGAACATCATCATCATGTATCCACAGAACTCTTTTAATCTTTCCCTACTGAAACCCTGCACCTATTAAAAACTAACCCCCCATTCCTCCTTTCCCCATGCATGCACACTAAGTTGCTTCAGACATGTCCAACTCTTTGTGACACTATGGACTGTAGCCTGCCAGGCTCCTCTGTCCATGGGAATACTTCAGGCAAGAATACTGGAGTGGGTTGCCATGCTCTCCTCCAAGGGATCTTTCCAACCCAGGATCAAACCTGTGTCTCTTACGTCTCTTGCACTGGCAGGCAGTTCTTTGCCAGCTGCGCCAGTCCCTGACAACCACCATTCACCTTCTGTCTCTATGAATTGGGCAACTTTAGGCTGTGTGGAATTCTTTTTTATATATGTGGTCTTTTGGTAACTAGTTTCTTTCACTTAGCATAATGTCTTCAAGGTCCATCCATGTTCTAACATGTATCAGAATTTCATTCTTTCTACGGCTGTATAATATTCCACTGTGTATATATACCACTTTTTGTCCGTTCACCCATGGTTACCTCTTTTTGCAATAATTTGCTAAAAGTAGAAAATAAAAGCCAACATACCCCATTACACAGATTGCTGCCAACCTCTTAGTAGCTCATAGTTTGTTCCTGCAAGTCATCACAGACAAGTTTTCCCAAGTGTTCTATTGCTGCATAATATCTGTTCTTTCTCAGCCTGCAGTATCAGTTACCTCACTGCTCCTCCATGACCGCTACATCAGTGACCATGTTTTAAATGTCATTATGATAGCATCCCACTTAATGATACTACTTATATCATTTCTTACAATAATTCTAATAGATAAACCCTGAACTATTGGCATCTGTCTTAATTCGGGTTCCTCCAAAAGCAGAAGCCATCAAGGACCTGAGTGCTGGCAGTTTATTTGGAAAGTGATCCCAGGAAGCAAAAATGAAAGAATTAAGAGATAGAGACAGGCAAGAATGAAAATACAATATGAAATGTGTTATCAAGCCACTGCCGTGGGCTCCGTTCTACAAGAATTGTATACAGAATGCCTCCTATAACTGTCTTTCTGAAAGATGGAGACCAGAGCGTTTATTGACCCTCTCCTGTCCCCATTGGTTGAGGGTTGCGATATTAATACTCTTGCTTTTCCATGATGCTTTTGCTGACATGCAAACCAAGTAGATTCCTGCAGGGGCAGAGAAATCTCCTGGACAAAATGTAGAAAGATGCTCAGTATATATTTGAAGTGGGATATAGTCAACACAAGTCTGTCTAAGTGTTTATAGAACTCTTCACCTCAGGGGCAGCAGAGATCACAGGCGGGCCTAGGAGATGCAAGAATGTGACACACCGTAGCAGAAGTATACGAGTCTAAGCTCACAAACATCTCAGCCAAATTCATGTGTCACCATTAGCTGTCCTCCAAACAGCAGGACCCAGGCATCTGCCATATTGTAGCTCTGCCATTTTCAACACATGATTGCCAAGGTCACCATGGATGCTTTTTTTATTTAACATGGACAAGAAGGAAAGCAGCCTGGAAGTTTTCCCATGGAAAGTTTTTATGGTCTAGACCTGGAAGCAGCATCTATCATGTCCATCTATAACCCATTGAACAGAAGTCAGTCACCTGGCTACATCTCCCTACAAAGAAGCCTGGGAAGCACAGTCTGTTTTCAGTTCCAGAGGGACTAGAAAATGGTTTTAGTAAACCCACAGAAGCCTCTATCATAGAAAGTAAGACTGAATTTATTTTTCATCTAAGGCAATATATATTAAACATGTTAAAACTAATTTACCTAATTTACTAATGAAGCAGGGCAAAGGCTAACAGAGTTTCCCAAGAGAATGCACTGATCATAGCAAACACCCTCTTCCAACAACACAAGAGAAGACTCTACACATGGACATCACCAGATGGTCAATGCCAAAATCAGATTGATTATATTCTTGGCAGCCAAAGATGGAGAAGCTCTACACAGTCAGCGAAAACAAGACCGGGAGCTGACTGTGTCTCAGATCATGAACTCCGTATTGCCGAATTCAGACGTAAATTGAAGAAAGTAGGGAGAACCGCTAGACCATTCAGATATGACCTAAATCAAATCCCTACAACTATACAGTGGAAGTGACAAATAGATTCAAGGGATTATATCTGATAGACAGAGTGCCTGAAGAACTATGGACAGAGGTTCCTGACATTGTACAGGAGGCAGTGATCAAGACCATCCCCAAGAAAAAGAAATGCAAAAAGGCAAAATGCAAAAAAAAATGGTTGTCTGAGGAGGCCTTACAAATAGCTGAGAAAAGAAGAGAAGAATAAAAGCAAAGGAGAAAAGGAAAGATATACTCATGTGAATGCAGAGTTCCAAAGAATAGCAAGGAGAGATAAGAAAGCCCTCCTCAGTGATTAAAGCAAAGAAATAGAGAAAAATAATAGAATGGGAAAGACTAGAGATGCCTTCAAGAAAATTAGAGATACCAAGGGAACATTTCATGCCAAGATGGGCACAATAAAGGACAGAAATGATATGGACCTAACAGAAGCAGAAGATATTAAGAAGAGGTGGCAAGAATACACAGAAGAACTATACAAAAAAGATCTTCATG
>NW_011495030.1:5362381-5363239 GCF_000754665.1 Bison bison bison
ATCACTCACACTCACCTAGAGCCAGACATCCTGGGATGTGAAGTCAAGTAGGCCTTAGGAAGCATCACTACAAAGTTAGTGGAGGTGATGGAATTCCAGTTGAGCTATTTCAAATCCTAAAAGATGATGATATGAAAGTGCTGCACTCAATATGTCAGCAAATTTGGAAAACTCAGCAGTGGCCATAGAACTGGAAAAGGTCAGTTTTCATTCCAATCCCAAAAAAAGGCAATGCCAAAGAATGCTCAAACTACCACACAATTGCACTCATCTCACATGCTAGCAAAGTAATGTTCAAAATTCTTCAACCCAGGCTTCAACAGTACATGGACTGTGAACTTCTAGATGTTTAAGCTGCTTTTAGAAAAGGCAGAGGAACCAGAGATCAAATTGCCAACATCCATTGGATCATCGGAAAAGCAAGAGAGTTCCAGAAAACATCTGCTTTATTGACTATGCCAAAGTATTTGACTGTGTGGATCACAACAAACTGGAAAATTCTTCAAGAGATGAGAATACCAGACTACCTGACCTGCCTCCTGAGAAATCTGTATTCAGGTCAGGAAGCGACAGTTAGAAGTGGACATGAAATAACAGACTGGTTCCAAATCGGGAAAGGAGTACATCAGTGGTGTATATTGTCACCCTGCTTATTTAACTTATATACAAAGTACATCATGAGAAATACTGGACTGGAAGAAGCACAAGCTGGAATCAAGATTGCCAGGAGAAATATCAATAACTTCAGATATGCAGATGACACCACCCTTATGGCAGAAAGTAAAGAAGAACTAAAGAGCCTCTTGATGAAAGTGAAAGAGGAGAGTAAAAAAGTTGGCTTAAAGCTCAACATTCAGA
>NW_011495030.1:5363496-5379688 GCF_000754665.1 Bison bison bison
CATGGAATTAAAAGATGCTTGCTCCTTGGAAGAAAAGTTATGACCAACCTAGACAGCATATTAAAAAGCAGAGACATTACGTTGCCAACAAAGGTCCATCTAGTCAAAGCTCTGGCTTTTCCAGTAGTCATGTATGGATGTGAGAGTTGGACTATAAAGCAAGCTGAGTGCCAAAGAAT
The DNA here is from genome assembly GCF_000754665.1 of Bison bison bison. Classification (NCBI taxonomy): domain Eukaryota; kingdom Metazoa; phylum Chordata; class Mammalia; order Artiodactyla; family Bovidae; genus Bison; species Bison bison. The sequence continues at coordinate 5,363,676 of NW_011495030.1, forward strand.
TGATGCTTTTGAACTGTGGTGTTGGAGAAGACTCTTGAGAGTCCCTTGGACTGCAAGGAGATTCAACCAGTCCATCCTAAAGGAGATCATTCCTGGGTGTTCATTGGAGGGACTGATGCTAAAGCTGAAACTCTAATACTTTGGCCACCTGATGATAACTGACTCATTGGAAAAGACCCTGATGCTGAGAAAGATTGAAGGTAGAAGGAGAAGGGGACAACAGAAGATGAGATGGTTCATCTATCACCGACTCAATGGACATGAGTTTGAGTAAGCTCCAGGAGTTGGTGATGGACAGGGAGGCCAGGCGTGCTGCAGTCCATGGGGTCACAAACAGTCAGACACGACTGACCAACTGAACTGAACTGAACGCTTTGACCTAGAAATTGCACTTCTACAGGTCTTTCTCTCATGGTTATTATCCATTAGATTTTCTGGATTTATTGTCTGCCATTCTTTTCTTCATCATGGGCTCCCTAGAATTCTGACTTCTGTTTAGATTTGGCCACTGGGAAGCTTCAGCAGGTGGTCAGAGAACAGAAGGAGAGAAAAGTGGGAGTATATAGTTCCCTGACAAGGCCACATGTTAGGAGTGGCTGAATTTCTCTAGTGCAGGCCACAGCTCATGTTGGGAAGCCATCTCTCGCAGCTCCAGACACCTCCACAGCTTCAGCTCTACTTCTCTCTCTGAGTTCCATTACTGCTCCCTCTCTTGCTCCTTTGTACCTGATGCCTTGACAGCTCCCAGCTATTCACCAGCTCTTTATAGACACCCCTTTAATGCTGCTCACACTTGTCTAAACAGTCCTCAGTTACCCCATTTAAGTTTGCCTTCTTTTTCCTTTCTGAGCCCCAACTAATACACCATCCTAGAAAAATAACCCTTGCAAATAAGGAACATACAAAGATGTTCAGCACAGCCATATTTAGAATACTCAAAGCTCTGAAACTGAATGTCTAATAATTAGGAAGAGCTGAATACATTGCAATAAATATATGATAGGAATAATATACCAACATGTGAGTTTTTGGTGTCTTTTTCTGTCTTCGACTTCAAGAACCCTGCCTGAATCCCAGGAAAGTACTGCTCAAGTCTTTTCTTCCTGTTCTCCCTCCCTCATCCTCAAATATTTTTCACCAGGATGAATTACTGAATTGAGGATGGGGGTCCCACATCTACAGTTGTGGAAGAAATAGCTTGATTTACATTGAAAGAATGGAAGGAGAAAAAATATTATACGAGTGAGGGGAATATATGGGACCAAAAAAGGAGGACAGAAGATGTGAGGAGATGAATGGGCAAAGAAGAACTTTGCCATATGTGTTTCTTTTTGTAAACACTCTTCCAAAGAAGCCTGCAATAAATATCTTTGCCATTTATAATACTCCCTGAAACTCCTGAGATCCCTGTTTCTTTCCAACTTATTGATTGCTCTCTACGTGTTCCTGTGCAAAGTGAGTTCCCTGTCTTATTTCATGTGTTTGAAGCATGTCCATATTCAAGATGAGGAAACTTAAGCACTGAAAGCTTAGTTGAGTTTTTTATGCCAGCCTTATGTGTTCGGGACCTTTTGTCCCTCTGATGAAATATTACATAGTAATTGTGTTTTAAAAATTCTAAGAATCTGAAACCTGTAGTTTTATCTTTTAAAATTGTTCCATTCTCTGCTTATAAAACTAAACTATATAAAAATCTGAAAGCCTTTGTAGTGAGAGGAAAAAAAGAGAGAATAAAGAATGAAAGGGAGTATAATCAATAATCAGAGCATTCATAGATTTCATTCAGCAAATATTTATTGGACTGAGGAAATCGCAGTGAACAAAACAAAATCCGTCCATCTGGAGAACCAGTACTCTAATGGGAGAGTGAGAGTAACACAAAAAGTTACGTGAAAAGTAACAGGAAGTAACAGGACAGAATACTGGGAGGAGTAAAGCATGGAGAGTAAGTGAAGGGGGCTGTTTTAGATGGGGTGTCTAGGGAAAGGGCGAAGTAAGATTTAAACAGAGATCTAAGGCGGCCACATGTGAGAGAGCAATGTGATGGAGGTTAGGCCACGCTACTATCTGGGGGAAGAACACTTCAGCCAAGAAAACAGCAAGCCCATGACTCTGGAGCAAGAGCACTTGAGACATGTGGCAAATGGAAGGATTTCCTTCTTTTTTAAGGTTTGATTTTTATACGTGTGTGTGTGTGTGTGTGTAATATTAAGAGTATCAATGCTATTATTGCAAAATGTCAGCCACTTATTGTTTACTTTTCTAAAAAACACAAACGATAATAAACATACCCAGTATATATTGCATTTCGTTTGTTCATTTAACTATTAATAGACACTTAGGTTGCTTCCATATCTTGGTTACTGTGGCTAACACTGCAATAAACAAGACAGTGTAGATATCTCTTTGAGATAATGATTTATTTCCCTTGGATATGTACCTAGAAGTGGGATTGCTGGATCATATGTTAATTCTATTTTTAATTTTTTGAGGAACTTCCATACTGTTTCTCATAGAGGCGGTGCCAATTTACATTCCCACTGACAGTGCACAAGGGTTCCCTTCTCTCTACATCCTCAGCAACAATTATTATCCTTTGCCTTTTTGATAATATTCATCCTGACAGGTGTGAGGTGATGTCTCATTATGGTCTTGATTTGCATTTCCCTGATAATTAGTGATGTTGAGCGTCTTTTCATCTAACAAATTCTGTTAGCCATTTGTATGTCCTCTTTGAAAAACTGTCTACACAAGTCCTTTGCCCATTTTTTAATCTGGTTATTTGGTTGTTTTGTTTTTGCTATTGATTTCTATTAATTCCTTGTATATTTAGGATATTAACCCCTTATAAGATATTCACAACAGCATGGATGAACCTGGAGGTCATTATGCCAAGTGAAATAAGCCACAGAAAGACAAATGTCACATGATCTTACTTACGTGTGAAATCTAAAGCAAACTCATAGGAACAGAGAGGACAATGGTAGTTTTCAGAGGCTTGGGGAATGGGTTAAAGGAGAGAGATTGACCAGAGGGTATAAACTTTTATTTACAAGATAAATAAATTCTAGAGACCTACTAGTGTATGGCTTCCCTGATGGCCAGATGGTAAAGAATCTGCCTGCAATGCAGACGACCCAGGTTCAATCCTTGGGTGGGGAAGATCCCCTGGAGAAAGAAATGGCAACCCACTCCAGTATGCTTGCCTGGGAAATCCCATGGACAGAGGAGCCTGGCAGTTATAGTCCAGGGGGTCACAAGAGTTGGACACACCTTAGCAGCTAAACCACCACCAACAACATAGACTATGGTGACTATAATTAATAATAATGTATTGTATACTTGAAATTTGCTAAGAGAGTAGATCTCAAGTGTTCTCACCACACACACAGTAACTAAAAGAGGTGATATATACGTTAATCAGTTTGATCTGGTAAACATTTTATAGCATATATGTATATCAAAAAAATCACATCATATACCTTAAATATATTATAATTTGTAATTGTAAAAAAAAGCAAGAGTATGCAGGGCAGACTTAATAAGTATCATGAGGGCAGGCTTGCTCGAGCTCAGTGAACCAGGGAAAGAGTGACATAAAGTGATCAGAGGGACAGCAGGGGGTCATATTTATGGTGCTGGAAGCCACTGTAGGAACCTTAGACTGTATTCCACTGCAATGGGATGCCACTGGATGGTTTTGGACAGGGGATTGTCTGATATTCACATTTTTCAAATGGTTCATTCTGGCTACTCTGGAGAGTACTTTTGGTTTTGTTTCTCTACTTTAATAATCAGCAAATCTTAGTTTTACAAACAATAAGATAAAGCACAGTTTATAAAGACAAAAGGCAATTATATCAGTTATATATATAGCTGTGTAACATACTATCACAAGACTCAGTAACTGAAAACCACAGATGTTTATTATCTCGGTTTCTGTGGGTCGGGAATCCCAGAGCACCTCGGATGAATGCCTTTGGCTGGTACCTCTGGCTCAGGGTACCCACACGATAGGGTACCATAGTCATGTGGACAGCAGGTGCAGTCACATCAGGCTCACCTGGGGGAGATCTGCCTCCGAGCTGTCTCACATGGATATTGCCTAGCCTCACATCCTCCCTGGCTCTTGACCAGAGACATCAGTTCTTCACCAAAAGAGTCACTTTCTTTCCCCAGAGTGAAAATAGCCAAGAAGGAGAGAGGGTGACAGAGCGTTCCTAAGACAGAAGCCACAGTCTTGCTATAACCTCATCTCAACAGTTATATCCCATCACTTCTGCCATGATCTAGTCTTTAAGAGTCACTCAGTCCAGCCCACATGGGGAGAAGTTACCCAAGGGGATGAATACTGGGAAGCAGGAGATAAGGAGACCGTCAAGGAGATGCTGTTACAGTAGCCACTGTCTCCAAGCTCCTTATTTTATAGAAGCAGAAACCCATCTGGATGTCGGTCTGGACTCTACCACTCACCTTGAGGCCTCTGCAGGGTGGCTGTGATGATGCTTCTGAAAAGGCTTTGAAAAGTGTCTAGCACAGGACAATGGAAGGGCTTATTTTGCTTTTCTAATGGGTAGCCACTCCAGATTTGTCCTGTATTCTTCTTCATCTGCTGTATTAATGATTTGTTTTTCATTGTGGGTTATGTACTTTTTCTTTTTTTTTCCTAGAGTGAAAATCCTCCAGTTTGAACAGAGAAGTGACAGTAGGGAGGAAGAACACCCAGTGTTAACTCGTCCAAGTTCAGGACGGGCTTTCTATTTAACTTTATACCTCCCAGTACCAGAAACTCTGACTGCCCAGTTTCAAAGATCTGGGTATCCCATACAGATGGGGCCAGCAGAAGGGGAAGATCAAAGAAGAGCAGGACGTTAGATACATTTGCCTTTGATATTTGTCTTATTTCATATTTATCCAAGTTTGATTGTAAACTTTTTGAAGGCAGAGACTTTATTAGTCTCTAAACTCTGTATTCAAGTTGTTGTTGTTGTTTAGTTGTGAAGTCATGTCCGACTCTTTTGTGACTCCTTGGACAGTAGCCCACCAGGTTTCTCTGCTCATGGGATTTCCCAGGCAAGAATCCAGGAGTGGGTTGCCATGTCCTTCTCCAGAGGATCTTCCTGTCCCAGGGATCAAACCTGTGTCTCCTGATTGGCAGATGGAGTCTTTATCACTGAGCCACCTGGGAAGCCCCCTATATTCAGCCTATGTGTGTGTGAGTGCTCAATCGTGTCTGACTCTTTGCAGCCCTGTGGACTGTAGCTTGCCAGGCTCCTGGTTGTTGGGATTGTCCAGGCAAGAATACTGGCATGGGTAGCCATTCCCTCCTCCAGAGGGTCTTCCCATCTCAGGGATTGAACGCCGGTCCCCTGTGTCTCCGCACTGGCAGGCAGATACTTTACCACTGTGCCACTTAGAAATCCTTATATTCAAGATTCACCATTAAATAATTTTCTAAAGAAAATCCTCCTCTACTGAAGGCAACTCTGTTTTAAAAAAAGAAATTACAAAGTCAACCTTAAAACTCAACCTTGCCTAAATTGTGTCGTGCTGCTCCGTGAAAAAATTCCTCAGAGCAGAGCCTTTCTTCAGGATTCAAAGGAGGGACAATTTTCTAACACCTTCATGTTTGCGCTTTTCACCTTTGGATCCCCCTTCTCTTTCTGGGTGTTCCTCCCACCCCAGGTGACTACTCCTTTATGTTCAGCCTCTTCTTCAAATACTGCTACTTACTCTTATATCTGTTTTTTATCGTATTTCTCTAAGACAGATACTCTTTCATACCCAAGTATTAATTTACTCTAGTATTTGCACAGATCCTGTATCTCCCCTCCTCTAATTACAGTATGGAAGGCTTTTTTTATTTTTCCTAGTGAGAGGAATTCTTAGATAGCCAGCAAGTCGCCATAGGGAGTGTGGGGAAAAAAAGGAGAGCCCCAAATCAGAGGAGATCTACTTGTTTGAACCTAAAATTGAGCAAGATTTAGTCTTTTTAGGGTGAATGGCTTAGGAGGGAAGTGTCAGAATGGACTGCCCATTATCTAAATCTCTTGTGAATACATTAGCATTAATTAATACATACATGAATATGTTTTACATTAATTTGTGTTGTTGAAATATATGTGAGCCGACCATCTGCCTGAGGGCATGTGGGAAGCATTCCCAGAATTCTCTCAGTAGCCCTGCACTGGAGTGCTCACCCCTGTGTTCTCTGTCCTTGTTTAGACAAGAGATGTTTCGACTCTTCAAACAATTAGGTGAAGACTTGTTTATGGGGAAGACGGCTAAGACAAGAAAATGATAGTGTCAGCGGCTGTTCTGTTTAAGTCAGAGGCGGATGCTGTACGCCAAGTGTTTGGTGCCTACTCCAGGCTTAGCATGCACAGCTATGACCTGAACTGGCAAAGTTAGAAGGAGAAGAAGCTACAGTTCTTGATTGATCCTGTAGGCTCGGATGCTTCACACACATTATTGCATTGAGTCCTCTGCACAGGCCCTGAATTAGATCATTTCTACAGAGGAGAAAAGCGAGGCCCAGAGAGCTTAGTATGTCCAAGGTGATAGAACCAGGGCTAGAGTGCAGGTGTATCTCCTCCAGGCTCTGCTTTTGGAGAATGCCTATCAGCTCCAGCATAAAAAGACCCTGAGGTTGAAAAGGCCACATCCTCAGAAGTCATTTCTTGGAGTAAGAGAGGGAGGCAAAAAACAGGCAGAGGCTGGGAAGAAGACAGACAGGAAGGGGCCAGAAGGGGGAAAGCAGAAGACCAGAAGTAAAGAATACAGGGAGAAAAGAAGCGAGCTTCAGGAAGGGAATAGGGAGAAGTGACTACAGAATAGGAGTGAAATCGACTGTTTCAAGACAGAAACAGTAAAAAACAATGTTCTTATTACGGAACAACAGAAAATTCAGTTGTTATTTTCTGACTATCAAAAGAAGTAATGACTACAGGTGGGAAAAGAAGGAGGTGATGTTTGTTAAATGTCTTCTGTCAGGGCTTCTGCTAATCCATGGATTTGGGGAAAGTTAGAAAAAGACATCTTCTCTTGCTGGACGTGGCTGCATGGGCACCAGCTTGCTCAGTTGGTTCTGTCTTCAGGACCCCCTCATTCTCACATGTGGGGAACAGCCTGCAGAAATGTGCAAGCTGGCTCCACCTGCTGTGTGCTAGGGCCTTGACATGCATTATCACATTATTATATACTACAGTTATTCCCATATTGTGGGTCAGGAATCTGAGGTCCAGAGGAATAAATACCATACCATACAGACCAGACACATACCCATGCACACACACATACACGCCCGAATATCCCAAAGTCACCCAGAAAGTGAATTCACTAAAGTAATTGCAAGTAATTTGAAAACTCAATAAATAATCAGGTAATCTATTAGCTGACTTAAAAACCCTGAAATTGTGTGAGCTTTTGATTAGGATTGATGAGGGGATGGACTGATGTTCCTACAATTATCTTGCATACATCTTCCTCTGTGTGCTGGCTTCACCATCACACCTTAGCAGTGGCAAAAGGCCCAGCTGTAACCACACAGCTGAAAGCATATCTCCTAGTAGTTCCCACTGTGTAAGAAGAAAACCTATTTTCCAGGAGCTCCTAGCAAATGTATCCTCCTCCTTTCTAATTGGTCCATATTAGATCACATTTTATTGTTAAACCTATGATCGTGGACAGGGGTAGGGTTATGGTGGTAACATAAGCCTGATCTACATACCTAATACGTAGAACCTGATGGAGCATAAGTTTCACCAAAAGGTATAACTTCTAAGAAATTATATACCAGTATGAAAATCAGAGTCATTACCAAAAGGAGGAATGGGTACTTGACAGGCACCCATGTGTAAGAAGGAATGGATACTTGGAAGGGCATCATGTGTCCACCATAGTAAGTGAAGTAGATCTTATGTTATCACTTAATAATTTCCACCCCTTCTGTCTCTCCATGGGAGAAGTCTACCTTCTGCTCTCCACTGAACCTGGGCTTAAGGATGTGACTTAACCTTCCTTGCCCTTGACTTCAAATTCTGTCACGTGACTTGCTTTGGCCAATGGAATGTTAGCAGATATGACCTGAGCACAGTTGGACCTATCCTCTTGCACTCCACCATCACCTATGAACATAAACCTGGTAGAGGTCCAAGAAGGAAACAGACATACGGACCAGACCTGGACATAATCCATAGCTTGGAGGCCAACCCAGAGAGGAGGCCCAGCCTAAGTCAGCTGATACCTAGCTGGTGTAGGCCTATGAGCAAAAAGAACAATTGTGTCAAGCTGCTGAATCTCAGAGTATTTTTGTATGCAGCATTATGGTGACAAGGAGTGATCAATCTGGTTACTGAGTCCACTCTGGCGATGCTCTTTCCTTACGTGACAGCATAGAGCATGGCTCCATCCATTTTTTTTCCCTCTTCCTGGCTGCAGTCGAGCCTGGGTCTCAGCTGAAAATGAAGGCTGCGGCTTTATTCTCCATTTGCAGCCTCACAAAAACATCTGAGAGAGTCGGCAGCAGCTTTTGAAGGTCCTTCTAGAGAGCTAGCTAGCTATCACACCACGTTAGCTGGTCAGCTTCATAAGGCGGAACCACACAGCAGCCATCACTTCCAAACCCTGCCAAGTGAAACCTTGCAATATTGAGATGGCTGCACCTCAAACTGTCATGTGATTTCTGTATCAGAGGAATTTTAGGAACAGATGGTGAGCACAGACGACAGTGACGGTTGTACTCTGCATACGGGGCAAAGGGGAACGAGTGAGCAAGGGGGTGAGAATCCAGCAAATTCTGGAGGAAGGCTTGTGGAGGGGGGAGAGAATTGCTTGGAGCATGTCTTCTGCCCGCAAACCACAGGTTGTAAGAAGTTGGGAAAGAAAAAAACCCCAATAGGCAGTGACGGGGGGATGAGCTTTATGAAAAGAGAGGTTTTGCATCTAAAGCAAGAGGATTCGAGGTTTCAGCAGTTTTTCCAAAACACACACACACACACACACACACACACACACACCAGAAAAACAGGCAGCAAAATTAATTCACCTGAACTCGACCTTTAGGCTGGTGGATTTGTTGCTTGAGGACATATGCAGCATCAGAAGAGTTGAAGATGGAGCGAATGTACAGGAACTGGACTCCAGTAAATAGCCCCATCCACCCCACATCCACCGCACCACCAGCTCCCCCCGAACCCGCCTTGAGTTTTGAAAGATGGGGCGGGGGGTGGTTTCTGTGGACGTCTCAGATGGCTGATCCCCTAATTCTATCATGAAATGTATTTCCCCTGGAGCTGGTATTTATCGCGGAATCCTGGCACGGCTCCTGAAATGTTGCATCTGCACCACTACACTGAGGTTCCTTGTAGTTCATTAATATGCAAGAGGGGCTGTGAAATCCTCCCTGTTTCTGACAGGAGTTCTTACATGCCTTTCTGGAATGCTTCATCTCTGAAGTGGTCTGGCACTGAGACTTTGCTTGTCTTCTTTTAATCAGCTCCATCTTGTCACTACATAAAGAGTTAAACAAAAAAGAAGAAGCTTTCTGAGAATCTTGGGAAGATGCAGGGCATCTTTCTTTCCTTTCTCATTTTTTTGTCATCCCCTACCCCCCTCCATGAACACATCAAAGTAAGGAGTGACATGCAGTGCCCCGGAGCTCTTAGCAACATGCTTTTAGGTTTGGAAAATTTCATTTTCTACCTTATGATGATTACATGAGGAAAGATGAAATGCTGGCTTTGAGGTTTATTTGGGAAAGAGATGTAATAAATGTTGTGGCTTCCCACTGAATGGAACAAATCCATTCTGGTCATGGAGGGGATATTAAAAATTACATGTTGTGTGTGCATGTACACAGTCTGTGTGACTTCAGTGGCATTTGTGGCCCTAGATGCTGAGCCAGGAGACCTTGTGTGGCTTCTTTCAGAAAATGCTGAATAAAGTTTTTCATTTTATCCAGCTCTGAATGCATTTGATTCCAAACGAAAATGAGTTCCCACCCTGTTTGAGGCATAGTGATTGCCTTCAAACCAGTCCCCCACCCCCACCGACACACACACACACACACACACACACACACACACACACGACCATAGGATACATACAGATTAACAGTTTACAGAGTCTCCTTAGCTGAAACCCAAAAGTGTGCCAGCCTGTGGAAGGATTGATCTAATGTCCCTTTTACAGAAAGTTGGTTTTTTCAAACACTGAAGTAGGGCTGAGGACAGTCATGTTTTTCTCTATCATGGTTTTTTTTTTTTTTTTTGTCCCTGTTTTTGCTCTTGCCTGGGGAACTTCTCTATTAGCTAGGAGCTGAATAGAAAATGATAAGCTCATCTTGCCCAGGAAACAGAGCCAGCAAGGCAGGGAAATATCCCCCTGGTTTCAGCCCTGTGCTCCTTAGTAGGAAAGGAGAGTAGAAAGAAATGGAGTATTCACCAAGTAAACCATTTTCCCGCACGCAGAAACATGCAGTCTAAGGCTCTATTCAGAGCTCTCACATCACACATGCCGCTCTTTGTTCAGCTCACAGCTGGACCACACAGGTTGTAAGATGCAGGATTTGCACAAGCTTCGCCCATCAGCTCTGGCAGGCCACCCTCCATATAGAGTCAATCAGCAACCGCCCCCAGGGTCAAGTTCTTCAGCCTCTCTTGATCACGGTACTCATTTGGGTTTGGAGAAGAACTATGAAATTTTTGCTTTGGCTGAAGAAAGAGGAGAGACCCTGATCCCTTCTCATAAATAACCTAAACCCTAGCTATTCAATGACAGTTCAAATCTCTGTTTACTCTCCCTCCTAAGGAAATAAGAAGTTGCTTGGATTGAATGCTTACTATGTGTTCTCAGATGGATTCCCTGTCCTTATTCTGATCAGCTCTATATTTAAAGGGAGAAGACAACTTGTAGACATTTTAAAATATTTAATTCTTAAGTTTTTGTTACTCCCCACACTCCATCTGGAGAAGGAAATGGCAACCCACACCAGTATTCTTGCCTGGAAAATCCCATGGACAGAAGAGCCTGGGGGACTACAGTCCATGGTGCGGCAAAAGTGTTGGACATGACTTAGCAACTGAACAACAGCATTCCGCAGGTACTATGATTATTCCTACCTTACAAAGGAGAAAAGTACGCTTCCTCCTCTGAGTCTGTACAGCTACCCCAAGGGCACTGAAGGAGCAGGAGCTCAGGTTCAAATCCAGTGCATCTGACTCCAGAGCCCAAGCCGTCAACCACCTTGCTATACCGCCCCTGCTGGTGGAAGGTTCTTATGGGCCACCCCCCCCCCCGCTCCCGCCCCCGCCATGGTCTGTTCCCCTCTCCGGCGCAGGTACTGCAATTTCTGTTTATAAATTCATTTCCTTCACAAGCTTTTGGTGTCTTCTTAAGCAGTTACGTTCAGATACGCTCAGTACATGTTTGCTGAATGACTTAAAAAATAAACTAGTAGGCACAGCACATCAGAGAACTTAATGAAGGGTGAATGGAGAGTAAGATTCAGGGTGAGAAACAGAATAAACACTCGTATGAAAACAAGAGATGAAAAGAGGCAGGGAGCTAGACTCTATTGAAGGAAAGGAAAAAGATTTGAGGCTGATGTGATGACTTCCCCGTGGATTTTGCAACCAAGGTTGGTAAAGTTACTGTAAAGGCAGGGAGAGTGTGTCCACCCAGTTGGAATATCTGTTGATCTTCTTGGTTTAGAATAAAAGGCCATGGAATGGGCTATCTTTCTGTGTCTACTTCTCACTAGTTAAGCAAGTAAGGAGTAAATCAGGGCAAGTTATTTGCCTTCTTTGGGCTTCCATTTCTTAGTGGGTCATTGTGAGAAAGTGGGATTAAAAACTTCCTGTAACCTTGCAGAAAAAAGCAGGGGTGTATAATTATATTACTAAGTGATTGCAAGCATTTTACAAACATGACAATATGAATAACAGTTATTGTTATCAGTAATAAAAAGAATGCAACAGTGAGTGCTTCTTATGAACCAGACATTTAATATACATATGGCTGTCTGCTTTTATGAAGGCAGAGATGCCGGTTCAAGAAATTGCATAATGTGTTCAAGCTCACTCAGCTGATGAGTGGCTGATCTGGGATTTGAATTCAGACCAGTCTGACTCTGAAGCCCATAGGAAGGTACCTCAGGGACCCGATGTCACTAGATTCCTCCTTAGCAGATGTCACCTCAGAGGAACCTGCCATCATTTTGACTCAGAAAGCCCTACTGACTGCCCCTCCGCTGCGTGCATGACTGGCCTGCCCAATGCTGACAGTCCCTGGAGAGAAGCCCCGCAGGGGACCCCTTGGACGGTCACCCACCAACCACCACTGCCTCCCCAGCAGCAGCCGTGCCTGCTGGTGTCTTCGACCAGTAGCAGACTGAGGCAGAAGGAGCAAACCGTTCCCTAGAAACCAACCCTTCCCGCTCCTTTTCCCAGAGACCTGGAAGCCAAATCCCTTAGTTAATTCAGGGAAAGCGTCATGTGACTCCACTGTCTCCAAGGCTGTCACTTGCCCATTCACTCACTACTTACTGGCAAAAAATCCTTCTGTCTGGATGCCATCGAGTCTTTTTCCTTCAGTGTCTCTATCTACTCCATTCCAGATTTAAAATTTGCTTCCGTTATTGTATCAAAACAATCAATAGAAATTCGATACAAAACATAGGAGTTTTTAAATGAACCATCCTTTGCTCTTTACAGTTAAACAAACTCTTAAAAGACTACTAATGACCATAGTCCTTTAAAAATATTTTAATCATCTACATATATGTATGTATATGAATTCATAAATATCATGTGTATATATGTGTATACCTGCATGGTAAATTAAGTGCCAATATCTACAAGCAGATATATAGCTTAATAGCACACACACACACACACACACACAGGGTTTATCTTATTGGGTTGTTTTTTTTTTTTTTGTATTTAGCAGGTTTTTTTCTTTTTTCTTTTAAATTAATTTATCTTAATTGGATGATGATTACCGTATAATATTGTGATGGTTTTTGCCATATACTGACATGGAAAGTCCTATCTTATTGGGTTTTAAAAAATATTTATTTATTTATTTGGCTGTGCCAGGTCTTAGTCGTGGGACATGGGATCTTTATTTGCGGTCTGGTGGATCTAGTTCCCTGACCAGGGATCAAACCCAGGCCCCCTACACTGGGATGAAAAGTCTTAGCCACTGGACCACCAGGGAAATCCCTGTCTTGTTTTTTTTGAGGGATGGAACCTGGGCCATTCACTTATTTGCTCTCAGATGAATTCCCTGCCCTTGTTCTACCTTACTATGTTTTAAAGAGGGTGATAACCTACAAGTATTTTTAAATATTAAGATGTTCATTTGTGCCTTATACCTATGTTGTTATAGATGTTGAGCCTAGAACTACAACAACAAAAACGAGGGATCTAATCTTGGGATATGAGGTTTAGAGGAGCTTAACCATATCCACAGCCAATCCTGGTAGGTTTACATTTAAAGTAAACAGGTCTTCCCTGGTGGCTCAGATGGTAAAGCATCTGCCTGAAATGTGGAAGATCCAGGTTTGATCCCTGGGTGGGGAAGATCCCTTGGAGAAGGAAATGGCAACCCACTCTACTATTTCTTGCAAGGAGAATTCCATCGACAGAGGAGCCTGGCAGGCTACAGTCCATGGGGTCACAAAGAGTCGGACACAACTGAGCAGTTAACACTTTCACTTTTTCAAAGTAAACATTAAGTTTATACCTATTAGATAAGTTTGAATAGCATAACTAGTTTGCAGAACCAATGGGAGCCCGTATTACATAGAGTCCAATTGGGCAAGTAGAACTCCTGGGTTCATTTGTTAAAGGGGATTGAATATGACAAAAGACAAAAAATATATATCTCTTTAAAAAGACAAAGGAGCAAACAGGCAACTGGAAATTGGAAACTTTAAGAAGGCACTCTCATCCTGCAGCTAGGTAGACAAAGACAGGAACCCACAGTGGTGGCTGCTCTCAGGCAACTGGGACCCACAGGAAGGGTGGCCTGGTGACTGCTGGAGCTCCAGAGAGTGCACAGCAGTGGCCAAAGATGCTACCAGAAGCACAGAAAAAGAAGGAAGAAATACCCTTACTTCTCACCTCCTCATATCCTCCAGCCATGTCTCCAGCCAGGCCCTTCTACTGAACAAGCCTAAATATAATCAAGAAGCCCAAAAGATGCATTTCACAAGGATCAGCACTCTGAAGTACAGAGCAGGGCTGGCAAGTTGATGCAGTATAGGCCTGAACCAATGGAAAATGACTGACCCTGATTTCATTGTTCAAAAACAAATTAAGACCTTTCTTAATAACTGAGATCTGTATCTGGAACTCGATTCTGGCATATATATGGCATAAGGACATAGCCTGTATTTCGGTTGCTGTCCCTGTGATTGTTCAGCACCTTCCTCGGGACGCAGCACATTGAACTCAGGACTCTGCAAGCATGTGGCTGGCTTTGGCTCATTAAATATGAGCAGAAGTAATCCACGCTGCATCTGCCCCAAAGCTTCAAGAACCATCCAGCTTTCTTCCCCTCTGCCACAGACCTGTGATTCCCCAGATTAGATAATGGGCCATGTCATTTATTATCCAAGTTGGGACACTATTAATTATGCTATTTTTTTTTCAAATTCACAGTTGAACCCCATTGCTTTAAATGCAGAGGTGCTCCACCTAAAAAGATATCTGGAGTTTGAAGGAAAATATTATGCATAGTCCTTAATTAGACAACTAACATACTGTCTAAAAAGAAGTTTGTCTCATGCTTCCCATCATCTTAGGCAAATAGAAGGAGAGTGTTCGATGGGGTGTTAACTGCAAAATAGTGAAGACCTCAGAATATAGACTCCCCAAATTCATACCATTAACCCTAGCTTTGAGATGAGTAAACATTAACAGAACTTGGGTATTTCCTAGAAGTGATCTTAAAAATTAAAGAGAACAGTTCTGGTCATGTTACTCCCTTGCTTATAAACCTCCCCTGTCTCCCTTCTGTATGCAAGCTTCCCAGAAGATAAAAACCAGACTCCTTGGCTTGGCATAAAATCTGACCCCAATTTATCTGCCCAGCTCTGTTTCTGCCCAACACACCACATATTCCAGAAGCTTAACTTTTCAGTAGTATTAAGTTGTCATGGTCAAACTCCAAACCTTTTACATCCTACCCCTCTATGCCTATAGTTCCTCTCCACTCCAATTTCTCCATCCCTCTTTTGGTAAGATCCTGTTCACCTTTCAAATCCAGGCTCAAATGCCCCCTTCTGTGAAGGCGTCCTAAATGGACACTCCCCACACTGCCCTCTGCAGTTCTTACCGCATCTGCTGTTGGAATTCCTTTCTCTGCTTGATCATAGCTCCCGTGGGACTGTGTCGTCTTCCTCTTTATACATTAAGCATCTATTATGAAGCCTAATGCATTCTACGTCCTCTCTAAATACCTGTTGAATAAATGAGAAAATAAATAAATGAAGAATTCCTTATTTACCTTCACTTGCTACTCAGAAATCAGGATATTCTCTGGAATTTTTTATGAATTCCAGACACCTAGTGTTAAACTCCAGGTATTTGCATGCATGCTTAATCATGTCCAACTCTTTGAGACCCCACAAACTGTAGACTGCCAGGCTTCTCTGTCCATGGGATTCTCTAGGCAAGCATACTGGAGTGGGTTGCTATTTCCTTCTCCAGGATGTTGTCCTGACCCAGGGATCGAACCCAGGTCTCCTGCATTGGCAGGCAGATTCTTTACTGTCTGAGCTACCAGGGAAGCCTTCCAGGTAATTACCTATTGCTAATTACAGAGGAACCAGAGATCAAATTGCCAACATCTGCTGGATCATCGAAAAAGCAAGAGAGTTCCAGAAAAACATCTGTTTCTGCTTTATTGACTATGCCAAAGCCTTTGACTGTGTGGATCACAATAAACTGTGGAAAATTCTTCAAGAGATGGGAATACCAGACCACCTGACCTGCCTCTTGAGAAAC
>NW_011495030.1:5380031-5384081 GCF_000754665.1 Bison bison bison
ACTTTATTTTTTTGGGCTCCAAAATCACTGCAGATGGTGACTGCAGCCATGAAATTAAAAGACGCTTACTCCTTGGAAGGAAAGTTATGACCAACCTAGATAGCATATTCAAAAGCAGAGACATTACTTTGCCAACAAAGGTCCATCTAGTCAAGGCTATGGTTTTTCCAGTGGTCATGTATGGATGTGAGAGTTGGACTGTGAAGAAAGCTGAGCACCGAAGAATTGATGCTTTTGAACTGTGGTGTTGGAGAAGACTCTTGAGAGTCTCTTGGACTGCAAGGGGATCCAACCAGTCCATTCTGAAGGAGATCAGTTCTGGGTGTTCTTTGGAAGGAATGATGCTAAAACTGAAACTCCAGTCTTTTGGCCACCTCATGCGAAGAGTTGACTCATTGGAAAAGGCTGTGATGCTGGGAGGGATTGGGGGCAGGAGGAGAAGGGGACGACAGAGGATGAGATGGCTGGATGGCATCACCAACTCGATGGACATGAGTTTGAGTGAACTCCGGGAGCTGGTGATGGACAGGGAGGCCTGGTGTGCTGCAATTCATGGGGTCGCAAAGAGTTGGACACGACTGAGCGATTGAACTGACTGAATTACAGGTACAGTACTTTCTGATGCTACATGGAGTTGAGGTTGATGTGTTTCATTTTGAGTGCTTAGAGTCAATTAAATTTGGAGCTGAAAAGAATCAGAGATTGGCCAACGCCCTTCAGAGAAAGATGAGATGTGTCAGGCAAAAAAAATGGAGTTAGTGGTCCCACAACTAAACCAGTATTCTTTTTATTCTGTTATACTTGAAACTGTATTTAGGGGAAGGTTGATTATATCAATATTCACAAAAGAGGACATATAAAGAGAAACTAAAATGTTTGGAAAATTAGTCATACTTGATAGTAAATAAAGCAAATCAAATTATGGTAGTATCATTTTACACCTACGAAAGTTTTTAAAAATGATACAATCCAAGACTGCAATGGAATTAGATTCTTATATACTTCTGAAGGCATTGTAAATTGGTACAATGTTTTTGGAATGTAATAAGCAAAAGCAGAACAAGTTATAATGTTTACACTCTTGATTCTACCTAAAATACCAGGAATTTATTCTATGGAATAGTTTAGCAATACTGACAAACTTTAAGTATTAATACTTAGTGCAACACTGCCTAGTGAGAACAGCCTCAGTATCCAACAGGCTGGGATGGCATGCTAAAGCTATGGAACATTTTGCTGTCATTAAACATTGTAATTATGCATCTTACACATACACATGGAAAATATATAACACAAATTGGATATAGTAGAAATCAAAAAAGTATGTGCATTAGAATAGCAACTTTATAAAAGCATTCTTATAGAAAGGCATCAGAAGGCAATTTTTATGAGTTGTGATAGGATAGGATTATGGTTTTTCTATTTTTATCCACCTTTTGCAATGTTGCTATGACATATTTTTTCTAATAAGAAGCAGGTGGAAAGTAAATATACTCACCAGTGGGAATTGGAAGAATTCAAAGGGACTTGGTGAGGCAGGTGAATCATGGGTGTTTTTGCACCTAGCATCCCTTACCTGCAGAGGTGGAAATGGAAAGTGAAGTCAGGAAGTGTGGCCTCTGTAGGAAATCTTTTCAATTTGCAGGAAATAGGAGATGAGGAGAAACTTACAGAGGAAATCTCCCTTGATTTTGCTAAGAAGAGAGAGTACGATTTGATCAATGCTGCCTTAGTATTTAAGCCAGAGCGCTGGTTTCTTGGACCTCTGTTTGCTTGTCAAGTCAACCATTTCTCAAGACACCACTAAGTGCCAGGCGCTGATCCTTTGAAACGTCACATATTTAATTCAGTGACTCTCCATTATAATTCAGCGATGTGCTTCCTATCGTGTTTTCTGTATGTCATGAGACCAGATTCTGGGACACAAGGCCTGTCTGCAAAATCTTTCTGTGAGTCAAACCATCGGCCAGACTGGTACACTGAAGTACTTACAAGGAGGTGTTCTCATTACCCAAAGATGCTGGAAAGGAGCTCAAATCACTTGTCTGCCTGCCACAGACCAAACCCTCGATTAGGCCCTTCACATGTATTATCTCGGTAAATCATAAGGTGAGATGGGTGGATCGCACAGCCCCTGTTCAACCCCAGAGCTCAAACAGAAGGTCAAAGGTGTTCCTCGGCAAAGCCTGAAGCTATCAGAGGCCTCAGGACGTTCCCTGCATTTGAACCTCCTTGTCTTTATTTTCAGAGGAGAAGTTAATGGCTTGCGGGGCAAAGCACTGCCTGTGTAGGACTGTTAGACAGATGGCAAGATGTGCCATATCCTTGGCCCTGGTCACTCAAGACTAGGAGTTTTGCTCCCCAGTGTTGTGACAACCAAAAATGTCCTATACTTCCAAACCCTCCCTGGGGTGGGAGGGGGCTGCCTCTACTTCAGAAACACTAAGCAATCCATATTCATTCCACCAATATATATTTATCAAGTGCATGAGAAGTCCATGCCAGGCACTCTGCTGGCAGACAGGCGTTCATTGGGGAAGAATGACATTTAAAGCCGTGCCATAAAATGAGAGAAATGCAACAACAGACCAAGTGCTATGAGCACAGAGAGGAAAATGCGTCTAACTGCCTCGAGCATCCAGGCCAAGTTTTGTGACCTGTCACCAGGAAGGGACTCCAAGGAGAGTCCAGATCTGCTGTTCCAAGACCCCCATTCCTAGACTCCATCCGAATCTTAAGTATTATTTCATTTCAGGCTCCTTATTTATTTCCTTGAAGAATTAATTTCTTCCTATGAAAAATGGAAATCATACTAAGGTCTGTCCTGCCCACCTTGCAGAGTTGAATCAGAAGGAAGCCCTGTGGTGCACTGTGCATGTTAGTCTTATAGCAGGGCTTCGAGTCTGAGCGCAATTTGTCTTCTTGGCTGGGAATCAGGCATGTCTGGAAATGTCCAGTGACTTGGTAAGGCAGGCAGCCTACTGGCATCTATTTTTAAGAAGTTGGTTACCTTGAATTTCCATCTAAGCCCTGTGAAGAGAGGAGTTGTTTGCAGAGATTGAAGAGACTGTTGTCATAAGGGGTCTGAGAGACATAGGGCTCAAGCGATGCTACCCAGGTAACCAGATAACAAAGTGAAAGGGACTTTCCTAGCAGTCTAGTGGTTAAGATTCCATCTTCCAGTACAGGAGTCACGGTTCAACACCTGGTCGAAACCTGGAACTAATATCCCACATGCTGTGCGACCCCCTCCCCACCCCCAAAAAGAGTGAGGCCTGGAGCTGGGGGTGGGAAGGTGGGGAGGAAACCCTCAGTCCATCTCTGCCCAAGACACAGCACATCCTTGCTCCATGAGGACTGCTGAGTCCCCAGTTCTGCCTTGGCCTGACTATGGATGCCAAGACCCTCACTGGCACCAGTAACAGTAAGGAGATGCCTGCTTTTGAATGGTTTCACAGACAGGAGACATCAACCAGCCGGCCTGGGGCAAAAGATGACAAGGGAACTGACTGGTAGACACAGATGAGGTCACCCCCACACACCTTCAACATATTCACTGACATTTGCACCAAATGAGGGTATTAAGGTGCACTCAACTCAAACGCTAGTAAAGTAATGCTCAAAATTCTCCAAGCCAGGCTTAAGCAATATGTGAACCATGAACTTCCAGATATTCAAGCTGGTTTTAGAAAAGCCAGAGGAACCAGAGATTAAATGGCCAACATCTGTTGGATCATTGGAAAAGCGAGAGAGTTCCAGAAAAACATCTACTTCTGCTTTCTTGACTATGCCAAAGCCTTTGACTGTGTGGATCACAATAAACTGTGGAAAATTCTTCAAGAGATGGGAATCCCAGACCACCTGACCTGCCTCTTGAGAAACCTATATGCAGGTCAGGAGGCAACAGTTAGAACTGGACATGGAACAACAGACTGGTTCCAAATAGGAAAAGGAGTACGTCAAGGCTGTATGTTGTCACCCTGCTTATTTAACTTCTATGCAGAGTACATCATGAGAAACGCTGGGCTGGAAGAAGCACAAGCTGGAATC
>NW_011495030.1:5384533-5405318 GCF_000754665.1 Bison bison bison
AAGAATTGATGCTTTTGAACTGTGGTGTTGGAGAAGACTCTTGAGAGTCCATTGGACTGCAAGGAGGTCCAACCAGTCCATCCTAAAGGAGATCAGTTCTGGGTGTTCTTTGGAAGGAATGATGCTAAAACTGAAACTCCAGTACTTTGGCCACCTCATGCGAGGAGTTGACTCATTGGAAAAGACTCTGATGCTGGGAGGGATTGGGGGCAGGAGCAGAAGGGGACGACAGAGGATGAGATGTCTGGATGGCATCACCAACTCGATGGACATGAGTTTGAGTGAACTCCGGGAGATGGTGATGGACAGGGAGGCCTGGTGTGCTGCAGTTCATGGGGTTGCAAAGAGTCGGACACGACTGCGTGACTGAACTGAACTGAAGGATCTTCTGGGTCATGCTATGAGATTCTAACAGTTTCATTGCCATTGTATTTGGTATTTTCGAGGCAGTCAGGGATCCATTGTATTCTATGTACTTTTTCCCTTTATGTGTATATGTGTGTGCTAGTTGCTTCAGTCATGTTCGACTCTTTGTGACCTTATGGACTGTAACCCACCAGGCTCTTCTGTCCGTGGGCTTCTCCACGACTGAGCAACTGAAATGAACTGAACTGAGGGTATTAACCAAATCTTATTTATTGCTATTCATGTGACCTCATTGGTACCCATAGGCTGGGAAAACTCAGATTTTGGTTGTTTACCACAGTAATAACACACGTCTCCCAGACAGTAGGAGAGTAGTATCTGTCCAAAGGCAAGCTCCAGGCATGCACTGTCTGCCTCCCCAGACCTGAGGGAAGCCATGAACAGGAAGGTATTGACGTGGAAGCCTGCTGCCATGCAGCCTGAATTTGGCATTGTTCTTCCTCTCAGTAAACAGGGTACCAGAAAAAGCAATTTTCCCAAAGCCACCTCATCTTAGTAAAAGCGAAGTGACTGTGGGGTGTTTATTGAAAGTGGTGGTGCCTGGAAATCACTACTTGACTCTTGATATCATAAAGTTTTATGAACCCAGTCATTTCTGGTTAGCTCATAACACTAATGGGCTGAAGGGTGGAATTTCACTTCCTGGGGCCTCCCCAGGTATTATAAGAACTAATACTTGGTAGATTGCTCTCAGGCTGATTGGGCGATTAAAACAGTCCCCCCTTTCCCACTGTGAACTCATATTTCCTACTGTGGCAGTCTGTATTTTCCCAAGGGGGTGAAAACAACATCTCCCATCCAGCACGCTCTTTTTACAGTACAACTAGACATTCCTCCAGGAGAAGGCAATGGCAACCCACTCCAGTACTCTTGCCTGGGAAATCTCATGGACAGAGGAGCCTGGTAGGCTGCAGTCCATGGGGTCGCTAAGAGTTGGACACAACTGAGAGACTTCACTTTCACTTTTCACTTTCCTGCATTGGAGAAGGAAATGGCAACCCACTCCAGTGTTCTTGCCTGGAGAATCCCAGGGACGGCGGAGCCTGGTGGGCTGCCGTCTATGGGGTCGCACAGAGTCGGACACGACTGAAGCGACTTAGCAGCAGCAGCAGACATTCCTCCAATGGAGTGATGGGGTCCCTGACCCCTCCCCTTGAGTCTGGGTGAACCTTTTTGTGATTGGCTTAAATAATGAAGTGGAGCTATGTGACTTCTGAGGTTAGAGCACCAAGTTACCATGCGCTTCTGCCCAGTTCTCTTGGCACCCAGCCACCCGGTTCTGAAGAAGCCCAAGCAGACTGTGGAGAGAACGAAGGCTCCCAGCTCCGAGTCCCGTGGAGCTTGCAGACAATGGCCAGCACCAATTAGCCAGCCATATGAGTGAGGAATCCTGAGTGTGTGTCCTCCAGGTTATGGCCTCACTGTTTCTTGACGAGGCAGACACACTGTGGTTTGCTCCATCCCGGTTGCTCACAATAAGCTCCACCTTCCGTCTGAGCTTTTTTGTTTTATTATAACATTGGATTCTTTGCCTTCTAAATCCTTCTGGTTTTTGCTTTAGAATTAGTCTCATCACCAAACATTCAGTTTGGTTAGTTAATCCTGGCCCTTCTTGAGAGAAAATTGCAGAACTTGAGAAACACATTACTTTAATACCTATATTGAAAACAACTTTTAAAAAATTATCAGAGACCTTCAGAGTTGTGCTTTTCTCTAAAGGTACCACACTGTAGGACTGGAAGATGACCCCTTAAGTTGACCTGATGTGTTCTATTGGGGGAGATAGAAGAGGGATGGGGTTTTTTTAATTTATCATTCACGTCCCCTTTTCTTTCCACCTTTTTTAATGTAATCCTCAGAAAGCTATGTCCTTGTCTTGCTCTTATTTAAAACAGAGACTTCTCTCATCAATTTCCCCAATTTTCACTTTGTAAAGTAGGATCAAAAAAAAAAAAAACTAAGGACCGCTGTTACATTAATTTCACTTCTTTTCACCTCATTTCAAAACCAAGTTATTCTTCCTGCGGCATTTCTACCAGCCATTTTCTTCTGCAACCTGTGGGTTTCCTGCAGAGAGAGGACAATGGGCAAGTTAAGTGAGGGAGATGATTTACAAGGCTTTTTTTCCTTTTGCTCTAATTTACAAGAAAATCGTCCTTGCATGGATGACAGGCTAAAGCCCACATCAGTAAGGGATTCATTGTGATGGGGGAGAAAAGAATAAACAGAATAATATTTCATATTAGTAATGCCAAATATATTTGATGCTAATAGTTCACTTACGCCTTGCATATTAGTAAAAATGCCTTTTTTTAACTGAAAGAATTTATTTCAGACAGCACTTCCATTCTTCTGTGTTAATTTGTATCTCTTTCACTTAGGATTATGTTAGACTGCATAAAATAGAAAACCAAAATAAAAGAGGTCAGAAACCACAAAGTCCTCTTCTTTCATGTAAAAGGCAGCCAGAACTGAGCAGTCCAGGGCTGGGAGGACAGCACTGCAAAGACACCAGGACTCAAGACTTCTTCCCTCTCTGCTTTATCATTCTTAGCACATAGTTTCCATCCTCAAGCTGACTGCTGGTGTGCCTGGCATCTTATCTGGGATCCTGGAAATCAAAGAAGGAAAACAGAATGGAAAATCCATAGGGCACCCATCTGAGTCACCTCCCTTTAACAGGCATCCCTGGAAATTCCATACAATAGACTGCTTCCATCTCAGTGGCCAGAATGTAATCACATGACCACCTGTAGCTTCAAAGAAAACTGGGAAAACATGAGCACCACAGCATATAGGGAGACCCTTCCCTTCTCTGAGCTCCTCCAATGTTTCTTCTACTCTACCTGATCTAATACCCAAATATAGCTTTCTTCTATTGTTCTGCTTCCAGGAGCAAGCAGGGTTCTTCACTAGAATTGCAAGCACCTTGGGATAACTTCCACATCCCTTTTACTGCACTCTTTACAGTTCCTGAGATAAGGCTAGAACGTATTGCCACACCCCCAAACTGTAGAATTTCTGTTGTTCACTAAAGAAAGAGAATGAATTTTGGATTGATAACCAGCAGTCCAGATGTAATATAAAAACTGCATACTATCTCATTCATCCTGTATGTTACATTTCAGCTTTATATAGTTGAATAAATATTTTTGGATTGCCTCCTCTGTTCCAGTTCCAAATCAAGCTCTATGAAGAGTGTCATAAAAGTATGTCACATAGTAATTGATTCCCCTCAAGGAGCTTACAACTTTATATGGAACTCTGCTTCCTCATGAAACACAGAACAGAAGAGAGCCATCATCAGGTATTACAGCATACAGTATGGATAAGAGGCTTTGGAGGAAAATGGGGAAGGGAGGAAACTCTAAAGCCTGTGATGTTAATGTTTTTCTGAAGAAGATACTAATAGAACCTGCACTGAGAACTGAAAACTATGGTGGACACATGTGATATCACCTTGGCTGTACCCCCTGGTTAAGCTGTTCTGGGTGTGTCTGTGAGCTGGGTTCTGCTGACTCAGTATTTGAATCAGTAGACTTAGTAAAGCAGATTGCCCTCCCCAATGTGGGCAGGCCTCATGCAATCCTTAGAAGGCCTGAATAGAACAAAAAGACTGAGTAAGAGAATTCTCTCTGCTTAACTGTCTTCAAGCTAGGACACCGGACCTCTCCTGCCTTTGGGTTCAAACTTCAAATGGAACTTACACCACTGCTCTCCTGGTTCTCAGGCCCCTTGACTTGGACTGGAACTATCCTGTTAGCACTTCTGAGTCTCCAGCTTGCTGACTATATAGATCTCAAAACTTCTTGGTCTTCATAAGCACATTCTCTGAAGAATCCTGACTAATACAACAAGCATGCAACAAAACTTTGAGTACACTGAGTATCATCTAAGTCTTAAAACAAGGACAAGCACAAGAATACAAAGATGAAAGATACAGCTCTGTTCTTGAGTTAACATATGGACCACTCATGGGGGAGAGGAGAGAAGACAGCCTGCGATGATACCATGTGAAAGTGCTACAATAGAAGGATGCGCAAGGTCCTGGGGAGACTCTGGGAGAGAAGGGGAGGGAGTCTCTGGGTGACAGAGAATGTGTCTCAGAAAACTTCCTAAAGGAAGGGTTCAGCCACGTGGGGGTGTGTAGGGTATACTTGATCAAGCATGTCTCTTTTTTTGTCTGCAGCGGGGCTTAGTTGCAGCACGTGGAATCTGTAGCTGTAGGATGCAAACTCTTAGTTTCTGCATGTGGGATCTAGTTCCCTGACCAGGGACCAAACCTGAGCCCCCTGCATTGGGAGTACAGAGTCTTAGCCACTGGGTCACCAGGGAAGTCCCAAGGAGCATGTTTTGGATTTCATTTTGTTGGCGAGACTTGCATGTTTTTAAAGACTGGAAAGAAAGTGCTGATAGAGAGAGACTGAAAGTGTTAAAAGGAGGGACAGTGGGTGATAGAGAAGACAGTGGGTGATAGAGAAGGGATTCAGAGCTTGTGGGAAGAGCTGAGCCCACATCCAGAATGAGTAATGCTGATCAGGCATAGAAAGCTCAGAGTTAAAGGCCCTCTCTAGGTTCCTCTGGTTTAGCAAGCCTAGATTCCCAGAGTGGAAAAGGAGGCATAGAATCCAAGATTTAAGGGGAAAAACTCATTTAGGGAATAAAGACTGTGGATGTGTCATCAGATCATGACCTCTGGAAGCTCTCCCAGTGGCAGGACCCAGGAGAGTTTCACAAGGGCCCATGTTGCCTCCATTTCCTCTCTATTCTTCTTCTTCTGTTTTTAATATTTATTTATTTATTTTTGGCTGTTCTGGGTCTTTGTTGCTGCGTGCAGGCTTTTCTCTATTCCCAGAGAGTGGGGGCTTCTCATTGTCAGGGCTTCTCATTGTCATTGTTTCTCTTGTTGCAGAGCACGGGCTTCAGTAGTTGCGGGACACGGGCTCCTTAGCTGTGGCTCACAGGCCCTAGAGCATGGGCTCAGTAGTTGTGGGGCATGGGATTACTTGCCCATGGCAAGTGGAATCTTCCTGGACCAGGGATCGAACCTGTGTCCCCTGCATTGGCAGGCGGATTCTTATCCACTGTAGATAAGGTAATACCAGGGAAGGTCCTCCTCTGTATTCTTGCCTATTATGTCTCCCTGTCTGCTCTCTGCTCAGTTTCTGACTGTTTCCTCTCTCCCCTCTTATACATAACTCACTCACTTTTTTGTAGACTCACAAACCCAGTGAGTTTCCACTTATCATCCAATTGTGTGATTTGTCAACCATTTGTCCACCACTGACCTGAGTGGTATAATCTGTTCTGGACCCTGGATGCTGAGGCCAACCACCTGGGGTCCCCAGCCCCCTCCCCCACTGCAAGTCCATGGATGCTGATGCCTTTGGAAGTCCCAAAGCAGATGTGGGAGTTCCTACATGCTCTTGAACCTACCCATGCAGCTTCTCTTCCCAGTCGCTTTTGTGGGTCCAGGACAACTGGGAAGGTAAGAAGGGTCACAAAGGAATTCAGAATATTCTGTTGACACACAGTTTCAGTCTGAACTTGTGTGATTTGTGTGATTTGAAATAAATGCAATAACAGCACCATTTATTACCAACTCTCCAGTAGGATTATTAACTTTTTCTTCCAAAGATAAACTTGATTACATTACTTATTTATACTATGTACATTGCATTAGCGGTAAAAAATGCACCAGAGTAAAAAATAATCTTATACAGTTTTTTTAAGTGCTGTTTTCTTATCCGCTGCTAATAACAGCTTAGATTATTAAAAAGGAAGAATTTTAAATTTACAATCACCTTCAGGTCTTAGTATTGCTTGTTTACTTTTACACAGTTTGCAAAACTTGACAGACAATCTAGAAATATCATCTCTTCTCACTTTCAATTCCTCAAATTCCTCATTTTTATCCCAGTGCTGTGCTTTAGTGCTCAGGTCTATGACATATCATGAGAGGCAGGATGATATACAAGAAAAAATGGGAGCTTTTGGAGCTGTATACATTGTATTTATGAAGCTTACAAGCCCAGTGTGCCTTTTACGAGTTGAGGACTGGAATTATATCATTAAAGAGAAATTCACATTTCAATGGTTTTAATTTGTAAATACAATGACAAATTTATTGGATGTTCACTGTGAACCAGGCACTGTGCTCTGTGACCACATTTAATCTGGATGACAATCTGATGAGATAGGTATTACTATTTTCTGCATTTTACAGAGGATCAAGGTGAGACTTACATGAGCTAAATTAAGGATATTCACCAAATAAGCTAGAGGTCAAAATGATGTGTCTGACTCTAAGACAACGCTCCTAGCCATGGTCCCAACACTACCTGTCATGTAGATCAGCTCTAGGACTAGAAATAGCACCTACATAGTAGATGTCATCTCTAAAGGAAGAAGAAGAGATCGAGGTTAGAGAAAATCCCACATCCCCAGCAGGCAAGATCATTCAGTGTTACAGTCCTTCAGCCTTTAGCCTGTTTCCTTTCTTGCTGGAGAGTGTGAAGCATGGGCCCCACTAGTCCTGAGGGATGCAGTCCTCTTCTTGGGCTGATAAGAGAACCCCAGGTGCTCAATTTCATTCATGTGGACTTGGCAATTAATTGGGGCTTCCCAGGTACAGGAACCAGAGATCAAATTGTCAACATCCATTGGATCATTGAAAGAGCAAGAGAGTTCCAGAAAAACATCTATTTCTGCGCTATTGACTAGGCCAAAGCCTTTGACTGTGTGGATCACAACAAACTGTGGAAAATTCTTCAAGAGATGAAAATTCTTCAAGCAGACCACCTGACTTGCCTCCTGAGAAATCTGTATGCAGGTCAAAAAGCAACAGTTAGAACTGGACATGGAACAACAAACAGGTTCCAAATCAGGAAAGGAGTACGTCAAGGATGTATAATGTCACCCTGCATATTTAACTTATATGCAGAGTACATTGTGAGAAATACTGGACTGGATGAAGCACAAGCTGGAATCAAGATTGCCGGGAGAAATATCAATAACATCAGATATGCAGATGACACCATACTTATGGCAGAAAGCAAAGAACTAAAGAACCTCCTAATGAAAGTGAAAGAGAAGAGTGAAAAAGTTGGCTTAAAACTCAACATTCAGAAAACTAAGATCATGGCATCTGGTCCCATCACTTCCTGGCAAATAGATGGGGAAACAATGGAAACAGTGGCAGACTGTATTTTGGGGGGCTCCAAAATCACTGCAGATGGTGACTGCAGCCATGAAATTAGAAGATGCTTGCTTCTTGGAAGAAAAGTTATGACTAACCTAGACAGCATATTAAAAAGCAGAGATATTACTTTGCCAACAAAGGTCTGTCTAGTCAAAGCTATGGCTTTTCCAGTGGTCATATATGGATGTGAGAGTTGGACTATAAAGAAAGCTGAGTGCTAAAGAACTGATGCTTTTGAACTGTGGTGTTGGAGAAGACTCTTGAGAGTCCCTTGGACTGCAAGGAGGTCCAACCAGTCCATCCTAAAGGAAATCAATCCTGAATATTCATTGGAAGGACTGATGCTGAAGCTGAAACTCCAATACTTTGGCCACTTGATGCGAAGAACTGACTCGTTTGAAAAGACCCTGATGCTGGGAAAGATTAAAGGCAGGAGGAGAAGGGGATGACAGAGGATGAGACGGTTGGATGGCATCACCAACTCAATGGACATGAGTTTGAGTAAGCTCTGGGAGTTGGTGATGGATGGGGAAGCCTGGCGTGCTGCAGTCCACGGGGACGCAAAGAGTCGGACATGACTGAGCAACTTAACTGAACTGAAGGTGGTGCTAGTGGTAAGATGCAGGTTCATTCCTGGGTCGGGAAGATCCCCTGGAGTAGGAAATGGCAACCCTCTCCAGTATCCTTGCCTGTGAAATCCCATGGACAGAAGACCCTGGTGGGCTACAGTTCTCAGGGTCTCAAAGAGATGGATACGACTGGGCACATGCGCAGACACACACACATGCACGCATGCACACACACACACACATTTCCCTGTTCCTTTTCCTTTCACAAAGTGCTAGTGTATATGATCTCATTCAAATCTCCCAACAATCCTGATGAAAATGAGATGAATCAGAGATTCAAGCAGTAGGCTCAAGTCAACAGAGTAGTTATTTGTGACACAAGGGGAATTTGACGACAAACCCACCTTATCTGTGTTAGTTACAATTCTTAGCCATGATGGTTCCTCCCTGAGTGTTTGGTTTTTTGGCCACACTACACAGCATGTGGGATCTTAGTTCCCTGACCAGAGATCAAACCCAGCCCCCCAGTGGGTTCTAACCACTGAAAGCGCAGAATCCTAACCACTAGACCTCCAGGGAATTCCCTTTTTTAATTTATTTTTCACCCTGAGTGTTTAAATGAAACATGAATAGAATAAGAAATGAGTGCTTCATTATGTGATCATGACATCCCCTAGCTTGGAAGTTTCTTAGGGATGCCCATCACTGACGATGTCTACAATGACAGGTGCAGGCATCCTTCACCACTGCCTTAGTCACACTGTTACTGAACCAAACCCGAGCACAGTAAAGCCAGTCTACTGACATTTGGGCTGTGGTGAAGGAAAGTGTAGCGTTTATTAGACATGAAACAAGGAGTCCAGGTAGCTGAAAGGGTGTGTGATCAGCCCATGGACATTCTTCTGATTGGTTGGTGGTGAGATAACTGGGAGTCAGCATCATCAACCTTCTTGTTCTGACCAGTCTGGGGTCCGCATACTTGTGGGCAGCATACAGTTAGCTTCTTCCACTTGGTGTGGGTTTCAGTATCTGCAAAACAGCTCAGAGGACATGGCTCAGAGTATTATTTACAGACCTTGAAGAGGAACTAAAAGTCTTTGACCTTGTTCATGGTTAAACCTCAAAGGTGGCAGATTGGGGAACCTCCCTGGTAAGAGCCTGATTTCCCAGTTTCACCAAAATTGAAAACTGAGATCGTTCTCTTCCTCTACCCAAAGAGCATGGCTACACCACCCCATCTCTGCAGTCTCTTTACAAGGGTCTTCAGAAGAACGCAATCAGCTTGGATCATGTCTTCACCATAGCTTGTGATGGCAATTGTGTTTCTTTACCCATCCCTTCAAAGGCCATGTATAAATCTTATAAAACCTAAGATTAGACATAGAACACCTAGCTGCCTTTTTTTTTTTTTTTTATTCCTGGTTTTAAAGAAGCTAGTATTTCAGGTGGAAAGGAAAGAATTAGAAAACACATCCCCTCCCATATCCTTAGGGAAGTGGGTAAGTAGAGAATCTCAGGAAATTTCCTTGAGGTGCCTCCTGATGTGAGCAGAATGATGGGGACCATTTTCTCTTCTTAAAGGTGTACAATGAAATATATCTTTGGATTGAACCATATACCACTGAACAGTGTCCCACTGCTAAGTAGAATTGAAGGGTGAATTAGGATGAATTTCCTTTCTTCTCCCAAGTCCATGAAAGCATTCTCTATCCAAGTTAATAAATATTTCAAGTATGGTAGTGGTATTATCTATGGGACAAAAACCAAAGCTGAGCCTCCCTCAAGGAGCTTCAGGTCTTTTAGAGAGAGTCATCCAGTCCCCAGACTCTACCACAGTATTTACTTAAATTAGGGCTCAAAGAGGGATAGAAGCAAAGTGTTGAAATTGGTCATAGAAGTTTTTGAGGACAAATGGAAAATGCTTCATGGATGAGGAATCTTTTCACCATTCCATGTCGTTTTTGTTCAGTCACTCAGTTGTGTCCAACTCTTTGTGACCCCATGGACTACAGCACACCAGGCTTCCCTGTCCTTTACTATCTTCCTGAGTTTGCTCAAATTCATGTCCATTGAGTCAGTGATGCCATCCAACTATCTCATCCTCTGTTTCCCGCTTCTTTTCCTGTCCTCAATCTTTCCCAGTATCAAGGTCTTTTCTGATGAGTTGGCTCTTCACATCAGGTGACCAAAGTATTGGAGCTTCAGTATCAGTCCTTCCAATGAATATTCAGGGTTGGTATCTTTTAAGATTGACTGGTTTGATCTCCTTGCAGTCTAAGGGACTCTCAAGAGTCTTCTCCAGCACCACATTGTGAAAGCATCAATTTTTTGGTGCTCAGCCTTCTTTACAGTCCAACTCTCACATCTGTACATGACTATTGGAAAAGCCATAGCTTTGACTATATGGACCTTTTTCAGCAAAGTGACATCTCTGTTTTTTAACATGTTGTCAAGGTTTGTCATAGCTTTTCTTCCAAGGAGCAAGAATCTTTTAATTTCTATGACTGACAAGGAAATGAGCTCACCAATCTCATTAATCCTCATAGTTTAAGTGAAAGTCTGAAAGTGTTAGTTACTCAGTCATGTCCTACTCTTTGTGACCCCATGGACTGTAGCCCACCAGGTTCCTCTGTCCATAGGATTCTCCAGGCAAGAATACTGGCGTGGGTTGCCATGCTCTTTTGCAGGAGCTCTTCCTGACCCCAGGATCAAATCCAGGTCTCCTGCATTGCAGACAGATTCTTTACCATCTCAGCCACCTGAGCAGAAGCATTAATCCTCATAACTTCTTATCAAGTAGTTTAGAGCCTGTACCATTTCACAGAGGTATGTAATAGTGAAGGAAATAGAAAGATAACAGGAAGGAATCAAGTGTACAATAACAATGTACAGCATTAAGTAAATGCCTATGAAATGTAAGAAGCTCCCCATATATCATTTAATTTAATCCATAAGAACCCTTCCTGGCCCCACTGCACCCTTGAAGAAACTAAGGCTCAATAATGTTAAGTCATCTGCTCAAAGTCACAGAGTTCCTAATTATCAGAGCCAGGATTTGAAGCTAGGTCTGTCTTTTCTGGCTTTGGTTTTTTCCTATTTCACTATACTGCCTTTTAAAAACTCATATGAAAGGCAAATAAATGATTGATGTCATTCTTCCTCAAGGACATGAAAGGAATGTACAAACAGCACAGTCACTTTCTGTAGTAAAATCTTTTAATTATGACCCAAATCACAGCACTGCCGTGCTAAGCTGATTGTGAGCTCACCTGAAGTCAAAGCACTTCACAGCAAGTTCAGTGGCAACAATTCAGCTCTTTTTCTATTAGCAAATAGAGAACCCTGGGAAAGTAGTTTTATCCAACTTAGACCAAAATGTTGTAGAGTGAGACATTTACAAGGATGCCAGCAGGAGGGGAAAAGAAAAGGGAAAGGCAGAGTTTGCGATTTATTGTCTTAAAACTTCATTTGGGAAGATGTTGTCATTAGCTTTTCAGAATAAAGGACACCTCTTTTGAGGACTGTTTTAGGGAAGAGGTGCAGGGAGTATAAAGGCCTGAATGAACAGGCTACAGTATTGTGTGGCTAGAAGCATCTATCCATCTTGATGGGTTCAGAACCTATTCTACAGCCCAAAAGAAGAGTTCATGTTTCAGACAATACTCATGAGTCAACAATATAAGTAATGCAATAACTCATCTCGCTTGTTCCCAATATAGGCGATGGATTCTATCATCACTTTCAATGATGTATTTACCCTCCATCATTTTTAATCTTTGAGTATCATCAATATCTACAAAATACTTTAGAATCATCTGACCCAAAATATCCTCAGCTTTTCTTCTTTTAAAGGCTCTGAATCAGGAAACAGCATCACAAAACTTCAGTTTATTACCTTGTTATTCTTTTGTATTACCTTGTCCATTCTTTTATATAAGACATGTGTGTGTGAAGCATAAATGATAAATTCTAAAAATTACCATTGGAACTAAGCAACAGCTTCCTCAGTTCTACCTGTGTTCCTCAGTAGATGACAGAGGAGACTATGCCTAAAGATTCCAAGTGAAAGAATTTTCCAGCTCTTAGAAGAGGGGGACACAAGGATGATGAAAGAGGGATGCCCTGGAAGATCTCCCAGGAGATCCAATAAAGCACCACGTGTAAATTCAGTTCAGTATTCCACTAAGTCTCTCTTAACAGCAGTATATCCCATTTTGAAATAATTTCTCTGTAACAACATGACAGCCAACTTCATCACATGTAGAAGCAAGAAAAATTCACCAGGACTATCAAATTCATTGATTTATTTCTTCAGCATGTCCTGAGAACCAACTCTTGTTACCCTTTGCTCATTACTATCCTCCCCGTTCTGAGGATGGCTCAGCAGTAATGAATCCGCCTGCAACGCAGGAGAGGCAGGAGACAAGGGTTTGATCCCTGGGTCGGGGAGATCCCCTGGAGGAGGAAATGGCAACCCACTCCGGTATTCTTGCCTGGAAAATTCTGTGGAGAGAGGAGCCTGGTGGGCTACAGTCCATGGGGTCACAATGAGTCAGATATGATTGAGCAATGGAGCACACAGTATACATCCTCCCAGTTCTGAGCAATGAAAATGGAGTGTTGAGCAAAGGATAATTTAGTCCCCAAGGTTCATAGTTGGTTTGTTAATCATGCATATTTGTCACCAATATGAGTTTAGCTTCCACCTCTCTCTGTTATAGATCATTTCTTGGCTCAAAAAAATGTTGTAAGTGTGCCTTTGGGCCCAAAACAATAAGTATATCCCATAAGTCTAGCAAGAAATACCAGGCATGCTAGGTCATTTTCACTGAAATCTCAATATATAACTGAAAGAAATTTGACTTCTGGTGTTGTCTCTTTAAGGAGAATGGAAAAATATGGTTACCATAGTAGGGTAAATATCAAAAGATAGAGGCTAAAATTTTAATGAAAATTGTTAGAGTTTGTGCTATAGGCAGTTTAGTGAATATATTCTGAGTATCAGGCTCATGTTTTAGAAGCACGATGTTTTCAGTCACCAAGTAGTGTCCGACTCGTTGCAGCCCCATGGACTGCAGCATTCCAGGCTTCCCTGTCCTTCAGTGCCTCCTGGAGTTTCCTCCAGTTCATGTCCATTGAGTTGGTGATGTTGATGGCTAATTAATTTTTCTCATTTCAAAAACGAGGAGGCTAGAGAACAGGGTCCCAGTGACTGACAGGGTTCTTCAAAGTCTGAAAGACATGAGAAAAATGCAAAGATAACCCTCTGGTTTTCAGGGAACACTGCCACATTTTGTTACTATAACTTCATCTCAGCAAAGGGCACGCTCAGCATCCAGTGAGTGTGAGATTTAATCCCTTAGGGAAAATGGGAGCCAAACGGCTCCTCTGAGGAGGACTCAGGAGCAGAAGCTCTGACCGTGTGGACTGCACAACTGTGCCTTGAAATCTGGGACAAGATAAATACCGGAGGGGTTGAGGTCAGCTCTCAGAGGCAGAGACAGATATGTAGTAGGAGTGTTCAAAATAGTCTTTGAAGCAAGATGGTCTGTCTGTTTATCTATTCCCTCCAGGTTTTTTAATCTGCAGTTCCATGTCACTCCTGCCCAGGGCTGGAGGACAGTAGGCAAAGGGCAGAAGCCAGACAGACTCCTCCCAAAGGAGACGACTGAGTTCAGAACATGGCGTTCTGAGTTTGGGAGTCAGGCGGGCCACGATCTTTTGGAAAGGTGACTTTTAATGTGCAATCATAACCATGACGTTTGCTCAGAAGCAGCTGGCCTGTACTGGCACCCCGGAGCAGCCACAGGTTCAGAGAGTAATACGGGTATTTCCATGAAGCCGGGTGCTGACACTCATCATTTTCACAATGACTGTATTTCTCATCTCCTTCATTTCCATGGGCCAGGCATAAAGTGTGCAGGGAAGCAACTACCTGTGTGTGCTTCTATTTACTCGAGTTTACAGCTCTTGTACAATACTGATTAATCCTCCCTTCTCCATGACACTGAGGCAGTAGCATTCTAATGCCATCTTTATTATTGTTTGGCAGATCCCATACTACTGCATACAGAAATAGTGTAAATCATGGAACTAGTGTTTGAGGTCCATAAAATGCAAGGTTATGAATATTTCATTACTATACATTTTATTTCCCTGTCTATTCTGCATCTCCCAAAATGTTGTTTGTTTATTTATTGGCTCGCTGTTCACCAGGAATACTTAATTCTTAATATAAGCTAGGACCAGATCACCAACCCCAGCCGTGTGGTCTGAGCTACCTTTGAAAGTAATGATAGATAGGTTTTGTGTTTGCTTTCCTTTTCACATCTTTTTTCCAACACAACAGCACACTTGACTGGCAGGTGACCTCTCTAACAGGAGTTTAAGCCCCTGTGTCATAATTGCACTGATTTGCAAGCCCCACAGATTGACTCACAAACATACCTCCTGTGAACCCTGGCCACGTATTTAAATTTTTCTCAATGCCCCATTGTATCCCTCATTGGCTGAAGTAAGCAGTTAGATCTTGGCAGTGAAAGACACATTGTCCAAGTGCGGTTAGCTTCACTCCCCGTGCTGGGCCACGTGGTTTTTATGAATCAGCTGGTCCTGCAAGAGATGCAGCCATTATCACCTGCTTCTGAATTCTCCTTTGACCACAAAATTCATATTAGTAAATAGCCAGAGGGATTCAGTCTTAGCAAAAATCAGAGCCTGAGTGCTGGGCATTCAGGTGCTAACTTCTCTCCCACCATAGGGCATAGTAGATATTAATACAACTCTTTGGTACAGGCTGCAAAATATATAAAATATCATAATTATATCTGCAATTCAGCAATGAAACAATTTTCCCCCTTTCTTCACTGTCATCAGCATAATAGCAGACTATGGGATTTGTATTTTCTGGCTGTGAGCTCTTTTATGGGCTGTCGGACAAAAAAAAACTAGCTGGTTAGTTTCACAGCTCTGAGAAGGCCTCATGACAGAAATACTGCTTTTAACGTTATTGTCTCTTTCTAGCTTGTAATCCACTCTCTTTGGGTGGAGAGGCTTCGGTGCTGATGCCGCATCACTTATGTTTTTATGATAAACCTCTGTGCTCCCTCCTTGCTTGCCCGTCCCATCTGGATGAGGACATAATTAACCGGTTTTCAGGATCATGCTATGTTATCTGTCAGGAGGGGGTTAGTCAGAGGGGAATGAAGTCAGAAGGAGGCATGTCTCCAAGGTTTCTTTTGGAGACATAAAAGAACATAAGAAAGATTGCATTCTGAGTGAATCTTCACATCCCGTTTACTTTGCTAGCCAAGACAAATATCACAGCTCATATCTAACATTTGAAAAGCAGGGCCAAATAAAATGATGGATTAATAAGTCCAAGGACAGAATAATAGAAGGAAAATATATTATAGAGAATGATGCCCGTGTCAATCTGAAAGGGACAAGAAAAAAGCTGAAATGGAAATGGAGGAGTGGTGTAGGAAGTGTACCATAGCAACCTTAAAAAAAAAAAAACCCTCCTGGAGTTATGCTAAATATTAATTAATGTTACCCAAGACCCCTATGGTACTATTACTTCAAAAGCAGGTATCTTTAGACCATTTGAGATTCATTTTGTTATAACCTAGACTGTGAGCATCATGGATTGAACACTGGCCTAAATATTCCCTATATAATTATTGGTAATAATAT
Organism: Bison bison bison; assembly: GCF_000754665.1. Classification (NCBI taxonomy): domain Eukaryota; kingdom Metazoa; phylum Chordata; class Mammalia; order Artiodactyla; family Bovidae; genus Bison; species Bison bison. Next base: position 5,400,425 of record NW_011495030.1, read on the forward strand.
TCTGTGCACATTTATATCCCCCATCATCATCTCTGATGAGGCTAATCCAGTACTTTCTGCATGAACTGTTATAATACCCAAAGCAGCAGGATGGCATATTATCAAGCTTGGGTTTACCAATGGAAAACCTAATATAACGGAGTTCATTTCTAGAAAACATTGTTGGGATGGCATTTGTTAGAATCAGCCGTACAGACAGACACCTGGACCACTCTCTGAGGCGACTCGCTGAAGTGACCATCTTTCAGAACAGTATCCTGTCCATCCCAGAAAGCCACTCTCAATACAGTTCTACAGAACTCAGAAAATATTCTGTAATTGCAACGTACTCTTTAATGAGAGGTGAGGTGATCTGAATTCTCTTGTCATCTCAGCCACAGACACCTGTGTAGTCGTGTTCTGCTGGCCTTTCTATGACTCGATTTCATAAATGGTAAAAGGTAGAAAAGAGCCTTTCTATATTAAAGGAAACCCGTTAGGAATGAATAGGATTTTTAAATCTTCAAGTTGCCTAGAAATCCCTGGAGACAAATAGTTTCTCTATTGTATTTTTTAAAAAGTGAACAGACCAATAGTTTCACAAGCAACAAATCATTACTTAAACAGAATTGTCCAAGATGTCCTATAAAAGGAATTAATTGAAGAGAAAGCCCGGAAGTCACAAAAAAGGACTCAATTGTAAAATAGAAAAGCTGTCATACATGTTAGACCCTTCTTGAACTCTAAGATTATAATGAGGACACCATCATTGTGCCCACATTTAAGGGGGGGAAAAAAAGCATAGCGTCTGAAAATTCAAATTTACAAACCAGATCAATTAATGGGTGATTATTCACACTATAAAAGGATTTATCACTTTACAAATGGATTCCCTGCAGGGTTCCATTTTAATAACTAAGCTTTCTCCACATTAGGACTCACTGCCAATTAAAAGTCAATCAGAAGCAAAGATAAAGCGTCTCTGAAATTAAAATGTATGTCAATGGGAAATCATCAGAGTTATAAAAATTGACATTATGTATAACTTGGCCAGGATGCAGAAATTTTTTTAGAAGCCTTTATTGAGCATCTACTGCAAACTCAGCTGGTCCCTAAGAGTCATTGCCAAGAGATCTCAAAAGGTGGAATGAATGGTCCCCATCTTGGTGTGAAGAGGTTCTATCAGCATTTCTGAGGGGAAGAGACAATGCTTTCTTGTGGAAGCAGATCCTGCTGTCACTTCCCTGTCGGTAACTGTCAAGGGGGCATCTCTGCCATTGTGTAACCACAAAAACTCCTTGTATATTCCCAGCATCTTTTGTTGGGAAAACAAAACTGACACCACTATAGAGGACCTTTGTGATGATCAGAAAGTCTGCTTGACTCCTAGGACATTAGTGCTAGAGGACATCAGAGAGGCCAGGTAACCCAGCTCTCTCCTTTGGATGACCGAGATATTGAGGCAAAATGAAATAAAGGAGCAAGTCTTCCAGTGGCCACTCCAAGAATCTTTCTATCAAATCCCCTTGCAGGAAGTGAGGACACTGAAGGTCTACTGTCTAAACTCAGCATTTTTCTATGTCAGATTATCTCCGTATTTTGCCATGTTTTCCCTCTTTATCTCTGTCCTTTTCTCTCATTTTCAGAAAAGGAGACCTTTTACTCTCCATCAGTTTCAGCTTCCATTTCTTCCCTGAAACCTCTCTTCCCAAAGGCTTTGCTTCTTCCAACAGTAGGATTTTAGAGCAGGAAGGGTGATAAGCAGAAATCTGGTCCAATGATTCCAGTGGCTTTGTGGACCAAGTTCTCTAACAAAACAAGGAAAGTCTTCTGCTGGGGACTTAGAGGGGAGAAGGTTTGGAGCTGCTGTAATGGGTTTGATAGGGTGTAAACAACAAGATGAATTAAACAGATTCTTTTTTATTGTGCTTGGTTCTGTTAAGGTCCAGCTGATGAGGTTACACAAAACCTTCACTGACCTAACCAGCATACTTTCATTATTTTCTGCAGCAACTTGCAGCGGTCTAAGGATATGAGGCGAGAAAGCCCCCTTAGAAGTCATTCATAACCAGTCAGTGATACAATATAAGAAGAATGGGGGATCTGGATTTGATAGCAAACATATCTTTGGAATGGCTGACTGCAAGGTCTATCCCAGAGAGGCAACATGATTCGACAGGCAACCTGGATCCCCCAACCCGGAAAACTTCAAGGAGCCAGAAGGCATTTGACAGTCTGGCTCTGGTGGTGAGAGAATGAAAGAAATGGAAGTGGCGTTTCCAAGGGAAAGGTCAGAATCAGTTCTCAAATATGTTAATAGTTTTTGCATAACAGTTTGTTGTCTCTGGTATGGGCAGCTGGTATGGTTAAGGGCGAGTGGAAACCAAGTTATTAGCAGAAATGTTAAAGCCTCTAAAAATGGTATGGAAAGAAAGAATGAGACAGGTGCTGAAGTCATTTTTATAGAGTAAATGGAAGTGAATTTGAAAAGAATGACTCAAATTTCCATTAAAATGCCTCTGGGACAAAAGATTACAAGAAGATATGCAACAATTCTCAACTGCCTTCATGTTAGTAGACTGCATTTGGGAAACCTAAAATAAGGCTTCATTTACTCACTGAATTCATATTGATATCATTATTATTCAATCGATAGATATTTTGGATACAGTGTGCATAGTATAAACAAGGGGAATATCAACCTTGTGTCAGACACTGTGCTAAGCACTGCTTTCCAGTTGGGAATAAACAAGTACCTGTCTTAAGGTATTTACAGCCCAGTGCAGGAGGTTTAACAACATGCAATCTCAGTGGACCATAGTAGGTACTAACCTAGGTGTCTGCTCATAGAAGGATTACCTAAACCCAGTCAATAGAATCAAGGAAGGCGTCCTAGATGAGGCAACATCTAAGCTGAGACTTGAAGGATAATATGAGTCAAAAAAGTGGCAGATGATACTGATAGGTGTTCACAAAGGAAACAGCAGGAGTAAAGGCTCAGGAGCAAAAAGGAGCAGGAGGAGCTGAAGGGATGTAGCTGACAGGAAGTTAGGTTGGGAGCAGAACAGTTGTTTAGTCACTAAGTCGTGTCTGACTCTTTTGCAACCCCATGGACTGAAGCCTTCCAGGCTCCTCTGTCCATGGGCTTTCCCGAACAAGAATCCTGGAGTGGGTTGTCATTTCCTTCTCCAGGGGATCTTGCTGACCCAGAGATCTTCTGCAGTGACAGGCAGATTCTTGAAGCAGTAGAAGGCACTAAATGCTCAAGGATCTCTTATCACTCTGTTAGCTAGTTAGAATAGGGAAACAGGGTCCAAAAGGGCCGAAGAGGAAGGTCCAAAGAGGAAGCTGCTAGGAAAAAAAAACCCTGCAAGAAGGGGAAGTCATGGACCTAAGTGGGAACCTCTGGCAGGTAAGCACACCCTCCTCCCTAATTGGTCTTGGGTGTAACCAATCAAGCATACATTGATACAATCTCCTATTTGCAGAGGGCATAACCAATCAGGCCCCAGGAATCTGCTCAAGGGAGGGAATAAGGGATATAAGAAAGGGAAGCCAAAATAGGATAGGGCCACTTCTGCAGGGGGTGATCTGCTCTCATGCCTCGGGAGTGTATTGCTTGCTGCATGCCCAGTAAATCTTGCCTACTTGAGCTATAACTGGTCTTTCATTTCAGTTCTTTGCTACCATGAGACAACAACCAAGGGAGAAGAACCAACCTGACAACTCTAAGGAGTTGTCATTTTATCCTGAGAGCATAGGAAGTATATGAAGAACTTTTTACACAGGAGGAAGAATGATCAGATCAGCATTTTAGAAAGCTCCTTCTTGTTGCCATTTGGAGAGTGCATTAGTCTGAAGAGATGGGCTTGGATATAAGAAGTCCTGTTACACTGAGTCATTATACCATTGAGGGAAAGGTAAGATGGGAAGATAACACCCAAGACTTTCTGACTTAATGAACGAGAAGGGCAGTAGCCCAAATCTCTCACCTTTGAGCAGTCGGTTTAGGTGAAGGGAATAGGAAGATAATAGTCCCATTTTTGGCATTTTAAGTTTGAGATGTGAGTGGAATATGCAAGTGATCCTGGTCAGTTGGCAGTTGCAAAATCAGATTCCACGAGAGACCTGGGCTGCAGATGGAGATGTTGTTCCTTCCTATAACCGAAGTCCTGAGGCAGGAGGGAATCCACCAGAGATGATGAGAAGAGGGGGTGACTGGAAGCTTGAGAAACTCCACATCTCACCATCATTGCTATAATTCAGATACAAGATTATGCTGTTCCAGCAATCTAAAAGATCATAGCCATGGGAGTGAAAGGATATGAGTAGGTTTTTGGAAATGTTATAGAGGTGATTCCAAACTTAACATTTGTGAAGCCCCAGGATGTCTTTCATTGCAGCAAATGCTTGGTTGACCCAAATGCTTTAGAAAGTCATTTTGTTGTGGTTGGCAGGCTACAGTCCATAGGGCCACAAAGAGTCAGACATGACCGAAATGACTTAACATACACACACACACGAAGCCAGTTCAGGTACCCCAAAACAGAAGACCCTGCTAGTAACTGGCAGCCTTCCCTGCCACTGCACAAGGGAATTTTCAGCCACGCATAGTCATTTAGGGCCTGAAATTAAATTCTTGAAGTGTAAACTAGTCTTGAAGGCACAAGCTGTAATCAGATGGATAATTTATAGCAAAGACAAGATATTCATTGACACCCCAATATCTCCATCTAATTCAGTAATTGGCTGTTCCTACTTGTCCTCTATTTGGCTGAAAATCTGGTTCACTCAGTCTTTTCAACAGCCCTAGAGGAGGGCCTTGGAGAAGGCGATGGCACCCCACTCCAGTACTCTTGCCTGGAAAATCCCATGGATGGAGGAGCCTGGTGGACTGCAGTCCATGGGGTTGCAC
>NW_011495030.1:5405418-5414141 GCF_000754665.1 Bison bison bison
GTCCATGGGGTTGCACAGAGTCGGACACGACTGAAGCAACTTCACTTCCACTTTTCACTTTCATGCATTGGAGCAGGAAATGGCAACCCACTCCATTGTTCTTGCCTGGAGAATCCCAGGGACGGGGGAGCCTGGTGGGCTGCCGTCTATGGGGTCTCACAGAGTCGGACACGACTGAGCGACTTCACTTCCACTTTTCACTTTCATGCATTGGAGCAGGAAATGGCAACCCACTCCATTGTTCTTGCCTGGAGAATCCCAGGGACGGTGGAGCCTGGTGGGCTGCCATCTATAGGGTCGCACAGAGTCAGACACGACTGAAGCAACTTAGCAGCAGCAGAGGAGGGCCTATGCATTTTGGAAAACCAGAAGATATTCTTTCAATGTGGTGATAAAGACACCATACACATAACTTTCTAAAATCCAGTTTACTGAATCCCTCTTCCCTGGGTTCCACTCAGTACCTCATTAGCAACTCTCCTTTTTCTGAAGTATTTTCTCAGTCTGGAGAAATGGCAGTTTCCCATTCTCAACTCATTCCTAAGTGGCATGACTCAGTAGGTAATGTAACTCTATTATTCCCTGTCCCTACCTGAACTAACTCACTTTCATGATCTGCCTGCAGGCCCTATACAACTAGCTTTCTTTCTTTCAATATTTATTGAGAAATTATTCCTTAGCAGGTATAGTTATAGGTACCATAAGTATATTAATGAATATCATACTTACAAAAATATTTTGAAATAAATGCTTTTATAACATGCATTTGATAAATTTGGAAACAGATTAGAATGGATAAGTTAAACAAGGTCACACAACCAGGAAGTGGTGACAAATATTCATATATGGCCCTAAAGATCACACTCTTCACTACTAGACAAATAGATGTTCCTTTCCTTTTGGGTCTTCTGTTTTTGTTTTTTGACTCTGTGGCCTCTGATGCTCTTTTCTCAAAAATCTACAAGCAATAAATGCCTGAGAGGGTGTGGAAAAAAGGGAACCCTCTTTCACTGTTGGTGGGAATGTTAACTGATACAACCAGTATGGAGAACAGTATAGAGGCTCCTTTAAAAACTAAAAATAGAACTACCGTAGGACCCAGAAATCCCACTATTGGGCATATATCCTGAGAAAGCCGTAATTCAAAAAGACACATGTGCCCCAAAGTTCATCACAGTACTATTTACAATAGCCAAAACATGGAAGCAACCTAGATATCCATCAACAGATGAATGGAAAAAGAAGAAATGGTACATATATACAATGGAATGTTTATTACTCAGCCATGAAAAAGGAACGAAATTGGGTCATTTGTAGTGATAACTAGCTTTCTTTACTCTCTAACCCTGCCTCCACTTTCAACTACTAACTCACTCCAAGCTCCCAAAACATGTATACATTTTAAGATCAGCGTGTTTAAAGCTTTGCCTCTTCATTTGATAGCAACTCAGGCTAAGAGAGTTCTCAGTTTTCTCATCCATAAAATGGGAATGATATATGGTTACAACAGTACCTGACACATGATTATGGCTCAGTACATCTTAACTATCATTCTTACCATGACTGGAGTTGAAGTCCCAGCTCCAAAACTCTGTAATAAAAAAAGAAAGTTACCTTCTCTCTGAGCCTCGGTGTTCTCATTTGGAAAAAATGGAGATTACCATGCCTGCCTATCTCCTAAAGTTAAGAAAATCCAATGGAAGACAGTACGTAAAATTACCTTGCATGTTACAAGAATCTATGGAAGTATTACCCTTTTTACATTTTCTTTTAAGGTAGTACCTTACTTAGGTGTCATCACCGGAAAAACAACAATAATTGTGTAGAAGCCTAGCTGAGGCTATAGAAAATGTAAGAAATAGAAAATCTGACTTACAATTTTGTCACATAGCTGCCTTTGATAACATATTTGAGGGAGACTCAAAGATTCTCTAACTTTTATTTGAGGTTAAATTCTTCCCAAAGCTGCATACCTGAACCATGAATACTTAGTTCTCAGTAAAAATATCTTCTCTGAATTATTTATTAATACAAGGCTATTACACTTAAGAATTAATCTAGGAAATGGCCATGTGAAGCAAGTTCTGCTCATTTATAAAGTTCCCATTGAAAACATTTGTCCATTCTTCTGCTCAGAATTTCTAAGGATCTACACAATAAATACCAGCAAAAACTTAATACGGGGACTCATTTCAGTGCCTTTTTATGTACATTTACAATTCTGCCTATGATACAACGAGCACAATGCATCCTAGTTCATACCCTGGTTTATTAAGGGGATTGCGCATGGCCTGGAACTGGCCAGCTGACAAGGATTTAGGTCAAATGGGGACAAGCTGCTCACTTCCCCCTCTTACAGACTATCTCTTCCTTGACTTGGCACATCACTCTTGTCCTTTGCTTACTCATGCTTTCTTCTTGTGACTAACCTGGCCCAGGTACTGCCTCATGATCTCTTTCTGGCCTCACCTCACTAACTGGACACATTCTTTCTTTCCTGCAGTTCAAACCCCTGAGGGAAGGGATGTGATTGCCTCAGCCGAGCACTGGCACATCTGTTTAGGAAGAGCCTTTCGTGCAGGCCCTTCTCATCTGCTGGCAAGCTGGAGATGGGCCACCTGGAACGGGCGGACCGTTCTTAGTTCAGCCAGGACAGGACGGAGCTGCTGATCCACAACGTGCTGTCCAGGCAACTTCCCTGACTGAGGTTTGCTCTTTTATCTTTCTTTGTACTTTTGTTTATTTTTTTCTCAGTGCACAGGAAATTTATGGTGTTGACATCTAAGCCTTCTCTGGAATAAGTTTTTTTTTTTTTAAATAAATTGATATAATACATTGTCTTAGAAACCTTTCAGAGCAGGCACTAAACCAACCTTACAACTTGTTTCTCTTTCTAAAAAATAAAAGGAAAACCTAGTTATCTGAGGGTTTGTTTTTACGGATTCTAATTAGTTGAGATTTTATTAATGAAAGGCCCCTCTGGCATATTCTCTGAAGGATGTGGCCAGTGTTAGTGGTACAAAGTTGGACGATACCTTGTCTGTGCACTTCCTGTTTCCAAAGTCAGATCCTACAGGACCTGACCGATTGGGTATGTGTGGTGGTATGCCGTAAGCTTGGGCCAGTTCTCAAGAGTTGGCTGTTACACTTTCAAGAATTTTGTGAGTTGCTTGTTAAACATGACTGTTGTTCAAATTCAGTTCAATCAACTCATAATTATATAACTTTTATTAAAAGCATAGGTAGTAAATATTCAAAACCCATCACTTTCTTGTTATTTACTACATTATCTCTCTTTTTAAAAACATCTTGTGGTACTTATTTTATTTTTAAAATTTACTTATTTTCGGCCATGCCGGGTCTTCACTGCTGCACGCAGGCTTTCTGTGGCTGTGGCCGGCAGGGGCTACCCTCTAGCTGCAGAGAACAGGCGTCTCATCTTGGTGGCGTCTCTCACTGTGGAACGTGGGCTCAGGTGCTCTGCAGAATGAGGAATCCTCCCAGACTAGGGACTGGACCTGTGTCCCCTGCATCAGCAGGTGGATTCTTTAGCCACTGGAGCACCAGGGAAGTCTCTACTGCCTTATCTCTGCTTTTGAGGTTAGTGTCACCTCTTGTACCTGTGTGGTTGAAATACTGTATAATGGTGTTTTCCTGCAACTCTCTTTCAAATCCATGTGCAGAGACATCACTCTGGCAAGTTGAAATCCCAGATAGTAGGAGTGTTTACACCATAGAAATGGACACATGCTACAAATCCACCCTTTTCTGCCACCTCACCCTCTTCCTGGAGATCCCGTTAATAGAAGTTTGCCACCACATCACTGCATGTCTGTTTTACCAGTTGAAAGCAAAACTTTTAAATATGCTCAAGCTTGCAACAATCTTGAGGTTGGATAAAGAATACTTTTTTAAAAAGTTAGAAACCCATTGCTGTAAACCTGAGTCACCTATCAATCCATTGTATTTGTTCTCCAATAACACAAGTAGTGAAGCCTTTTCGATCACCTCTTTCATTTAACATCTTTTCTCTAACCTAGAAAATGTCAGAATGCTTTATTTTATTTTATTTTTTTTTTTGGAGAAGCTGGTTTAAGTTCTCTGAAGCTTATACACATAAGCCCATATGTTATGCGCCGGTACAAAATGCCCAGCTGAGAATAGTGGTGCCTTTACCGAATGATGGAGCTTAAGCTTCTTGAAACAACTGCAACTTAATGTTTAAATGCAGATATTTTACTGTCTTATTCACTACACATATTCTTGAATCCAAATGAAGAAGTAATACTTTTTACTCTACATTTTTGATTCATGGTGACCTCATTAACTGGCAAGCAAGTTCATCCTAATTATAAACTTTTGAGACATTACTGCATTAATAGGATGTGGAAGAGGCTTACTGATGGAATATCTCATTCCTATATTTTGCGGCTTAAGAAACTGCCAGAATAGTTGAATGTTTCAAATTCTTTTATGAAACAAATGGACAGAGTGACGGCAAAAGAAAAAAAAAAATGTATGACCTAATCACTACTAGAAAATATATGTCCTTGGGGCTGAGGGAGGGGGAAAGTTCATGAGTCTGGCAAACAGGCAAGATGGGCCTGCCGTTGGTCAATTTGTATGATGAGCTGAGGAGTTTCCCAGTTGTCCGAATGGAACAGAGACACAAACACGAGCTCAGTCAGGAATAGAGCCAGAGACGGGTGATCATGAATACATCGGAGCATCTGTCACTTGGATGAGCTCCTGGCGTAGTCCTTCACCCTGTGTCTGAGTCCAGAGATGAGCTGGGATAATATGCATGAAAATGGTAGGGCTGCTCCGGAGAGCCATCCTAAGGTGTTAAAGCACATGCATTACTGCTTTGGGAACCCTCTAGTGTAACAGAAATCTAAAGAGAAGAAGCACCAATGCCCCCAACTCACAGCAGGATTCTGAACAGTTGCAGCATCTCACAGGTACTTACTTGGGCCTTGGTGGAGGAAGACCCCTGGGGGTAGTAAGCAGCCAAAGCAGCAATAGCTCGGCCCATCCGGGGCCACAGTCCCTTGGTCAGGCGTGTGGGATGGGCAAAGATGTGTGGACATCTAGTGGAGGAGGCAGAGATAGGACATGTTCCACACACCAAGCACAGGGCACAGAGAGTCTTATCAGAAGAACAGAAATGAAGGTGATACACAGTAACTAATTTGACTTATTTCTCTTTAAAAGCCTTTTATTTTAGATTGGAGCATAGCCAATTAACAGTGTGATAGTTTCAGGTGCACAGCAGAGGGGCTCAACCGTGCATATACATGTATCCATTCTCCCCCAAGGGCTTTCCTGATGGCTCACTGGGCAAAGAATCCACCTGCAGTGCAGGAGACATAGGGACGCAGATTCGATTCCTGGGTGAGGATGATCCCCTGGAGGAGGGCATGGCAACCCTGTCCAGTATTCTTGCCTGGAGAATCCCATAGAAAAAGGAGCCATGGAGCTACAGTCCAAAGGGGTCACAAAGAGTCAGACATGAGTGAGCGAGTAGACATGCATGCAATCTCCCCCAAACTCCCTCCCATATAGGCTTCCACATAACACTGAGTAGAGTTCCCTGTGCTATACAGTAGATCCTTGTTGTTATCCATTTGAAGTACAGCAGTGTGTACGTGTCCATCCCAAACTCCCTAATTATCTCTTACCCCATATTTCCCCCCTGGTAACCATAAATTCATTCTGTAAGTCTGTTTCTATTTTGTAAATTAGTTCATTTGTATCATTTCTTTTTAGATTGTGCATATAAGGGTATCATATGATGTTTCTCCTTCTCTGGCTGACACTCAGCATGACTAATCTGACTTATGTCTGAATTCACCTAATGTACTACCTAAGATTCTGAGAAACTTAGCAGGAGGGGAAGAACTTGCAGAGGCCTAGAGTTTTACATTAGTGAGTGCTGACAACAGCTTATAAGAAAGAGTTGCATCTTTTCCTGTCTTTGGAAGGAGATTCCTGATGCAGATTTAACTAACACAAGGCCAAGAACATATTCTCATCAAGCTGCTAGAAAGTCGATGCCGTGATATGCCATGGAGGTACATGTCAAAATGTTCATGGGCCATGCTGGTCATTGAGTTACTTCCTCAAAGAAAAGTCATTTGATAATTTCAATGGAGTTTCTGAAGAAATCTAACTATGTTCCCCGTTCTAGCTGTGGGGGCCACAAGAGCACCCACTTTCTGAGTTGAGCTGCCCCTGGAAGATCTCTTTCACTGGAGAATTTGGGTGCCACCTCGGCTCCTTAAATGATAAACTCTTTTAAGAGACATGTGCATGGTCTGTATTCTCCCTAGGAATTAGTGAGCCTGTTGGGAGAACAAAGGCAATGGAAACTCTCGGCTGGCTCCCAGAGGATACAATTAGGATGCAGAAATAAACCACTCCTCCCAGCACCTGTCAGAGCAGCACAGACAGTGTCATTGTGCAAATTACAAAAAGCAGCCTCTCTTGAGTAGCTGAGTTGCAAGGAGACACACCTTCTTCAGGCTGGCAGGCCCTCACTGGGGCACAGCTTGCCAGGCAGGCACCAGGCCCCATCCTGGCCTGCCTTTGTTCATTGCACAAAATGCACGATCCTATGATCCAGCCCACCAGGACATGACATGCAGTGAGAGGGGAGTTCATGGAATACACCTCGTATTGAGAACAAGGAGTGAATCTAGAAGGATGTGCTTTTGGAGATCTGAGCCAAAAGCTTCGCTTGAACTGAAACATACAGAAGGTGTGGCTGGAGCCATTGCCTGGGGAATTAGCCCTTCCATCTGGCCAGACAGTATACGGATAGCATTGTTTTGCAGCCCCAAAGAGCTGCCAGTCGTAAAGGACAGAGAAGACCCAGAAAAGAACTTTTTAGAGCCAAAAAATGTCATCTCCGTGACTAAAAAAAATTATTGAAGGCTTGGAATAGATCCTGAAATTGATGGAGGTCATCTCCTCACAAGACAGGCTCAAAGATCTGCAGGTATCCTGGCTGCCATAAACTGCTCCAGGGACCTAAGCGAGGGGAAAGCTCATGCATTGCTGGGCTCGTCCATGACAGTGACCCTGGCAGTTGAACCAGGAGGAGATGGAGACTTTGACAGAGGTGACATAGATGCACCAGGGTGGGGACAGGAGGAAGCAAATTGAGACAGTTATGTCCTCCACTGGGGATCTGCCATGTCTGGCATATGGGAAAATTGGAAAGAACGGGCTTATCAAACATATTTGAGTAACTCCAAAGATGGGGTGAATCTAGGGGAATAGAGAGCTGGACACCAAGCATCTGCAGTTGGAGGAGAGGGATAGTTCTGAGAGCAGAGGGCTGACCCCCGTTGCATTTGGTCTCCTGGCTAGAACCCCATGCACAGGTGATGTGGGAGTTTAAAGATGGCACTGGAGGGAATGGAAGTTGGTGGCATTGTCAATAGGACTTGAAAAGGCCATCACTGAACTGGAAGACAAAGTAACAGTGTTTGTGAGCCCCTAAACAGGGAAGTGTCACAAAAGGCAGCATTCTCTCCTACTTTGTAGAAATCCCTGGCGGTTGGGGCACCTTGGGGGTGTTGTGGAGGTGCAGCCCACTGGTGCCTTTTGAGGATGCCAGTGCTATCCCAAGGCAATGAAGGGGCCATACCCCGCAGAGGTGACCCCAAACCTGGAGATGTGGTGGGGCCAGCAAAGGGGGTTGCACCCATAGAAGCAGCCACGACTGTAGGAAGAAGAGGATCACAGAGCCACATGGTGGTGGGGGGTTATTTGTGAGCATATGTGACCATGGACTTCCAGAGTTGACCACACAGGAAGGTGGGGACTTTGCAGGGACCTGGAATGCAGCATTCACAAACTACGGTGAGAGCCAGCAAACCCAAGTGAGCATAGACCTTACTTCTGAGAAAACACATTTGTTCTCTGACAGTTGGGAGAATAGGCAAAAGCTATTATATCCGTCATCAGAAATGGTTTCCAATATCTAAAAAGCGCGTGTTATCTTTTTGAGCTCAAACTCTAAAATCTAAAAATACACAGCCTGCTTAAATAAAAGTGCATCACTCCCCTCACCAACAGCCCTCAGTCCTCACTGGCCTTGTTTGTCCCCGAACCTGCCAAGCTTGCTCTTACCTGAGGGATTCTGCATTTGCTGCTTCCTGTCTCTGGAATGTTCTCCCTCAAGGCTTTGCAAAGTTGGCTCCTTCTTGTCATTCAGATCTCAGCTTAAATTCCTCTACTTCAGAGAGGCTTTCCCTGACTATACAGGTTTTCAGCCCATCTCTCCACCCACAGACACTCTTTCACACTATGTAGTTTTATGTTTTAATGACATTTATCATTAGCTAAAATTACCTTGTTTGATTTTTTTTAAGTTACTTGTCTATTGCCTGTCTCTTCTCCAACAAAAATGTAAGTATCCAAAAACCCAAGCTATTTGTCTGTCATTCCTAGCTGCATTCCCTAGCATATAGTAAGTACTCCTTAAGAATTTGTTGAATCAATTAATTTTAAACATTCATTGGCAATTTCTCTACATTGGGGGAAATTGCTCACTATACGTCAACATAAAAAAAAAAAAACAACAGTATCTCTAGACTCTTTATCTTGCTCATTTTCCCAGTAAATGAGAACCAGGAAAACTTCTGCTTTGAACTTAGAATATAATCTTGATTTGTTTGTGTTGATAGATCACTTTCATTTTTTTTTTTTTTTCA
>NW_011495030.1:5414241-5432635 GCF_000754665.1 Bison bison bison
TCGCAATCTGCGAGTTTTAATTGTTTATTTATTTTTTCTCCCTGTTATGTTGTCCTCTGTGCTTCCAAAGCTCAGCACGGATTCGGCAGTGAGAAGGTTTCCTGGTGTTTGGAAACTTCTCTTTTTAAGACTCCCTTCCCGGACGGAACTCCGTCCCTCCCTCTTTTGTCTCTTTTATTGTCTTTAATAATTTTTCCTACCTCCTTTCGAGGAGTTGGGTTGCTTTTCTGGGTGCCTGATGTCCTCTGCCGGCCTTCAGAAGTTGTTTTGTGGAATTTACTCGACGTTTAAATGCTCTTTTGATGAATTTGTGGGGGAGAAAGTGTTTTCCCCGTCCTACTCCTCCGCCATCTTGGCGCCTTCCCCGATAGATCACTTTCAAATTCATGTCTCTAACATCTTTGTACACTAACACTTTCCGCATATCAATACTCGAACGTTCATTTCGCTAGAGCATCATATGTCTCTACTGTTCAGAATTTGCCTCTTCTAACCCAGTGCTGCTGAAACAACACATCACTAAAGAGAATTCGTGATCTATCAGCAATGCATAGGATAACCTTTGACTCCATTAGGAACACTAAAACCATCTGTGTATTTTGAGGAAACTCTGATCTTCAAACCTGTACTTGCTTTAAGAAATACTTGTAACGGGAGATTCAGTTTCAGACAGAATTCAAGTTCCTCTCTTGTATTTTAGCAACTTTGCATGCCCACTGGGATCACGTCTCATATTTTCCAAGTCGTTTTAGGTGGTTAGTTTGACACCAAATGAGCTTCTAAGACACACTGCTGAATCATCTCCATTGGAAAGTTTTAAGAATAGAATAGGTAACTGCCTACATTAGACTCGTTGTCACAGCACTTAGAAGCTAGGGAAAGAAGCCAGGGCACCCCTGAGATTTGCTCTAGCAAGGTGATTTTTCTACCTTTGGAAAATAATTAGTCCTCCAAACTGTCAAGTTTTGCTCTTAACAAGTAAAATAATCTTGAGGGGGAAAAGACTATGAATCAATATTGGGGGTTGTCCATACATATTTTTTTTCCATTAAGCATATAGTGGAGGGATATTTTGAAAGGATGTTTAAGATCAAAAAAAGACCACTGACTTTTGGGGATATTTCCTCTTGCATTTGGCACTTTAAAAATTTTTGCTCTTTTTCCTTTTTTATGTTAAGCATCCCCTAGTAACTAGCATGGGGTATTTGTGAAATTCATTTACTCCCATTTTGTTGTATTGTCCAACAGATTGTTTCTAGTACCTTCTGATGTGTGGCAGCTGTGTTTTAACAATTCCAAGTGTACCATATGAAAGTAATCAAAGACATTAACACACTCGTGTCTGCAGCTATGGAGGTATTTCCTGAATGTGGTACTGCTGGGCCGTACAAAGTTGTACGTGAATTACTTTTTTTTTTTTTTTTTAGCATGTTTAAGTGTTCTCTAAATATATGTAGAATCATCACATGTTTGTGTTTGTACCCCTGTCTTTATGGCATAGCTATCGACAAGGAACAAGCATACTAAAATCTGTACTGGAGAACCATTTTTACAGAGCATAGAGTATATAACACGTTAATCTGTGCAAAGTGATCTCTCAGATTCCCAGAGGAGGAAAAAGTTAAAGTTTAGTGTTTCCTCTGATACAGTGCACCCTGGGTAGAGTGGTAATGGCTAAGTACATAGCATCCTACTATAAGCAGTTACTGGGAAATGTTGTGCATACAGTATTTTATTACAGTAAGACTGCACTGTGCTTAAAGTAAATATTCCTGGATCCCCTCCAAAGCTGGGAGAGTGGGGTTGGGTTACAGAATCTGCTCATTTAGCAATTGTACATCATAATAAATGAAGGATTTGAAAAAAAGGGTTGCTTTGTTTATCATAAAAGGTGAAGAGAGGTAGCCTGAAGAAAGTATACTCTCAAAGTAGTATTTGTCAAGAAAAGAATACAGTTGCACAGTCTTGAAAGACGATACAGTGCTGTGCCTTGTATTGCCTCCCTGGCTGCCATTTGGCATATCTTCTGTAAGCGAGGGATTCAAGGATGAAGCTTAAAAATTAAGGCTCCAAATGTGGCAGCAGCTGTCATAAGTCATATTTTAAGATTTGAGTCTAGCTTTTTGCAGATGCAATGTCGCAACACTTTTGCAATCTTTATCAAAAAACATAAACTCATTCATTATTTGACCGTGTATTGCAGCATTTCAGTGGACGTGAATGTTATAGATAGAGGTAAGGATACAGATACAGATTTCGAGAGAATGAGCCACCTTTCATTTTAGTGGATCAAGTTCACCGTCCTGGCTAGATGAAGTAATCTTCTGAAGCAGGCTTTAAGGAAGGGGTTCTAGGACTCTGTAGCCAAGAGTCTGCACTTACTTGACATTCCATTTCTCCCCAGTGACCACTAGTAACAGAGCCTCACTGTGTCTGGCGCATGCAGGACTTTCGCTCTTAATTAAAATAGTGACACCAAAAGCTTTTAATGACTCCCCAAATGCTATTATAAGGCCCAGGGTAAATGTTAGAGCAGGGGCCCGTCTTGGGGGGATAAGTAAGATTTGGAAAGAACATTTTCCGCACCGCTTCATCCACTGCCTTCCTTCGGCCTCCCACTGGATCTCGCTGGGCACTAGGCCACATCCGACCTTAACTCCTTGCTGGAGGGATCTCTTTGGAACATCAAACACCAGAAGAGCATATTTTCCCAACCAGAAAAAGAAAACAGTTCAAACTTTCAAGCTCTCTCTCTCCAATTTCTGGATTTCTCCTGAATCTAATTGTCTTCCTTCTTTACCCAGATAAATATGGGAAAACCATGAAAGACAGTATGCCCTCCCCAACAGTACCTTGAAAAGCTTTCACATTATCAATCTTAAATGGAGTCTGCATTTAATGAGCGTTTCCCTGGTGGCTCAGATGGTAAAGAATCTGCCTGCAATGCAGAAAACCCAGGTTCAATCCCTGGGTCTGGAGGATCAGGGAATGGCAACCCACTCCAGTATCCTTGCCTGGAGAATTCCATGGACAGACCACAGGGCAGACATGACTGAGCAGATACCACCAGCAGCAGCAAATGACAACACTGATTTCTTTCTTAAAAAAAAAAAAAAATCTGTCTAAGTAAATATCTATTTGACCACACCAGGTCTTAGTTGCAGCACATGAGATCTTTAGTTGTGGCGTATGATGAACTCTTGGTTGTGGCATGTGGGATCTAATTCCCTGACCAGGGATTGAACCTGGGCCCCCTGCATTCAGAGCTGGCTTAGAGTCTTAGCCACTGGACCACGAGGGAAGTCCCTCAAGATTTATCTTTCACCTAAACTGAATCCTTGTCCTTAGAGGTGTGCATGAATATGATCCACTAGAGACATGGAGATGAATCTCTGGGTAGACAGATAGATGTTGCTTTGAGAGGGAAGAGTTAAGGCTTGCCCTGCAATACAGAACCCTTACCTCTTACCTCAGAACCCTTACCTCAGAACACTTACCTTTCTCATTTCTGAGCCTTCACTTTGTCTGTTTTTCTCAAAGAAAATTAAAAACAGTTCCTGAAAAGCTGCCATTTGGATCCACACACTCTTTTGAGGAGGCTTAGAACCTGCAAGGTACAGTGCTATGCGGGAAAGAGGCACAAAATGAAAAACTCAAGCACCTTTTCCTCCAACAGCTCACTAGCCAGTGGGAAGGCTGCGAGTGTAAGGGGAGGGAACTTGAGCTGGCAGGAACGCTCAGGAAAGGCCTGGAGCTGGCCCATATACAAGGCAGAAACTTGTAGCGTGTTTGAAAACAATAGAATTGCTTGATGTGGCTGAAGATTAATCTACATGGAAGAGTAGTGGGAGGAGAGATAGAAGAGGGACTAGGATTGGGAATAAGGCTCACATGACAGCCTTGATCCAGACAGTGGGGGTTTCAATGCCAGGCTAAGGTCTGACATCGCATCCTAAGCAGTAGAGGGCCACTGGAGAACAGAGAAACAGCAACCAATGTGATCAAGTCTCTCACTGTGCTGTTAACTGCTGAAGAGGTCTTCAAGTTAGAAACTCAGACATTTTTCAGGGTAGCTTCAACAGCACCACCAACATCACTCAAATCATGTGAGAAAATGATGGTTTTAAAACTAACAAAATTACATCAGAAGAATAGATGTATCTATCTCTATCTTTCTAGCTCTCTATCTACAGAGAGGTAGAATCCCTTGGCTGTACACCTGAACTAACACAACACTATAAATTAACTATACTTAAAATTTTTAAATGGTTAAAAATTTATGACAGAGAAGGCAGAAATTATACTGAAAACCTGTATTTCCCACCTCTAGATGCCGTGCGTTATAGTCCTGGTTGATCCTAGAACAATTACAAAACAGAAAAGGCTTGTCTTGTGTTTGCTACCCAACCCACCTCCATCCCAACTCCACCCCTTGAGTCTCCGTGTACTCTCTTCCGTCCCAAGCATGGCAGAAGGAAGAGTGAGCGCTCCACCCTTACCTAGCTTAACGCTTTAATGAAAGTATGGGGCAGGGAACTATATAAAATTAATGTTAGATTAAGTGGATGACTTCTTTTGGGTGTGATTCCTGAGGGACAGGTTTAAATTTTCTTGCTTTTTCTTCTTTCACCAATGCAAGCTGCATCTGATCATTTACCCTTGAAATTCCTAGGGACCAAAGTCCTTGTGGTGCCAGGGTGGGACTTCAAATCACAAACAGCCCATGTAGAGAAAAACCTGGAGCAAACTGATATTAAAATGTAAATAATCAATAGAACAGAGTGTCCATCAGGTTCTCAGCAGGAAATAGATGGCATGCTCAAATTAGGATCATTTCATGATAATTTAATAAAGTGTTTGTTGAGAGAGTTGAGAGGAAGCCACAAGGGTTAGTGCAGCACCCTGGGATAATGTAAACACAGGCGACACCAGCCCTGGGCCTGAGAAAGGAGGGTTAGCAACCCTCCCTGAGACTCATGGTGAGAGTGTCACACAGAGAAGGCTGTCATGACACAAGCTCGACCTTTAGATAGGGACACCACTGGCCCAGGGTGACTGCAGAGAGACAGTCAGGGGTATGTATACCCTGATCTCACTTTGTTCCATCCCTTCTGTCTGTCTCCAGGGTCCCCAAGTGGCTGACCTCAACCAGTGCAAGGGAGTCCGTAGATGCAAGTCCTTACAAGTCAGCTTTTCTATGCAGAGTAGGTTAGAAAGTGCAGAGTACGTTAGGATGGGTGAATGGCGCACCCAGCACTAGGAGGGAGGGAAAAAGTGAAAGCAACAAGCTTGGGGTGAGGGTGGGAGATGTTGAAGAAGGAAAGACTGAAGCTTATTTTTCCAGAGCATTGCCCTTGTTCTTACATGCACATACACACACCCTTTTCAAAATTCAATAAGCAGTATTGGGACATCCTTATTTCTTCTAAACTCAAAGGAAGACATTTTCAGGCACCCCTCATTCCACAAGATGGACATCCTTCTTTCTGTGAGAAAAATGAGTTCATTCAAATCTAGACACTAATGAGATTGTAAAGCGTGGACACAATTCATTCACTGTGGGGTGCATAGACAATCTTATTTTTATTAGCCGGTTGGGAGTACATGTGAAGAACAGAAGCTAGAACAAAATATTTCTTCCCCCTTCCTGTAATACTGCCTTTCAGGGCATCCACAGTGAGCTCAGATGGAAATCTGCCAGTACCTGGAATCTCTCCAACATTCCTCTTCTCCCTTGTCCCCCTAGTCCTTCCCCCAAACAAGAGTCTCCTTCTCTAAGTCAAACTTTTGCAGATCCTCATTCTTGGCTCGGTCCTAGGGAGGTGTTTAGACATTTCTGTTCAGTACTTCTTTAATTTTCCCCAGGAGTAGGATAAGATTCTTGTGCTTGAAGTCTCTGCAAGAGAAAACCATCTCTTGCTAATGATGAACATGACCTTGAGGCATTATTGTTCTAAAAGGAGCTCTTCCCTCCTGCACACAACTCACTCCTCACCTGTACTCGCATCCCCACCTCTCCCCCAAAAGGATTAAGAGAGGCAGAAGGAACCTGAAACCTTGTTTTGTCACAGTACCTTTAGGGGATTCTTTTTTTCTTTTTTATCTTCCTGGCTGTCATTCCCAGAAAGCTCTTCTGCCATACACTCTTTTTTTTAAATTTATTTTTAATTGAATGATAACTGCTTTACAATACTGTATTGATTTCTGCCATAGATCAACATGAATCGACCATAGGTATACAAATGTCCCCTCCCTCTTGAACCTCTCTCCCACCTCCCACCCCTTCCTACTCCTTTAGGTTGTTCCAGAACCCTGGTTTGAGTTCCCTCTGAGTCATATAGCAAATTTCCATTGAGGGGATTCTTTTTTCTCATGGTAATCAGACAATGGATTCCTTGGTTGATTTGACTGGTTTCATAAAATATGTGCATTTTTCTTGTGTTACTAAATTATCTTTTTATTCCTAAGCCTTTTCCTTCCCAGGTGGTGCAGTGGTAAAGAATCTGCCTGGCAGTGCAGGAGATGCAGGAGATGTGGGTTTGATCCCTGAGTCAGGAAGATCCCCTGGAGTAGGAAATGGCAACCCACACCAGTATTCTTCCCTGGGAAATTCCATGGACAGAGGATCCTGGCAGGCTACAGTCCTGGGGTACTCACAGAGTCAGATGTGACTGAGCACATGCAGAACAGCTGCATATGGCTATGCAAAAAAATGTGGTGGCTTGAAACAACAATACGTTAACTACCGCAATTTTATGGGTTGTCTGGGTGCTCCCACTCAAGATGTCTCATACTGTCATTCAGAGACTCCACTGGACAGGCCATCCAAGGTGGCACTCTCACATGGCTGGACGCTGATGCTGGCTGTTGGCGAGAGATGAGCTGGGGCCTTTGCCTAGAACACCTGTCTGCAGCCTTTCAAGAAATGTGGCTTTGATTTCTCACAGCATGACAGCTAGTTTCTGAGAGGGAATGTCTCAGGGTGAGCTTTCTAAGAGACCCAAGCAGAGGGCTTTTTATATCCTGAGACATGTCAGAAGTTCCAGCATGGCTCTTCCACCTCAAACCTGTCCCACAGATCACTCATATTCAAGTGAAAAGGAATTAGACTCTGCCACCCACTTGATGGGAGGAGCATCATGCATCTACAGAGAGGGAAGGAATTGAAGATGGTCACATTTGGGAACCAGTACACAATTTCATCTCTTCTTTGCATTTTCCTAATGAAACCATTATAAATCATTTGTGCCGTCACCGTCTTCCCTGGTGGCTCAGATGGTAAAGGATCCATCTGTAATGAGGGAGATCTGGGTTCGATCCCTGGGTTGGTAAGATCCCCTGGAGAAGGAAATGGCAACCCACTCCAATATTCTTGCCTGGGGAAAGTCCCATGGACTGAGGAGCCTGGTGGGCTACAGCCCAAGGGGTCGCAAAGAGTCAGACATGACTGAGTGACTAACACTTTACTTTGTGCCATCACTGTCCGGCCGTGTACTTATTATTATAGTGGAAAGAGCACTGAACTCAGAGTGAGATGGCCAAGCCAACAGTTCCAAATCCAAAGCAGGAGCTGGGCTCTGAGACACCTTTGCATCCTTCTCTAACTCTTGGACTCTCGGGCATTTCCATGCCTTTTACTCCTACTCCAGATGAGTGCAGAGTTAAAAAGAACTAATGTGCAGTTGTCTCATCTCCATTTTAGATTCTCCTACCCACTAGTAGATTAGGGGAGGGGGAGTGAGCTGGCAAATTTACCTCAAGAATTCAGGAGTGAGCAGAATACGGCCAAACAAAAATGACCCGTCTTCTACCATCACAAGAGCTGGAAGACAAGTGGGCCTCTCCTCTTTCAGTGGCAGATCAGTTCCCCTGCTCTCCAAAGGGCATCCTCTGGAAGATGTGAACCGATTAACCTATACTAATCCCAGATCTGTCACATACTACCTGTGTAATCTTGGGCTAGTTACTTTCCAGTTTTCTTACTATAAAATGAGAATAGGTATTTCAGAAGTTCTAGATGATCAAGATATATAAGGTGTATGAAAATGCCATGAATAGTAAAGCCTTGCTGCTGCTGCTAAGTTGCTTCAATCGTGTCCAACTCTGTGTGACCCCAAAGATGGCAGCCCACCAGGCTCCTCTGTCCCTGGGATTCTCCAGGCAAGAATACTGGAGTGGGTTGCCATTTCCTTCTCCAATAGTAAAGCCTTCAGTTCAGTTCAGTCGCTCAGTCATGTCCAACTCTTTGCGACCCCATGAACCGCAGCACACCAGGCCTCCCTGTCCATCACAAACTCCCAGAGTTCACTCAGACTCACGTCCATCGAGTCAGTGATGCCATCCAGCCATCTCATCCTCTGTCGGCCCCTTCTCCTCCTGCCCCCAATCCCTCCCAGCATCACAGTCTTTTCCAATGAGTCAACTCTTCGCATGAGGTGGCCAAAGTACTGCAGTTTCAGCTTCAGCATCATTCCCTTCAAAGAAATTCCAGGGCTGATCTCCTTCAGAATGGACTGATTGGATCTCCTTGCAGTCCACGGGTCTCTCAAGAGTCTTCTCCAACACCACAGTTCAAAAGCATCAATTCTTCGGTGCTTAGCTTGCTTTGTAGTCCAACTCTCACATCCATACATGACCACAGGGAAAACCATAGCCTTGACTAGACGGACCTTTGTTGGCAAAGTAATGTCTCTGCTTTTGAATACGCTATCTAGGTTGGTCATAACTTTCCTTCCAAGGAGTAAGCGTCTTTTAATTTCATGGCTGCAGTCACCATCTGCAGTGATTGTGGAGCCAAAAAAAAAAAAATTCTGACACTGTTTCCAGGTACCTCTAACAGAGTTGTCTATATCAAGGCAGACTTCCTCTGTGAAGGGCCAGATTGCAAATATTTTTGGCTTAATGGGCTTGGTGGTCTCTGTTGCAACTGTTCAACTCAGCAATTGTAATGAGTGTGAAACCAGCCTTTGATGCACATAGAGATGATCATACTAAGTAAAGTAGGGGAGACAGACAAATATCATGTTATCTCTTATACGTGGAATCTAGAAAATGTACATACTTACAAAACAGAAATAGACTCACAGACTTAGAAGACAAACATATGGTTACCAAAGGGAAAATGTGGTGGGGGGAGTGGGCAGATGAATTAGAAGGTTGGGATTAACATTAATATACACACTAATATATATAAAATAAATAATCAACCAGGGCCTACATGTATAACTGAGTCACTTTGCTGTACATTTGAAGCTAACACAACATTGTAAATCACCTATAAACTCCAGTATAAAATAAAAAATTTAAAAAAGGATTCCAAAAAATGGTAATAAATGAGTATGGCCAGATATGGCCCTTAAGCCATAGTTTGCCAACCTTTGTTCTAATTTATGGTTTCACCTCAGAAAAGAATGGGGGAAAAAGTTGGGCCAAGTAAGCTTTTCATATGTTTATACTTTAAGTTCAGACACTGAACAAGGTGAGTTACAAATGTAAAAAAACGGAAAGACATGATTGATGCTAGCCATTGACACCTGATTTCCTCCTAGAAAAAGAAGAGTAAGAGAAAGTACCCTGACAGGCGCCTGAAAATAAAGCGTGAGAATGTGAGACCTTGGGGATGAGGCGATCGGGTGTGTCTGAGAGAGGAGGAGTAATGTTCCATTTATTCCAGACAGGATGCAACAGTGGGAGTCTACGTGATTCTCAATGTAGCCTGACCCTGTGGATCCCCAAATCCTCAGGAGGGTTATTTAACTCATGAAATGTAATTTGGGTTTTATTTTTCCTTTTGTTGTTTTAGAAACCGGTGAAGAGATTGAGGCCTCATATCTGGTTCATTTGGAGCAGACCCTTCATATTGTGGGATCTTAGAGCATAAAGGCAAAGAAAATCATAAAAAAGTAAGTTCTAGAAATATTTAGAAATCACAAGGAGGCCTACTGGGCTGTCACAAACCATGGAAATGGGGTGTAGAATCATTTAGCCAGATGTCCAGAGGGCAGGGGCCCCAGCTGGGGTCTCTGGCAGAGACATTGAGCATATCATGATGTAAATAACAATGATTACAGCAGTCTTACAAAACATGCCAAACACTTTCTAATAAAATAGTAATTAAAGTTCTTTAAAGGTCACTAACCACCCCATTCCACTGATTATGAAAAAAAATTTTTTTAAGAAAAATTGTAAGTTATGGGCAGTTTTACCTAGCTTTAAATGCAGGTTTATCCAAATTTTACTTTTCTGGGATGAAACTGTTTTTCTTAGGTGATCAGTCCTTTTTGTGAAAAGCTTTCTCATAGATCATATTCCCTGGGGTCAGAGTGCCAAACAGCCCAGTGCCAATTTTGGTTTAAAAAAAATTAGAAGTTAACAATTAATACTGAGCACTTGAAGAAAGAATGGTCATAATAATACAAGACTCCAGATAACCCTCCATAGAACTGTGACACGTAAACGTGTGTGTTGACGTCTCTGAGAATAAATGGCGCTCAGAGTGTCATGGTCGGCTCTCTGCTCACATAGTCTGGCACATACTTGGCCCATTGTGTTTCATCTTTGGCTGTAAGACTGAAGTGAGCCACTGCTAATGTCCTTATTATATAAGAAAGGCACTGTGAGAGAGGAGAAAGACTTCTTACTAGGAAATGGGTGATCTGAATTTAAGTATTAATCCTGCTACTTCTTACCTCTATATCCAGAGTTCCCACCAGGTTTTGAAGAACCTCAATTTCATCATCCACAAGATGGTAATCATACCAATCCTATCCTTCATCACCTGACTGCTGTGAGAATTGAATGGGAAAAGGTCAGTAAATAAAGCTTTGAAAACTGATATAAAAATACAAGTTCTTTTAAACTGCTACTTGGAATGATATTGAAACTAATTGTTAGGTATTTTGAATGTATTTTCAGGTTTTACTTGTAGGATTCAAGCATGAATCTACTTAGAATGTGTGTATTTCAATGTATCACTAGTATATATTAACCATAATATTGTCTTTGCTTACAATTCCTTCTCCCAATATTACCAAAGTCTGCAAATGAATGGAATGACAGCAAGTGGCAAATTATGCCTTGCATGGTCAACACTATTGGTTGTCTCTCCAAGAGCCAACCATCCTTTCTCCTATTTTGGTTAATAGAGCCCAAGTTTTATTCATATATCTGTATGTAGACACACATTGTTAGCCCCCCATTTCAGGGATAAATATTAAGTTTTCAAAGCCACTCAGAATAACCCCATTTCTTTTGCCAGTAACTGATTAAGTGAAGGGCATGTAGCTCAATTAGGATTGTTGAATGCGTAATAATAAAAACTTACTGAGCACTTATTGTATGCCAGGCACTTTTTAAAAGTGCTTTATTAATGCTAATTCCAACAACAGACCCTATGAGGGTAAGTTGAGGTAAGTTGTATGACTATATAAGTTTTGAAGCTCAGAAAACTGAGAGCTAGAGAGGCTTAAGAAAGTATAAAATTAGAACTAGAATACAAACCCAGACTGTGTGGCTCATTATCCATGCTCTTTGCTATTATGTGATACTGAGGTGGAAGTCTCCTGATAGTTTTCTCCTGATAGTTTCCAGGATGCATGGAAAAGGTAACCTCAATAACAACAAAAAGATACTAAACAGGGTATGTCCCTCTTCCTTCTGCTAGACATCTAATGATTGCATGTGATGCCCAGAGTACTGGCAGCCATATTGTGACAATGAGGAAGCTAAGCAGAGACACTAAGAATGGCAGAGTAAAAAGATGGAAAAAATCCTGGGTCTTTGATATTGTGTTGAAGCACTGATTTTACAAACTCTGAAACTTGCCTACTTGAGCAATTCTTACTTGATAAAATATTTTCATCTCTGTTGAAACAGTTTTGACTTGGAGTCATCTATTACTTGCAGCTTAACACATGCCTTCTGAATTAACACAGACATGCTGTTAGGTATGGTAGGTCCAACCAGTGATTGACTTGCCTTGACTTGGTTTACTGTCACTGGAAATGTGTTAAGGATGCTGAAAGGAAATTACAACTTTGGAAGAATAGGTTAGACAAATTGATCCAAGATGTCTTCCAATTCTAGGTTGCTGACTTCAATGAAATTCTGTGTTTTCTCTAACAAGCAGAGTTAGTAAGATGAAAAGTGTTAAAATACAATTGAACAACTCTTTGGAAAAAATGTAAATATTTAGAGGATAAAAGAAGAAAAAGTAAATTACTAGAAATGCAGACAGATCCTATGGTTCAGTCAAAGAAATAAAAAATAACTTGGAGATTCAGGATAAGCCAACCTGGGGACTTGCTTCCTCAGTTACATTCTTAAAAATTAAGCAAACAAAATTCCTAGTTCTACATCAGCTACCCACACACTTCTCTTTTCCTTTTGCCTCTGGCTTCTAGAAGAAGCACATGAGGCCTCTTTCCTAATTTCTCTGAAAATCCTTGTTACTTGCCTTCTACTCCCCACTGAACTGGAACTCCTCAAGCAGTGGTCACTAATAATTGTTTCACTTGCAAACCCCAGGTGGGTTTCCAGCTCTTGACTCATCCAACTTCTTTGTTGTGTCTGGCCTCAACTTTCACTTCTTGCTTCACCTTTCATCATCCCTCTCTGAATAACCTCACTGTCTCCCATTTACACAGACCCATTCTATTTCACCAGCCCAGAGTTTTCTCTTACCTGGAAACTTCCTGTTTACAACTGTCTCTTTAGACAGCTTCTGTATACGCCCAGGAAACAGGAGTCATCTTGGTTCCTCTGTCTCTCTCTGCCTTCACATTTCTTACATATCTTGTCAATTCAAACACCAAAACGTGTGCTTCATTTGTCTCTGATCCATTTCTACTGCCCAGCTCCAGATCTTTGTCTCTCATCTAGGCTTCCAAATGGCCTGCCCTCAAAATTCCATGCAGACTGCCAGCAAAATAAATCTGAAGTGCAGGCCTGATGGCACTTTTCCACTTTGGATGATTCCTCGTTGGTTTAGGTGATTATTACCTTCAGAATAATGCCCATTTTCCTTAAGATACCGCTGCAGCTGGCCCCATCCCACTGGCTTGGCCTCAGCTCCAGCTATTCCCTCCATGGACCCTATGGATTACTTTTGTGAGATGGCTTGCTTTTCCATCTCTGTGCTATGCATTCATGCTGTTTCTTTGAGTGAACTGTTTCCATCTACCATTCCTTGACCTGGCAAACATATTATATCTCAAGGTGTACCTCAGATTACACCTCTTCCTTCTTTATCTTACCCACCACCAGGAAGTCTTTAAGCTTTCTATCTGTTTCTATAAACATGCCACCACCCAAGCATGCTTGGAAAAAGCAGGAGCTACCTGGATAATGCAATGTATCATCACCCCGAGCTTTATGGAAGTGCCCAAAGCCTGAGGACCTAATTGCAGCTTAGCTAATGTGTCCTTTTCTGCACATCTTTTTATCTGAGACCAGAGAGCTGACATTCAATCTCTCTGCCACTCAAGGTAGGGGGAAAATGATTATTCTACAAGGAAACAAACTTATCTCAGTCTCATATTCCTGTCAATGGCATAATCAATGGAACAACTATGTAAAGATTTTTTTTTATAAGAAAAAGATGTGGCCCAACAATTTTCTACCTAACACATTTTTGAATGTGTGTATAAGAATCTCAGAAATCTGAGGGCTAAAATTAAAATGTCCGTCCTGAAAAGTTCAAGAGAAGAAATGAAACTAGAAGAACTCAGGACTTGAAAAGTTTAGTCATCAAGGAACAATGGTAATCCAGAATTATAATTTTTTAATCAAAATTGAACACAAATATTAAATTATCTTGATAGAGAAGATGAATTAAAATATTGACTTAATAACATTGATCTGACTATAAAGCCACAGAAGACAAAACAAAACAGAAGACTGAGTTATTCACATTAACTTTATGATGAAGCATTTTATGAAGTTCTGACCAATGCATTTAGAAATGCATAAGAAAAACAAATGGAGCACAAATGAGAAAATTATTATGGCACTCTTAAATGTTATTATTTATGTGAAAAACCCCAAAGAATCATTTCAATAAAGCTTAGTAAGCTTTATGTGAAATAAATGTACATGTTAAGTATACAAACTCCAGGAGTTTTGCCTGTGTATCAGCAATAACTGATTAGAAAATATAATAGAGAAATAAACTACAGAGAAATAAACTATAGTAGCTATAACACTTGGAGGTAAAAATTGAAGAAAAGATAGTTCCTTACTAAGAGGGTATAATTCCCAAAAGCAAAGGTAATACTAGGCATGCAAAAGTCAGTCACACACACAAAAATCATTAATAACAGTAAATAAAGAATTACATATAGCAGCTAACAACAACAACAAAAATCTACCCAAAAGGAAACTATTTCCAGAAGACTGTCAACTTCTACGGAAGAGGATAATGACTATAATAAATGGAGAAACAGAAAAACTTAACCTTAGAAAAATGTCAATACCTCCTCAAGTAATCCTTAAACTTAATGAAATACGATCATTCTCAATACATTTTTTTTCTGAAACTTCATGATGATGTAAGGCTCACATAAAACCAAAACAAAACAACAAACAAAAAATTTTGAGAGATTGGAATAATGATAGGTGGCTTGGCACTAAGCTATCAAAATGTGTTACAAATCTATAGTAATCAAAATAATATGGCACTGATCTTATCTTCTAACTCTGATTTTTTCTTTTTTCTTTCCTTCTTTCCCTACTGTAATCCTGACCTGCTCAAAAACATCCTTTTCTATGAAACTTTCTTGGACTATCCAACCTGGAAGTCATTTCCCATAACACATCTGCCCTTCTGTTTGGTCATTGATATCATATTCTTGGCTATATAGCAAAATTTTACATGCCTTTTCTCCCACAAAGTTTACATTCCTTTGTTTTTATCATCTTTGTCCTAATATGTTTTTACCTACAAGATGCAAAAAGTAGTTTTCAATAACAGCAGTGGTAGAGAGCAATGTGAGATTTAATAATACAATGATGCCATAGCTTCAAGGTTAGATCTGAGGACCACCGATAGCAGCAGTACCTAGGAACTTAGAAATGCAGGATTGCAGGCCCCACCCAGATACATGGAATCCGAAGCTGCACTTTAACATGATCCTAAGGTGATTCATGTGCACATTAAATTTTGAGGTGCACTGCCCTAAAGAATTTCATGGAATAAAAAATTTCATAACTCTTCTGAAGCAATCAAACATAGTTGGCTATCTTCCTGTGCTACAAGCAAATAGAATTATTTAAATCTTACACTTCCTTGATAGGCAAAAATTTAGTGACACCATAAAGTGCATGAGAGAGACTAGGATGAAACTAAAGATAAAAGCAGACTCAAGGGGCATGTACAGGGACATTATGAAAAGAATGCCTTTTCACTTCTCCTGTGTGTGTGTCCGACTCTTTGCAACCCCATGGACCACAGCCCGCCAAGCTCCTCAGTCCATGGAATTCTCCAGGAAAGAATACTAAAGTAGGTTGCCATTTCCTTCTCCATTCACTTCTCCTATAGGGCTTTCTAATTTCTCTAAGTCTGATCTCCCTACTAAAATATTTCTTTATTATCACCTGCTTCATCTACATTTTAACCTGGGCAACCTAAATCTCACCTCCGACTAATTATCTTCTTAAACAAAACTAATTCTCCCCTATGAGGTCCCCCGACTGTATCAACCTAAGCCACAGCCCCCAGATCATCCACTAGAAGGTGAGTCCCCAGCAGCAAAGAGTATAGCTGCCTGGCTCACTTGCTATATCTGTAGATGACAGAACAGGACCAAGTATACAGCAAGCTTTCAGCAATTGAGCAGTCAACAGATGTGACCACATCTCCTTGGAACAGGGCTCATTTTCCCTTGTAAGTTCCTTTTCATTTAATTTCATTGTATCATCACCACCACCTGGACTGCCGTAGTAAAATCTGAGAAACCCTCCCTGCCTCCTTTCTCTGGTTCTCTAATCTATCTCCAAGCAACCTTTTTACAGTCTTCTCTTACCCAAAGTATTAAATTCAAATATTTTACACTGGCATTGAATTTTTTGAGTCCAAACCCAAGTGTCTTTGGACTTTGTTTTATGACTTCCCAAAGGAAACCTTCCTTTTTAGCCAAGATGTTCTACTCATGCTTCTTTAGGGTGCATTTCCTGCTGGGATCTATTTTCCTCAAATAAAATGTCTTTCTGTATCATATTTACCTATCAAAGTCTACCCATTCCTCAGGACATCGCTCATTCCATTGTCTCAATGAAACCTAGTACCTGACCACTCTAATCCAGGATTCATAATGGACTCATTCTGGGGGTATCAGCGATCTCTCCTCCGTACTCTCATAATGGGTATCACCTATAATGCCCATCGCTTACTATGCGTATTCCTTTGAATGTAAATCTTTCTGCATATATGTGGCACATATGGGTAAATAAAGAGAACAGGTTAAGGTGGTCTGAAATTAAAGCCTGTGTTTACCACATAGTAGCATTGGGAATGTCCTTCCCCTCTCTGGGTCTCAGTGTCTCCATCTATAAGAGCGCCTACTTTGCAGGACTGAGATATGAACATAAATCACATACTTTAAAATCCTCTTAGCAGGGTGTCTGGAACACAAAGAGTATTCAACAATGTTGGTATCTCTTCCCAGAACCCCTTCCTTACAGTTGAAGCTAACTTATATTTTTTATGGAAGATGCCCTGGAGAAGGAAATGGCAAACCACTTCAGTATTCTTGCCTGGAAAATTCCATGGACAGAGGAGCCTGGAGGGGTACAGTCCATGGGGCACCGAAGAGTCGAAAATGACTGAGTGACTAACACTTTGCTATTGAGTTGGCCAAAACGTTCATTCAAGTTTTTTTTGTAAAATGGTGTGTGCATGTGTGCTAATTCATTTCAGTCAGGTCTGACTCCTTGCAACCCTATGGACCATATAGCCCACCAGCCTTTTCTGTCCATGGCATTCTCTGAGCATGAATGGAGTAGGTTGCCTTGCCCTCCTCTGGGGGATCTTTCTGACCCAGGCATCAAAACCATGTCTCTTACATCTCCTGCATTGGCAGGCAGGTTGTTTTTTGATTTTTTTTTTTTTTTTACCACTAGTGCCACCTGGGAAGGCCCCATAAGATGTTATGGAAAGCCCCAAAATTTTGGCCAACCCAATGTTTCAGTACATCAAAATACTTATTTATTCATTGGTGAGTTGACAAAGGTTATTCATAGATATCAATACAGACTTTCCACTTGAGGATTTCAGGAGCAAAATTTTCTAGTCCTTTTGGACCAGACACTAAATACTCCTCTATAAAAGAAAAGTACTAGGGAATACGTGAAAGAGAAAGAGAATATGATTGGCATCCTGTCTTAGATTACTTACTCTGTCTTTGATAACATATCTTGTAAGGGAGTTTGGTTTTGCCATTACAACTATCCTGAGAAAGGGAGTATGTTTCTGTGTAGCCTTGGATGAGGCTTAACCTCTCTAAGTCTCTATCCTCATTTAATGCTGAGAATTGACCTGATGACCTTTGTTGTCTCTTGGATAGAGTTGCTTTGCTGTAGAATACTGAGATTACATTATCTCCTTTATCTTTCATCTGTGAAGCAATACTAAGAAACAGCCTTCATTTAAATAACAAATCTTTATCAGATTTATTTCACTTTATAGAAGAACAATGCTACCGACAATTCTACCAACCTAAGATAATAGGTTGTAATTCAATTATTATTAAACTCCTAAATTTTCCATAGTCATTCTGCAAAAGTATGATGCCTCATATTTACCAGTAAGTGATGACAATGCTTAGTCTGACTTACTTAGGGAAAAGGCAAATTATTATGTACTGTTTGAGCAACTTACTCAAAATTAACTATTAGCATAGTGGTCAAAGTAAAGACAGCCCATGGATTTCCTAATTCCTATTTCTTCATTTTACTAAACACTGCACATAATCTTTGAGTCTAAATTAGAATTGTTTTAATATGACAGCTATCCAATATGGCAGGGTTCAAGTGGAATACTATCACTTTTTACCCAGCAGTAAAAAAAAAATATTTTCTGTTGGTCTTATGCATGCCCTGACATGACAAATTATACCATGCTTAAAATTCACACACACACACACATTTCCAGCAAATTAACATCTATGCTTTAGATGACACAAGATATGAGGGCATGTTATACTTGCCTTTGTGTAGATCAGTTGGTATTTAGGGGTGGAGAGAAATCCATTGATATTTATTTCCCATCAACCTAATTTCTTTATTTAAGAGTCTGTGAAAGGCCAGCTTAAGGTCAACCTGCGGCCATAGGTTTCCATTCGGCAACCCGTGGGTGGGAGCTGCAGTCACCTGTCGAAGCCTGAGTCCCCAGGCTTCAGCT
>NW_011495030.1:5432735-5435795 GCF_000754665.1 Bison bison bison
TTCAGCTGGGACCTGCTGAACAAGCTGCAGGGTATGTGTGAGCCTTCACAAAGTCTGCAGCCCCCAAGTTCACTAGCACTGTTTCAGGAGCTGGGCATCCCACTGACCTGGAAACCTTGGTCACTGTCTTCTCAGGAAAGGCTGGGTCTTCTTTTCTCATCTCCTCTGTCTCTAGAATTCAGGTATGACTTCATAGCGGAGATCGGGGCTGTATGCTCTGCCTACACTGGACTACCGGGCCGCCTCTGCCCACTGGTGGCTGCCTTAGTATTGCACAAGGTGACAGTGTCCATGTGACACAGGAACACTGCAGGGCAGCTGTGTCACAGAGCCAGGGGGCATGTCAGATGCCCCTACGAGAGTCTGGGGGTCTGCCCTGGGATTGCTCTCTCCCACATCAGAAGTTCTCAGCAAGCTGCTTGGAGCTGGTCATACAGGGTTCTAGGTGTGAATAGTTACCAGTGAATGAGCCTCTTCTGGCAACAGCCAACCTCAGGGCAGCACGGGGGCTGGTAATGTTAGGGGATGAGGCATGACATCAGCTGTGTCTATCTGCAAATCAAGGCTGGTACTGCCCAAATGGGTTTACAGGAATTTGAGGGTACTTTTCTCCTTTATCTGAAAGACACAGGGCTTTATCTGAGAGACACATTGGAAAGGGTTTCCTTTTTAAGGGCAGCATGGAAAGGCTTCTGTTTGTTTTCACTCACTTTACTTGGACCAGACTCCTAGCAGGTATGAATGAAACCTGAGGTCAAGGACCAGACACGTCTGTTAGACTTGGACCATGTGCCCAGCCTTATGACAAAAGCTGGTTATAGAGGCTAGAAGCACTCCCACATTCATGAGACACTTGCCCATCAGGGTGTACATTTATCTTAGAACCAACCAGGATACTTTTTGAATAGATAAAAATACTGTCTCTGTTGCTAGAGATGCCTGGATCAGAATGCAGGAAAGAGGAGTGCAGGACATTTTATATCATTCCCCTCTGCAGTGAAGGATCAGATCATCAGTGTGCTTAAGAAAACAGTGACTCTCCTATCCTGTGCTGTGGATGGTGACTGCAGCCATGAAATTAAAAGACATTTGCTCCTTGGAAGGAAAGCAATGACAAACCCAGACAGCATATTAAAAAGCAGAGACACCATTGTGCTGATGAAGGTCCATGTAGTCAAAGCTATGGTTTTTCCAGTAGTCATGCATGGATGTGAGAGTTGGACCATAAAGAAGGCTGAGTGCTCAAGAATTGATGCTTTCAAATTGTGGTGCTGAAGAAGACTCTTGAGAGTCCTTGGACTGCAGGGATATCAAACCAATCAATCCTAAAGGAAAAAAAAAAAAACCCTGAATATTCATTGGAAGGACTGATGCTGAAGCTGAAGCTCCAAGACTTTGGCCACCTGATGCAAAGAGCTGACTCATTGGAAAAGACCCTGTTGCTGGGAAAGATTGAAGGCAGGAGGAAAAGGGATCAACAGAGGACGAGGTGCTTGGATGATATCACCAACTCGACAGACGTGAATTTGAGCAAACTCTAGGAGATAGTGAAGGACAAAAGAGCCTGGAGTGCTGAAGTCCATGGGGTCACAAAGAATTGGACACAGCTCAGTGACAGAACAAGAACATCCTGTGCTGGGCACAGGGGCGATGATGAAAGAGAGACAGGGAAGACTTCAGCCTCATCACAGGTGCTAGCCCTCCTCTGGTCAGCATTCTCTCTCCCTCATCACCCTCTTTGTTCTGCTGAATTTATCACACTGGATCAGTAGGTCCCAAAGTTATGTGTGACCCTTCCTTGGGCTGGACACTCGTCTGGCCAGAGAAACTGACAGTCTAGGAAATCCAGCTGTGCCTGGTTGTATTTTGCCTGCGTCTGTTACAGCATATGGTGCATTCACTTGAAGTGAGTGACAGAGCTATTTAATGTTACAGTTTGTTTGTCTGATGCCCCCACCCAAATACCACACATAGTGTCATGTGCTAACACAAAAAGACATTGGCAAACAGTCTCAACTTGGTTAACAATTTATGACTTATAAGAGGAACACTTTCAAATTGGATTTGAATGCCACAGTTCCCAGGATGACAGAAAAGGCTGGAAGCATTTGGAAACATACATGGGCTTCCTTGGTGGCTCAGGTGGTAAAGAATCCACCTGCAATGCAGGAGACCTGGGTTTGATCCCTGGGTTGGGAAGATCCCCTGGAGGAAGGAATGGCAACCCATTCCAGTATTCTTGCCTGGAGAATTCCATGGACAGAGGAGCCTGCTGGACTACAGTCCGTGGAGTTGCAAAGAGTTTGACATGACTGAGTGGCTTTGACTTTCATACACCTTAATAAGCTTCATCATCTTATTCAGGAAGAAATGGAGGCAGAAAGATGAAGTGACCCCCCTCCCACAAGGACTCACACAGCCACTTAGGACAAGGACTACAGCTAGAACCTTTAGCCCCTGCCTGCCTTCCAATCCTGGGCTCTTCCAGCCCAAGCTGTTGCCATATATTCCATTTTACTGCAGCTTCAAAAATCTGGCCCCTCAAAACCTTTCCTGGAATTGGACTTCTGAGCCTAAAAAGGCTTAATGTACGCTTTTGGGAAGGGAGAGCCACAAGCTGTCTAAGTGGTTTGATCCAGTTCGCCAATATTTACACCGTAGGATAATCTGCATTAACTTCATAAATAATGTAAATTCCTCCAAAGTGAGTTAACCATGAACTACATGGTCTTTGGGAAAAAAAAAAAAAAATCCATGTTATGCCACCACCCTGGCAGAGTTAACACCACCACGGAGGACCGAAGGTAACCCTGGGTTGTAGTCACCACTATTGACCATCCTAAGTGTGACTATTTTTAAACTACTGTACGCCTCGTTAAGCTGTGCTCTGAAAATGAGAAATTTGCTTTAACTGCATTGTTTTGAATTGCTGAGAGAAGAATCTATCAACCACAAGGTGCCCTGCTGCTGAACTCAGCCAAAAAGCTGTTAATAACTCCAGCAGATGTTTCAGCTTTTGAGGCCAATAGACTGCCTCCCTCCCTCCCCGCCCTCCCCTTT
>NW_011495030.1:5435895-5445104 GCF_000754665.1 Bison bison bison
GCTGTCTGTGGTTGCTGCCACTGCGGCTGCCGCCGAGGCCAGTGGTCCCGCTGCTGCTGAGGAATGATTCTTTCAACAACCAGTGGCGACAGAACCTCACAGCCCTTTCAGGTCAGAACATTGTTGCTTTTTACCATCAGAAGTCTAAATCTTTGGAGGTGGAAATGAAGGAAGGGCGCAGAATTGGTATTCCTGGTTGGTTTTGCTTGCCTTCATGGCCAGTCATCTCTTTTGGCTTGTTGTGGTTTCTCCCAGCCCTAAATGTCCGCCTCTCAGACTCATCAGCGTGTTGGCTTGCTGGGTGGAGGGTCATTCGTACATGAGGGTCCCTCTGGTCCTGGAGAGAGGACGTTGGGTTGGCAGCTTTGTGAAGGAGGCCTCAATGTGTTGCTCAGTTTTGTGGGCTTGTCTGTCTGATACGTGAGGCTCATGAAGCCCTGACCTGAGCAGTCCTGCAATATTAGGAGTGCATATTATAAATACAGCTGCATCCCTGTGAAATAGGTAGACTATGAGGGCACACAGGGCCCCTGCAGGCCCAGGGGGGGATGTGTCAACATCTCTGGACCGAGATAAACCTGACATCTTAACCTGAAACTAGATGTATGTTCCGAGGCATTCCAAATGAGAAGAAATTGGAAAATAAGAGGAAAGGGAAGATCATACTCCCTCCCCTCCCCCTGACTCTCCCCCCACCACTGCCACCTCCCACTCACTTATTTGAAAGAAAGTGCTTTAAGGCACCCCAGTGGCAGCAGGGTGACCAAGAAAACACAGGTGCACCACATTTACAGAATATCACATTGGCGAGGAACTCATCTGAACTGCACGTCTACACATATCATCACACAGAGAATTGCCGTTTCCAAGAGGGGAAGAATTGAGAGGCAGAATTAAGTTCATAAATATTTTGTTTCCTTATTTTGGTGTAACACAAAGGCAGACTATCCAAGACTCTGTGGACCTCTGCTGTCAGCTTCAACATTTGCCAACCACAGTAATTCAACCCCCAAAATCTCTGCTCTATGCCATGCTGGCTATAAAAAGTAAGCACTTTTTCCCTGGTGCCAGTGTCACCGTACGGTTTACATCTTCTCAGCACTGTGTATCTCTCTTTCTCAGGAAAAGCTCAGGAATACGATATAAGGCTTTAAAAAAAAAAAACAACAACTGGATAAAGTAATAGATTCCACTGTGACTTGGTCTACATCCTTTGCAGTACACTTGCAGAGTGCTCATTAATGTGAATAGAATTTGCACATATGTATTGAAGGGAAAGCATTGTTGCCCATGCCTGTATATTCTTTATTTTCTTATCAGACCAAGCTCAACACTGTACAACTGGAAGTCCAATGGCATCTTTTTTTTTTTTTTAATTCTGAAGCATAAGTAACTCAGGTTAAAAATTATTCACTCTGAAATGTGGTGTTCCCACCAGCAAATGAGATGAGCATGCCTGCTTAGACAACTATGATTCCAAGAAGCCAATACCAGAGAAGGACTCTAGTAAAATAAGCAACCAATGCGGTAATAATAAAATAGGCTAAAAGAAAAACACAAGAAACTCCCTACTGAATCAGTAGAAAATACATTCTCATTATTTTTTTAAAATTCCATATTAATCTACCCATATGCATCTCCAGAGGGGTGAAAACACAAGATGAGGAAAAGAGAATCGAAAATTATCATGGTTGATTTGAGATTCAGACCTGCCAGCAGTGAATATTGGTAAAAGGCATTACTAAACTATATGGAGACGTCTGAGGCCCATTTAAATCCAGGCCATATACTTCACTAGGTCTTGAACTTTACCTGGAATCTTCCACTGCAAGAGATGATTTCCAAGCTATTTTGTTCTTGATTATTTCCAGTCCAAGTAAAATGGACAATAAAAAAAAAAAGATGTTTCGATACGATTTCCATGATGGATGTTCATGACCAAAATAACTCTACCATCTGATGTATTTCACAGTTTTAAGTTAAAACAGACCTGGTATAATATGCTTGTACATCTGGCTCAGGTGCTTCGGTTGCCATATGTTTGTGAAGTAATCCAAGGAGATGTTACAATTGCATGTTCCCCTTGGGACCTGAATAAAATGTGCCCACAAAGAGTTACCTAATTATTCATTCCTGCCAGCAACATCCTTGCCTAATAATAAGGAGGTGCTTAAAATGAGACAACAGTGCTTTCAATCTTGA
Source organism: Bison bison bison (assembly GCF_000754665.1). NCBI lineage: Eukaryota > Metazoa > Chordata > Mammalia > Artiodactyla > Bovidae > Bison > Bison bison. The sequence goes on from NW_011495030.1 coordinate 5,438,098, forward strand.
GAGATGTCAGTGCCACTTATTGTTTCAAAAACAGAAAGTCTTTTGCATTTTTTTAAAAAAGAAAAAATATCCTTGGCCTTTAAAGCAAATAAAATACTCTGCAAGTGGGATATTTGATATTCTCATGGGAGCAAATTCTGTCATGCTGATCAAGGCAAGCATTCCCCCAAAATCACTGGCTGAAAGCCATGTAGACCCAGTGGAAATTGGTGACCCCAAGATTGATGGTCCCTAAGAAATGACTGCTCAGGTAACACTACATGTTTATGGAAAGTTGATAATTGTCAAATTGTTTTCATATATGTTGCCATATTTAATTCTTACAACAACCTTCTAAAATATACAAGGCATACCATATTTGGTCTTGCCAGTTGATGTACCCATTCTTCATAGCACTAATTAGCCAGAAAGGTGAGCATCTTTTTAAAACTTAAAAAAAAAATGTTTTAGTCTCAACCAATGAGCACCAGTGCCATAATGCTTAGGTCTCACTTTAGGCCATTGACGATCTGCCTTCTTTCCTCTTTTCCTGCTACTTACAATCCTTTTATTCCATGACTCTCTTTTTTTTTTTTTTTTTTTTTAATGATTCTCTTTTGATTCAAAATGAAAATTTTCCGTTTTTTTCAAGGGTTAAAAAAAAAGGAGAGGAAATTAGTTTAATGATTAAAATACAGGCTGCCCATGAAGATATAAATTTTAATGTAGGCTAGGACAAAGTTCAAATAAATAAGTCATGCTCTAGACCTAGCTTAGTCCACCATTAAACCAATTTAAAAGAATGTGGCAAAGATGAGAATATCAACCAGTAATCCTCTATCAATGTCTTAATTGTGTATTGACTGAAGTCACAGATTATGTGGAGAGTTGTATTTCCACAGGATTAGGCTAAAAGGCCCTACACAGCCAGATTAGGTTAGAGGTTCTTTTTCCCTAGAGTGTAGACCTCAGAGTCAAGCAGGATACAAGGATGAGAGACAGGGAGGAGATTGGCCTCAGGTTACCCAGTTTGTAAATGGATATCAATGCCCAGACATCTGCCTTCAACACGCTGGTTCAAAACAACAGTTTGTATGTTTATTGAAGTAGTTGACATACAATGTTATGTTACTTTCAAGTACACAACATGATGTTTTTATGGATTATGCTTCATTTGAGATTGTCATAAAATATCAGTTGTATTCCCTGTCCTGTATATTACACCCTTGCATCTTACTTATTTTATAAATAGTTATCTGTACCTCTTAATCCTCCACCCCTATCTTGTCCTTCCCCTTGCCTCTCTCCCTGCTGGTAACTTGCTTGTTCTCTATAACCATGAGTCTGTTTCTGTTTTGTTATAGTGAAGGTATGGAAGCAACCTAAAGATCCATTAACAGATGAATGGATGAAGAAGATATTTTAAATGGATGCAATGAAACATACTCAGTCAGAAAAAAAAGAATAAAAGTTACCAATTGCAACAATCTGGATGAACCTGGAGGGTATGCTTGTACTTATTTTACTTATTCTTATAATAAGCCATATAGAGAAAAACAAATACTGTTTGCTTTCGGTTATATGTGGAATTGAAAAAAGAAAACAAAAGAATATAACAAAATCTTAACAAATTTTGATTGCTCAATATGTGATTTTTTTTCTGTATATATATTCCCCATGAGAAGAGACAATTACTGTAAGGAAGTGACTGACCTGGCTGTTAGTCTCTTACTGGGGTGAGGGAAATTTAAAACAAAGTTTGTAGACAAAGTGTTCGTTTTGCTGAAAAACGAAGCTCCACAAAATCGTCCTTGTTCTTATAGCCTGAGACCAGAAGGAGAAGGCTGCAATAGTTTAAAAAGGTCCGTGCGTTCTTGGCCTCAGTGTACGATGAATCTTAGACGAGTGTCTGCAGAGTCCATGAGACTTGAGGGCTCTATTATCAGAAGCTGAAATCCATCGTCTTTTTTGGTTCAAATTGAAGTGTAGTTGATGTACCATACTGTGCCAATGTCTGCTGTACAGTGAAATGACTCAGTTTTACATATATATACATTCTTTTTTTTAAAATACTCTTTTCCATTATGGTTTGTCCTGGGAGATTGGATATAGTTCCCTGTGCTATAGAGGGAAACCTATTATTTATTCACTCCAAATATTAAAGTGAATAGTTTGCATCTACCAACCCCCAATTCCCAGTCCATCTCTCACCCTCCTCCCCGTCCCTTGGCAACCACAAGTTTGTGAGTTTGTTTCTGTTTTATAGATAGGTTCATTTATCCCATATTTTAGATACCATATATAAATGGTATCATATGGTATTGTCTTTCTCTTTCTGACTTACTTCACTTAGTATGATAATCTCTAGTTGCATTCATGGTGCTACAAATGGCATTATTTCATTGTTCTGCATGGCTAAGTAGTATTCCATTGCATATATGTACCACATCTTCTTTATCAGTTCATCTGCTAATGAACATTTAGGTTGTTTGCATTGAAACCCATCTTCTTGAAGGATAGTGTCTCAGCAGAGCATATGCACAGACCTCATCCAATCCCTTTTCCAACACCTACTTCAGCTAATTCATTGAAGTAGTTAGACGTGGTCAAGGATATTCACAGCCATGATCTAACGTTCTTAAAAATAAATACATGTCCTAGTGGTGGTTTGGAGAAGGCAATGGCAACCCACTCCAGTACTCTTGCCTGGAGAATCCCATGGACGCAGGAGCCTGGTAGGGTGCAGTCTGTGGGGTCGCTAAGAGTCGGACACGACTGAACGACTTCACTTTCACTTTTCACTTTAATGCATTGGAGAAGGCAATGGCAACCCACTCCAGTACTCTTGCCTGGAGAATCCCATGGACGCAGGAGCCTGGTGGGCTGCCGTCTACGGGGTCGCACAGAGTCGGACACGACTGAAGCGACTTAGCTGCAGTGGTTATATAATAAGAATATAACATTCTTATTATAGCATAAGTTGTGGTCAGGATACATCCCAGTCTGTCTCAAGTTGTGTTAACCAAATGGGTGCATGCATGGATGTTCAGTCGATTCAGTCCTGTCTGACTCTTTGTGACCCTGTGAACTGTAGCCCACCAGGCTCCTCTGTCCATGGGATTCTCCAGGCAAGAATACTGGAGCGGGTTGCCATGCCCTCCTCCAGGGAATCTTCCCAACCCAGGGACTGAACCCGCATCTCCTGCATTGAAGGCAGATTCTTTACCCCCTGAGTCACCTGGGAAGCCCTACCAAGTGCATATTCCTAATTTTAATTTTGGAAGGGCATGCTTTGAGACTCCCTAGGCAAATTTTTTCTCACTCATTGAAATGATGTAGTTTTCAAAAATGTACACATTTTCTTCTTTAACTAAATATTTGTTGAGTACCTAGTGGAGAACTAGTATACTACATGTATGAGTACTAGTTATGTAGTACATGTAGTACCAATATACTACATGTAGTACATATAGTACTAGTATACTACATGTATGAGTACTAGTTATGTAGTATATGTAGTACTAATATACTACATGTAGTACATATAGTACTAGTATACTACATGTATGAGTACTAGTATACTACATGCTATGCATACAAAGTTGAGAAAGCAAGTTCTCAAGATATTTGAACAAGTGAAGAATCAGACTTACAAACAGGCAAATACAATGAGATTTACTAAACTGGGTGATCCACAAAGATGAATGGCAGATTAGGATAACACATTTAAATCTGTCCTGGAAAACTTCCCAGAGGAAGAAGAAACATGAATACGTGTTTTCCAGACAGACCAAAGATTTTAAAGTGTATGCTGTGAGTCATGAGAGGCCAATGATCAATAGTAAGCGAAGGAGTAACATAATCAAATTTTTGTGTTTGAACTCTGAGGCTACTACAAAGAGGAATTGGAAATGGGAATTTCTGGAAACTGAGCAAATGTCATGAGATGTATTGCAGTAGTTAAGGGACTTGATGGACCCATTCAAATAGACTGTGGTCCCACTAGAGATGAGAGCTACAATAGGAGAAAAATAAATTAAAAAATGCATTATTTTGGAATGTGAGAAAGGAGTCAAAGGCTTCCAGACTATTGGCTTGGGTAGTAGAGAAAGGGTCTAGAATTCATTAATATACAAAATAAAGGAGAGAATGCAGGTTTTGTGGAGTAACAGGGATGAGCATGAAAAGAGGAGCATGTTCAGTTCTGGATGTACTGTGGAATGTCCGGGTGGATTGATTTAGAAAACAGTTTGGAGGAGAACAAGATGGCAGAGGAGTAGGTGGATGTGGAGCACATCTCTCTCCATGGATACATCAGGATACATCTTCAGACACAAATGTATACAGAACACCAGCTGAGAGGGGACAGGAGTACCTGACCAGTGGAAAAGAATATATAGACCCATGCAAAACTTGGTACAACGAAGCAACTAGGGTGAAAAATAGGAGTGTTAGTAGCATTGGACCTGCCCTCAGTGGGTGGGAGAACTGAAGCAGGGGTCTGATCCCCACATCGGGGCAACTGACTGAGTCAGAGGAGAAACATTTAAGGCTGAGAGTTAAACAGCTGATCTGTGGCACCCTAAATGGAATGAGAATCAGACAGTCCTTGCCACAGCCATACGTACCCTGGACAGGGACACATATCCCCTGGAAGGCACAGTAGCTGGGAGCTGGAGTTAAGGATTATGGAGCAATCCCAGGGCAAGCGCTGCTGTTGTCTGTGAAGAGAGGAATCGAGGGAATGTGAGGGAGGAGATTATTGTGTGAAATGCCTGTGGAGGAAAACCAGGCAGCCATGGAAGCAAGGGGATTGTGCTGAGTCACGCATAGGGGATGGAGCCATCACCATAGCCTCTCTCCTGCCATACACCAGCGTTGGCAGCTGAACAATAGATAGGTTGGCCCATCAAACACCTGATGCACTGAACTACAGAGTAGGACCCCATCCAGGATGCCCCTTTAAGGGCCTGGCGTGCCAATCTACAGAGTAGGACCCCAGCCAGGGGGGGCCCTCTATGTGCCTGACACACCGAATAACAGAGAAGGGCCCCAGGCAAGGGAGCCCACTAAGTGCCTGAACGGGCAGAGCTATACCAAAGAGGCCTTTTGATCTCCAGCTACAAGAGGCTCAAAAAAAAAAAAAAAAAACCCTCTGATAGGGCCATAACTCCTGTGGCGAAGGCAGTCCGTGTCCCTGCACACTTGGCACTGCCAGGGTCCCTGCAAGCCAAGCAGCTGCACCACCTTCATGCTCAACTCTCACTGGGGCAATGCTGACACAAGCAAAAAAAAAATCTTGAGCCTATGCATGTAGGGTCACTTTGGCAGTGTCCAGCTCTTTATGACCCTGTGGACTGTGGCCTGCCAGGCTTCCCTGTCAGGGAGGGGGCTGTTCTCCAGGCAAGATACTGGAGCGTATTGGCCAATACTGGCTGCCATATCCTTCTGGAGCACTATATTTCCTGCTGCCCTAGCCGCCAACTCCCCTGAGTACCTGCTGCTGCCAGAACCCCTGTGACCCAAGCAGCTGCACCACCTCCACACCTGGCCCTCACAGGGGCAAACCCAAGTTCTCCAGGGCAGCCTCAAGAGGAAACCCCAGTGGACGACCCACATGCAGAGGTGGAAACAAAACCACAACTGAAACCCAGGGGCAGTGTGACTAAGGAAGAAGACCCAAAACCTTTGTACTAGCTGTACAAAGCTGCGGATTAAATCCACACAATCAACTAGGCAGACTCTGTCTATGGAATGTATAAGAGGTCATTGAGAGCTCCCACAAAAGAAAATGCACTAGCTCTGATAACTGTGGACACTGGACGCAAGAACACAGAGGAGTAGGACCAGATTAGAATCTGAGCTGCCCCACAGCAGGTCCAGAGATCAGCACGGTATTGGAGGGCATCCTAGGGAGGTGAGATGGACTGTGACTTCCAGCGAGGGAAAGAACTCTGACAGCAGTGACTCAAGAAAAGCATTTATTATTCTTATGTTTTGACTGCTTCTGTAGATTCTTTTGGATTTTTTTCTTTTTTTCCCTTTTATCCCCCCTCTGTTGCAGTTGTTGATTTTATTGGCACTATGAAATCAAATTAAGGTTTTGAGCTTTTTTTCTCTTTTTTTCTCAGTCACATTTTTTTATTGTTGTTATAAACCTCTTCCTCTACATTGGGCTTTTGCAGTTCTTGGGAGTTTTCCTTTTCTCCTATATTCTTTCTTCTGCCTTTTTTTCTTTTCTCTTTTTTATAATTTTAACTTACAATTTTTTTAAACCTATTATATTTTTTCTATATTTATTCCTTTATTTGCCTTTCCTACTGTTCTTTTCCCCTTGCAGTTAATCTTTAATGCATATAAATCTTCTTCATCTATCTCTGTTTAACTTTGCATATGTATTCTTTCTTTCTTTTCTTTCTTTCCTTTCCTCTCAATGTATTTCTTAATTTTGTTTTCATTTCTTTATTCCCCACTTGGCACCTTGCTTTAGTTTTGTTTTCCAATTTGTGCTTTAGTTAGTTTTGTTCTTAACTGGTAAATATAATTTTTATTTCCTTTGTTCACGGGGTCAGTCTATTTTACTTTATTTTTGTTGTACCATTTTGACTTTGCTCATGGGTGTTTATGTATATTTGTATATTCCATTATCTTAATTATTATTTGCCTGATTTTGTAACTGCCATTTGTCTGGGGTTCATCTTTGCTTTCTCGTTTTGGGATATTTGTTTTAATCTCACTTAATGCCATAATAAACCACTTGTGGCATCTATGTTCCTGACCAGAGATCAAGCCCTGAGCCTTTGGAGTGGGAGCACTGACTCCAAGACCATAGAATAACAGAGAACTGACCCTGCTGCTGCTGCTGCTAAGTTGCTTCAGTCGTGTCCGACTCTGTGCGATCCCATAGACGGTAGCCCACCAGGCTCCCCTGTCCCTGGGATTCTCCAGGCAAGAACACTGGAGAGAGTTGCCATTTCCTTCTCCAGTGCATGAAAGTGAAAAGTGAAAGGGAAGTCGCTCAGTCGTGT
>NW_011495030.1:5445204-5445329 GCF_000754665.1 Bison bison bison
CTCTCACATCCATACATGACCACAGGAAAAACCATAGCCTCAACTAGACAAACCTTTGTTGGCAAAGTAATGTCTCTGCTTTTGAATATGCTATCTAGGTTGGTCATAACGTTCCTTCCAAGGAG
>NW_011495030.1:5445579-5448573 GCF_000754665.1 Bison bison bison
AAAAAAAAAAAAAAAGTAAAAAGGCAGAGAAATACTATACAAATGAAGGAACAAACTGGAAACACAGAAGTCCAAATAAATGAAGAGGAAATAGGCAAAGGACCTGAAAAAGAATTCAGATTAATGATGGTAAAGATGGTCAAAAACCTTGAAAACAAAATGGAGAAAATACAAGAATCAATTAAAAAAGACCTAGAAGAATTAGACTAAACCTTCAGAGACAACACAATTACTGAAATTAAAAATACTCTAGAAGGAATCAGTAGCAGAATATCTGAAGCAGAAGAACGAATCAGTGAGCTGGAAGATAAAATGATGGAAATAACTTCTGAAGAGCAGACTAAAGTAAAAAGAATGAAAAGAACTGGAGATAGAATCAGAAACCTCTGGGACAATATCAGATGCACCAACATTCAAATTATAGGGGTCCGAGAAGAAGAAGAGAAAAAGAAAGGGTATGAGAACATTTTTTAAGAGATTATAGGTGAAAATTTCCCCAACATGGAAAAGGAAATAATCCATCAAATCCAAGAGACATAAAGAGTCACATTCAGGATAAACCCAAGGAGAAACACTCCAAGACACTTACTAATGAAACTAACAAAGACTGAACACAAAGAAAGAATATTAAAAGCAGGAAGGGAGAAGGAACCAGTAACATACAAGGGAAACCCCATAGGCTTAACAGCTGATCTTTCAGCGGAAACTCTGCAGGCCAGAAGGGAATGACAGGATATATTTAAAGTATTGAAAGGGAAAAATCTACAACCAAGATTATTGTACCCAGCAAGGATCTCACTCAAAATTGATGGAGAAATAAAAAGCTTTTCAGACAAGCAAAAGTTAAGAGAATTCAGAACCACCAAACCAGCCTTACAACAAATGTTAAACAGACTTATATAGTCAAGAAATACAAGAGAAGAAAACATATCTACAAAATCAACCCCAATTAAGAAAATGGCAATAGGAACACATATATCAATAATTACTTTAAATGGAAATGAATTAACTGCTCCAACCAAAAGACACAGACTGCCTGAATGGATACAAAAACAAAGCCCATATATTTACTGTCTACAAGAAACCCATTTCAGACCTAAAGACACATACAGATTGAAAGTGAGAGGATGGAAAAATTAGCAATCCTCATATCAGACAAAATAGACCTTAAAATAAAGATTACAAGAGATAGGAAGGACACGACATAATGATCAAGGGATCAATCCAAGAGGAAGACATAACAATTGTAAGTATCTATGCACCCAGCATAGGAGCACCTCAATACATAAGACAAACACTAACAGACATAAAAGGAGAAATGGACAGTAACGAAATAATAGTAGGAGACTTTACACCCACTCACACCAATGGACAGATCATCAAAACATAAAATTAATAAGGAAACACAAGTCTTAAATGATATATTTGATGAGATGGATCTCATTGATATCTTCAGGATATTCCCTCCAAATCCAGAAGAATATGTCTCCTTCTCAAGCACACATGGAACATTCTCCAGGATAGACCACATCTTGGGTCACAAATCAAGCCTCAGTAAATTTAAGAAAATTGAAATCATATCAAGCATCTTCTCAGACCACAATGCTATGAGACTAGATATCAATTACGAGGGAAAAAAATGAAACACAAACACATGGAAACTAAACAACACGTTTCTAAATAACCAACAGGTTCCTGAAGAAATCAAAAGGGAAATCAAAAAAATCTCTAGAAACAAATGACAATGAAAACACGACAACTCAAATCCTATGGGAAGCAGCAAAAGCAGTTCTCAGAGGGAAGTTTATAGCAATACAATCCTACCTCAAGAAATACATGGACTAGAGAACCTAACTTTACACCTAAAACAACTGGAAAAAGAAGAAGAAGAAGAACAACAACAACAAAAAAAAACAAAATTAGTAGAAGGAAAGAAATCCTAAAGTTTCAAGCAGAAATAAATGGGGAAAAAATGGAAGAAACAATAGTAAAGATTAATAAAACTAAAAGCTTTGTTCTTTGAGAAGATAAACAAAATCGACAAGTCTGTAGCCAGACTCATCAAGAAAAAACGAGACAAAAGTCAAATCAACAAAATTAGAAATGAAAAAGGAGAGGTTATAACAGACAATGCAGAAATACAAAGGATTATAAGAGACTATTTTGAACAACTATATGGCAATAAAATGCTTAACCTGGAAGAAATGGACAGATTCTTACAAAAGTTCAAACTTCCAAGACTGAACCAGGAAGAAATAGAATTCATGAACAACCCAATTACAAGCACTGAAATTGAAGCTGTGATCACAAATCTCCCAAAAGACAAAAGCCCAGGACCATATGGCTTCACAGGAGAATTCTATCAAACATTTAGAGAAGAGCTAATGCCTATCCTTCTAAAACTCTTTCAAAAAATTGCAGAGGGAGGACCGCTTCCAAACTCATTCATGAGACCACCATCACCCTGATACCAAAACCAGAAAAAGACAACACACACACAAAAAAACTACAGGCCAATATCACTGATAAACATAGGTGCAAAAATCCTCAACAATGTTAGTAAAATTTTAGCAAACAGAATTCAGCAACACATCAAAAACCTCATACACCATGATGAAGTTGGGTTTATTCCAGGAATGCAAAGATTCTTCAATATACACAAATCAATAATGTGATACGCCATATTAACAAATTGAAAGATCAAAACCATATAATCTCAATAAATGCAGAAAAAGTCTTTGACAAAATTCAGCACTCATTTATGATTAAAACTCTTAAAAATTTTAATCTACTTTTGAAACTGCCTCAGCATCAGTTCAGTTCAGTCACTCAGTTGTGTCCGACTCTTTGCAAGCCCATGAATCACAGCACGCCAGGCCTCCCTGTCCATTACCAACTCCTGGAGTTCACCCAGACTTACATCCATTGAGTCAGTGATGCCATTCAGCCATCTCATCCTCTGTCATCCCCTTCTCCTCCTGCCCCCAATCCCTC
>NW_011495030.1:5449088-5449901 GCF_000754665.1 Bison bison bison
TTGGAGCCCCCCAAAATAAAGTCTGACACTGTTTCCACTGTTTCCCCATCTATTTCCCATGAAGTGATGGGACCAGATGCCATGATCTTAGTCTTCTGAATGTTGAGCTTTAAGCCAACTTTTTCACTCTCCACTTGCACTTTCATCAACAGGCTTTTGAGTTCCTCTTCACTTTCTGCCATAAGGGTGGTGTCATCTGCATATCTGAGGTCATTGATATTTCTCCTGGTAATCTTAATTCCAGCTTGTGTTTCTTCCAGTCCAGCATTTCTCATTATATACTCTGCATATAAGTTAAATAAACAGGGTGACAATATACAGCCTTGACGAACTCCTTTTCCTATTTGGAACCAGTCTGTTGTTCCATGTCCAGTTCAAACTGTTGCTTCCTGACCTGCATTCAAATTTCTCAAGAGCCAGGTCAGGTGGTCTGGTATTCCCATCTCTTTCAGAATTTTCCACAGTTTATTGTGATCCACACAGGCAAAGGCTTTGGCATAGTCAATAAAGCAGAAATAGATGTTTTTCTGGAACTCTCTTGCTTTTTCCATGATTCAGCGGATGTTGGCAATTTGATCTCCGGTTCCTCTGCCTTTTCTAAAACCAGCTTGAACATCAGGAAGTTCACGGTTCGTGTATTGCTGAAGCCTGGCTTGGAGAATTTTGAGCATTACTTTACTAGCTTGTGAGATGAGTGCAATTGTGCAGTAGTTTGAAGATTCTTTGGCATTGCCTTTCCTTGGGATTGGAATGAAAACGGACCTTTTCCAGTCCTGTGGCCACTGCTGGGTTTTCCAAATTTGCTGGCATATT
>NW_011495030.1:5450001-5453296 GCF_000754665.1 Bison bison bison
ACCATCGTGATTATCTGGGTCCTGAAGATCTTTTTTGTACAGTTCTTCTGTGTATTCTTGCCATCTCTTCTTAATATCTTCTGCTTCTGTTAGGTCCATACCATTTCTGTCCTTTATCGAGCCCATCTTTGCATGAAATGTTCCTTTGGTATCTCTGATTTTCTTGAAGAGATCCCTAGTCTTTCCCATTCTGTTGTTTTCCTCTATTTCTTTGCATTGATCACTGAAGAAGGCTTTCTTATCTCTTCTTGCTATTCTTTGGAACTCTGCATTCAGATGCTTATATCTTTCCTTTTCTCCTTTGCTTTTCGCTTCTCTTCTTTTCACAGCTATTTGTAAGGCCTCCCCGGGCAGTCATTTTGCTTTTTTGCATTTCTTTTCCACGGGGATGGTTTTGATCCCTGTCTCCTGTACAATGTCACGAACCTCTGCACATAGTTCATTAGGCACTGTATCTATCAGATCTAGTCCCTTAAATCTATTTCTCACTTCCACTGTGTAATCATAAGGGATTTGATTTAGGTCATACCTGAATGGTCTAGTGGTTTTCCCTACTTTCTTCAATTTAAGTCTGAATTTGGCAATAAGGAGTTCATGGTCTGAGCCACAGTCAGCTCCTGGTCTTGTTTTTCCTGACTGTATAGAACTTTCCATCTTTGGCTGCAAAGATACAAAAAACTGTACACAGAAAATTATAAGACACTGATGTAAGAAATCAAAGATGACATAAACAGATGGAGAGATATTCCGTGTTCCTGGGTAGGAAGAATCAATATTGTGAGAATGACTATACTTTCACGTGCAATCTACAGATTCAATGCAATCCCTATCAAATTACCAATGGCATTTTTCACAGAACTAGAACAAAAAATTTCACAATTCATGTGGAAATAAAAAAGACACCAAATAGCCAAAGCAGTCTTGAAAAAGAAGAATGGAGCTGGAGAAATCAACCTTCCTGACTTCAGGTTATACTACAAAGCTACAGTCATCAAGACAGTATGGTACTGGCACAGAAAGAGAAATATAGGCCAATGGAACAAGATAGAAGCCGAGAAATAAACCCATGCACCTATGGGTACCTTATTTTTTACAAAGAAGGCAAGAATATGCAATGAGGCAAAGACAGTCTATTCATAAATGGTGCTGGGAAAACTGGACAACTACATGTAAAACAATGAAATTAGAACACTTTCTAACACCATACACAAAGATAAACTCAAAATGGATTAAAGACCTAAATGTAAGACCAGAAAGTATAAAACTCTTAGAGAAAAACATAGGCAGAAGACTCGACATAAATCCAAGCAAGATCCTCTATGACTCACCTCCTAGAGTAATGGAAATAAAAACAAAAGTAAACAAGTGGGACCTGATTAAACTTAAAAGCTTTTGCACAGCAACAGAAACTATAAGCAAGGTGAAAAGACAACCCTCAGGATGGGAGAAGATAATAACAAATGAAACAACTGACAAAGGATTAATACAACTCAACACCAGAAAAACAAACAACCCAATCAAAAAGTGGGGAAAAGACCTAAACAGACATTTCTCCAAAGAAGACATACAGGTGGCTAACAAACACATGAAAAGATGTTCAACATTGCTCATTCTTAGAGAAATGCAAATCAAAACCACAATGAGATATCACCTCACACAAGTCAGAATGACCATCATCAAAAAGTCTACAGAAAATAAATGCTGGAGAGAGTGTGGAGAAAAGGGAACACTCTTGCACTGTTGTTGGGAATATAAATTGATATAGCCACTATGGAAGACAGTATGGAGATTCCTTAAAAAAACTAGGAATAAAACCACCATATGACCCAGCAATCCCACTCCTAGGCATATACCCTGAGGAAACCAGGTTTGAAAAAAGACACATGTATCCCATTGTTCATTGCAGCACTATTTACAATAGCTAGAACATGGAAGCAACCTAGATGTCCATCGACAGATGAATAGATAAAGAAGTTGTGGTGCATATACACAGTGGAATATTACTCAACCACAAAAAGGAATGCATTTGAGTCAGTTCTGATGAGGTGGATGAACCTAGAACCTATTATACAGAGTGAAGTGAGTCAGAAAGAGAAAGATAACTATCTTATTCTAACGCACATATACAGAAACCTGAAAAATGGTACTGAAGAACTTATTTACAGGGCACCAGTGAAGAAACAGACATAGAGAACAGACTTATGGACATGGGGAGAGGGGAGAAAAGGGTAGGATGAATGGAAAGAGCAACATGGAAACTTACATTATCATATGTAAAATGGAGAGTCAATGGGGATTTGCTGTATGGCTCAGGAAACTCAAACAGGGGCATTGTATCAATCTAGAGAGGTGGGATAGGGAGAGAGATGAGAGGGAGGGGCTATATGTATCCCTATGGCTGATTCATGTTGACGTTTGACAGAAAACAACACAAATCTGTAAAGAAATTATCCTTCAATTAAAAAGTAAATTAAAAAGAAAAAGAAAAGAAAACAATTTGGAGACATAGAACTGGGGCTTAGAATCGAGACTTAGATGAAAAACATTGTTAGGGACAAGATCTCCCCCAAAAGTGACTAAAGTGAGGAAACAAAATACTGATATTTAAGAAGTGGCAGAGAGAGAGAAACCAATCAAGACACCAGAAAAGAGCCACCAATGCAGAGGTAAATCAGGAGAGAGAGAAATGCCATGGGAGACAAAACCAGAACTTTTAAGAACATGAAATTTCATCAGAACAAGCCACATAAATTGAGAACTAACTGTGCTTAGTCTGTTGGGTGAGTAAGTACACAGGACTATCTCAGTGCAGGAATAGGGGAGGGCCAGGTTAGAGTGGAGAAAAGATCACTAGACCATTCAGGTATGACCTAAATCAAATCCCTTATGATTACACAGTGGAAGTGAGAAAGAGATTTAAGGGACTAGATCTGATGGATAGAGTGCCTGATGAACTATGGACGGAGGTTCGTGACATTGTACAGGAGACAGGGATCAAGATCATCCCTGTGGAAAAGAAATGCAGAAAAGCAAAATGGCTGTCTGAGGAGGCCTTACAAATAGCTGTGAAAAGAAGAGAAGTGTAAAGCAAAGGAGAAAAGGAAAGATATAAGCATCTGAATGCAGAGTTCCAAAGAATAGCAAGGAGAGATAAGAAAGCCTTCTTCAGTGATCAATGCAAAGAAATAGAGGAAAACAACAGAATGGGAAAGACTAGAGATCTCTTCAAGAAAATCAGAGATACCAAAGGAACATTTCATGCAAAGATGGGCTCAATAAAGGACAGAAATGGTAT
>NW_011495030.1:5454372-5460796 GCF_000754665.1 Bison bison bison
CTTTATTTTGGGGGGCTCCAAAATCACTGCAGATAGTGATTTCAGCCATGAAATTAAAAGACGCTTACTCCTTGGAAGGAAAGTTATGACCAACCTAGATAGCATATTCAAAAGCAGAGACATTACTTTGCCAACAAAGGTCCATCTAGTCAAGGCTATGGTTTTTCCAGTGGTCATGTATGGATGTGAGAGTTGGACTGTGAGTAAAGCTGAGCGCCGAAGAATTGATGCTTTTGAACTGTGGTGTTGGGGAAGACTCTTGAGAGTCCCTTGGACTGCAAGGAAATCCAACCAGTCCATTCTGAAGGAGATCAACCCTGGGTGTTCTTTGGAAGGAATGATGTTAAAGCTGAAACTCCAGTAATTTTGGTCACCTCATGGGAAGAGTTGATTCATTGGAAAAGACTCTGATGCTGGGAGGGATTAGGGGCAGGAGGAGAAAGGGACGGCAGAGAATGAAATGGCTGGATGGCATCACCGATTTGATGGACATGAGGTTGGATGAACTCCGGGAGTTGGTGATGGACAGGGAGGCCTGGTGTGCTGCGATTCATGGGGTTGCAAAGAGTCAGACGTGACTGAGTGACTGAACTGACTAACTGATGTGGAGTCAGAGAGAGTAAGTGTAGGTTGTACTTTGTAAAAGAATAACTGTTAAAGAAAGAAGCATGGGGATGCTTTTTGAAAAGTGGCCATTAAATAGCTTTTTTTGTTTGTTTGTTTTCTGAATGAGAGGAATGACCATATCTTTATGCTGAAGTGAACAACCAATACTACACTGAAGGGAAGAAAAGAATGTGACTGATAAAGCAGATTTCCTAGAGAGGCAGTGTGGAATAATATCCACTGCACCAGTAGATGGAATTGCCTTTGATAAGAAAACTGTTTTTTACTAGAGATGAAGACAAAGACAGAAAAGGGATGAATGCAGATGTGGGTGGGCTTATGGGGAAATGGGAGAAAAAAGCCACTCTTGGTAGCTGCTCATCCCTACCTTAGAAACAAGGTCATCCCAAAGAGAGAAGATTGAAAGCTTTGAAGAGTGGTGAAGGTTTGGAATTGCAGCTCGGGGAAATGGGAGAAGCACGTGTAATAGGACTGCTGAGTAACATTGCGGGAACAACTGAGATTAGTTTTAGTCCAGATTTATGGCCTCCGTTCTATATGGTTGTGATTTTTCTTTTTCCTGCAGCGGAGCAATGCTCAAGAAATGTTTACAGCTGAGCAGGCACTGAGGGGATTACCTGAAGGACACGAAGTCCATCCATCTCTCCAGATACTTTGGATTATTTCTCAAGATCAAGGTAAACCATCCAATTTAAATGGTTGAGCTTTATTATTCTGGTCCCCCTTCTTCACTTTTACTAAGTTGCATTTTGGTCTCAGGCCTCAGTTTCCTTGGAGGGACCCAATGACAGACAGGCATAGGCCAGTCCTTATTGTGAGCACCACAGGGGCTGTGGAGAAAGGGCAACCTCTGACCCACTCATGTTCCACTCATGAGGGCACAAAGAGTCATTTCCTTTAAGCCCAAATGCCAGGGAACAACTGGGTTTTATACCAGGTTAACCTGGCATGAAGCTAGGCACAGTCCAGAGCGTGGTCTTCACTTTGGAATACTCGGGTTCACATGTAGAATTCATCATCTGTTAGCTGGTTGACCTTGAGCCTCTTAACTTCTCTGTGCCTCAGTTTCCTTGTCTGTAACATAACAAAATATTTATTCCTACTTCATAAGGCTACAGTGAGAATTAAGTGAGACAGTCAACATAAAAGTGCTTAGCACTGTGGCGAATCGTTAAAATCCTCAATGCTTATTAGCCAGCTTTGTTGCTGTTATTATCTTCCAACTGTTCTTTTCAGGCTTTGTGTTTTGTCTTTATCCTCAGTGTGACATGTATTTGTATGCATTTGTTTACCTCTGGTCTCCACTTAATTTTCCCCCCTTTTTTCCATCACCCATACTTGACTTATTTATTATCTGATACCTGCCTATCACAGTTTTGGAATGAGGTGGAGCCTAAGAAAGTGAATTCAAGGAGGTCTTAACCCACCCAATCAACAACTGTAAAGACTCTTCTGTCCATTTTTACCCCTGTTGTAGTATATATTTCAGAGATGAGAAAAAGGATTTGGAACTTTCTTATCCCACATTTGCATCCAGAAATGCAAGTTTCCTTGAAGTCCATTTCGCCTGATATTTACTTTTTTTTTTCACTCATTTTTGTTCAGTGCCTAAAGGGACTTCACCCTAATTCAATATCAGCTCAAATATTTCTCATTATAAATAAACAACATATTATTGTATTTGCAGAGGAGGGTGGATTACCATAGTGATGGAAGTGGTTACAGTTTGGGGAAGGATGAGGGCTGGACCTAATGCATCTCTGTTTCTTACTAGCTCTTTTTGCCATTGGAACTCTGGCCTTGGTTCTTTCATCTGCTAAGTAAAGTTTACTGTTTTGATCTCATAGTGTGGTTGTGAGAAATAAAAAAAAGCACACAGCAAAAGTTAGTTAAGTCTGCATCTAGTATAAGAAGTGACAACATTCAAATACCCATTCAAACTTGTACCTGAAAAATTGGACCAAGAATTCAATAATTCTTAAATATGTTTGAAAGGCAACCTGAGCGTATTTTCCTTATCAACCTTTAGCATTTGAAATACATATACTAACCCTTTAGGACTATTCAGTCAAAAGTCAAAAACTTTACTTAGTTTTAAAAATATTCAAGAAGTTTCATCTTGGTGTCAGTTTATCAACTTAGTCTATAATGTCATCAGGGAAACATGGAAAATATCCCAGATCCAATTCTTTGCTTTCAGGTAAATAAGTTATCTGTGAAACCCCTGATATACAAATGTATCTCTTGGCTGTTAATAGCTTTTTGTTTTTGTTTCATTTTTCTTATTGCTCCTGTTGCTGTTTTTGTTGTCGCACAGGCCAGTTAAGCACCACACGTGAGAAGCAGCTTTTGTCTTGTTTTCACTCAGGTTATGTGAGCATGGGATGGTTTATCCCAGGTGTTGATATCAAAAGGATAGCAAAAGCGTTTAAGGCCAGTTCTTTAAAGAAATATGAGGACCCACCTCCCTGTCCCTCTTCCCTCTCTCAGGGCCAGAGTTGAAAACCAGAGGGCGTGTGTTGGCGGGCTACTCCCACCATCACCGACCATCCCCGAGAAAGCAGTGTCGGAAGCACAAAAAGAGCCCACGTACAATGGTTAGTCTTCAAAGGGGCTCATTTGTTATATTGCTCAGAGCCCCACCGAGTTGCTGCAAGCTTATAACCGCCGCTAATTTCAAAGGGAGCTCTGAACTTGCATACGCTCCGCGAGGCACGGCGCGGGATGAGAAACAGCCTGAGTGGCTTGAAGCCAAGCTCAGACATTTTTTAATGTTCGTCAATGTCTTTGGCACCATCACTTTCACAGAGAAACCCACTTACCTCCTGCTGCAAAGTGTGAAATAAAGCCATTTTCAAGCCTGGGTATGGGATAGTCTGGAAATTGGGCTAAATCTTAAAACCACATGAAGACTGAAAACAGGATTCACAAGCTGGAGCTCAGCTCCCACTAACCCACTTCCAAGGTCAGGTCACCGTGACACCCTGCTCGGTTAGATACTGTCAGTGCCACCTTTGAAGGGTTAAGGCAGTAAACTGTGGTTGTCTCAGGAGCTACCAAACTAAAGGCCCATCTCCAAGGCATCCCAGGATCACTGGTCCCCAGAATAGGAGAGAAGCATTATTTCAGTTAGTGCTTTGTCAGGACCCAATTGGCACATCCCTGGGGAAATTCAAGTTAGGAACTGGCATTTCTTGCCACAGTGCTCAGCCTCAGGAGGTGCTGTAAGTGTCCCCTTGGTCCAGAATGTTTGTAGGAGACAGATTCAGATCCATCAGAGGTCTTCCCCTGATCACCTGCATAGCGACCAGCTCTTCTCCAGTTGTGTTTCTGGGGCTCCCTAGTCACCAAGGCAAGGAGAAAGAGATCCCTTAGGGACTCAGAAATGACCCTGTACACTCCAGGAAACTCTGCGACATGCAATTCTCCAAGGAGCCTCTGGATGAGTCTCCATGAGCAACTTGTTTTTAGAAGGATAAAGGAAAAAAGGTGTCCTTTTTGTTCACTGTTCAATGAATATTCATTAAGTCTTGGACAGTGGATTGGATGCTGTCTTTTAGTAAGAAAGAGAAAGTTATTTATTTGGAAGAAAAGGAGTTAAATAATGAGACATGAGATGTGGTTTTTAGAAATCGGAAGATGCCCTCAATAAGTTTAAAACTGCAACCTCTTCTCTAAAGTTCATAAGAAAGTATTGCTGGGCGTTTATATACTCACATGCTCACTCTTTCATCGCTCCTTTAACCAGTGCTTACTGAGTACCTGCTCCATGTAGGTGCAATTCCACTTGTTAGGATCAGCAGTGGACAAAGCAGATGAAAGTCCCCTCGGCTTGTGTCCAAGCGGCAAACACATGCTGTTTGTTCAGTCACTAAGTCGTGTCTGGCTCTGCCACCCTATAGACTGCAGCCAACCAGGCTTCCCTAGGATAACAAAATAAGTAAGAAAACTTTTAAGTTCCTGTTCTTCACACAGTGAAAGCTGTTCACTTACACGTAAGATCTGTGGCCTTAAATGAAACCTAAAAGTAATGTTTTTTGACAAAAAAAAAAAAATTCTCTGTGTTTCTGTCTCTCCTCAAGAGGCCTGTGAGTAGATGTAGCCATATATAGACAGATGAGGCACCACGAGTAGTTTCTAGAAATGTATCAAGTCATATCTATCCACAGTGGCATCCCTAAATGTTCCCATCATCAGTGTAAACACCTTTGAGTAATCTGTCTTCACTTACTGCTCTCCTTAAATACTCATGCAATATGCCAGCAGGCTGTCTCCCTTCTTTCTGTTGCATCTTCTTATCACTAAAAGGAGACAGCCACCTCTACCCCTAAAACACAATATACTTGTATATTTTTCCCTCTCATCCTCTTTCCCTTTATCTCTTCTTTTCTTCCTATAGGATCTATGTTGTACCAGACATGGTACATTCCCATAGGCCTCATCTTAACCACACTAAAAAAAAAAAACCACCTAAATTTTAATATGGTTGCTTTTAGAAACACTGAAAAGAACTACATAGAATGGAAAGACGTGAAAGTCAGATTTCTCGTAGAATATATGACTAATGCCACTGCCAGTGGCAACACCTCCCACTTACTGTACCTAAGAGTTTACAAGTCCTTTTTAAAGATATGCCATTGTTGTTGTTCAGTCTCTTAAGTCGTGTCCAGCTCCAACTCTGCAGCCCCATGGACTGTAGCCCGCTGGACTCCTCTGTCCATGGGATTTTCCAATCAAGAATACTGGAGTGGGTTTGCTTTTTCTTCTCCAGGGTATCTCCCCAACCCAGGGATTGAACCCACATCTTCCACTTGACAAGCAGATTCTTTACCACTGAGCCACCTGGGAAGCCCATAACATCATACAGCCCTCTAAACCTTTGCTTCTCAGAGTGTGGTCCCCAGAGCGGAAGCATCAGGATCTCCCAGAAGTGCTAGAAATGTAAAATCCCATGCTCTGCCCCCAATCTACTGGACCAGACTCTGCATTTTACCTAGACCCTCAGGAGCATTTTATACACATGAAAGTTTGAGGATCTCTACTCTAAATAGTCCCTGTGAGGAAATAGAAAATCTCATTGCCTGTTTTACAGGTAAGAAAATAAAACAACGAAAACTAGGGGTTAGAGATGTTTGACTAGTGATTAGGTAACCAAATGTTGCAAGCAAGAGAGTTCCAGAAAAACATCTATTTCTGCTTTATTGACTATGCCAAAGCCTTTGACTGGATCACAATAAACTGTGGAAAATTCTGAAAGAGATGGGAATATCAGACCAACTAACCTTCCTCTTGAGAAACCTGTATGCAATGGAAGCAACAGTTAGAACTGGACATGGAACAACAGACTGGTTCCATATAGGAAAAGGAGTACATCAAGGCTGTATATTATTACCCTGATTCTTTAACTTATATGCAGAGTACATCATGAGAAATGCTGGGCTGGATGAAGCACAGGCTGGAATCAAGACTTCTGGGAGAAATATCAATAACCTCAGATATGCAGATGACACCACCCTTATGGCGGAAAGTGAAAAGGAACTAAAAAGCCTCTTGATGAAAGGGAAAGAGAAGAGTGAAAAAGTTGGCTTAAAGCTCAACATTCAGAAAACGAAGATCATGGCATCCAGTCCCATCACTTCATGGGAAATAGATGGGGAAACAGTGGAAACAGTGTCAGACTTTATTTTTTTGGGCTCCAAAATCACTGCAGATGGTGATTGCAGCCATGAAATTAAAAGACGCTTACTCCTTGGAAGGAAAGTTATGACCAACCTAGACAGCGTATTAAAAAGCAGAG
>NW_011495030.1:5460896-5466450 GCF_000754665.1 Bison bison bison
CAGTCCTGGGTGTTCATTGGAAGGCCTGATGCTGAAGCTGAAACTGCAATACTTTGGCCACCTGATGAGAAGAACTGACTCATTTGAAAAGACCTTGATGCTGGGAAAGATTGAGGGCAGCAGGAGAAGGGGATGACAGAGGACGAAATGGTTGGATGACATCACCAACTCAGTGGACATGAGTTTGGGTGGACTCTGGGAGTTGGTGATGGACAGGGAAGCCTGGCATGCTGCTGTTCATGGGGTCGCAAAGAGTCAGACATGACTGAGCTACTGAACTGAACCAAATGTGGAGTCAAGGACCACTATTCTTTCCATTACACTGCACCCCCTATTCGAAGGATCTGTTGCATACCTCTTTTTGGATCTGCCATCACCCAGCTCAGCATTTCATAGAAGGATCTGCACGATAATTATAGCCTAATATTGTCCCCTGGTGGCAAGTAGGCCAATGCTAATCTGCTTCTTGATGATATATTCCTCATGTAGGATGGTCTTGCTGCTTCTCATCTGAGAGTTCTAAGGTTAATGACAATAAAAAAGTTTCATATTTAGAAATTTCTCCAGTTTTCTCCAGTTCTTCACCAAAAAAGAACATGTTCACTGGATAACAATTTTTGAGGTTTCTGCTGTGAATTTCCTTTCCCCAGCTGGCTCTTGAGTATTTTATCTGATCATCTTGGAAGAAAGAGGAAAGACAGCCATCACATAGCAAGCACTTCCTGGGTACACAGCTCAGTGCTCTTTATGTGTTATTTCAGAATTATCAGAGAGACCCATGGATTGACTCTGTTGCCCTATTTTACAGAGGCAGAAGGTGAGACTCAAAGGTGACACCCGTGGCAATGCTGGGCATCAAGCCAGATTCTGTCCTACCATGCTGGCCTCTTCCTAGAAGGAAGTCTTGTGTGAATGAGTATGAAAGGCGACCCAAAGTAGGGTCAAGCTCTCATTGTGTGATCAGTCACTCAGTTGTGTCTGACTCTTTGTGACCCCATGCACTGTAGCCCGCCAGGCTCCTCTATCCATGGGATTCTCCAGGCAAGAATACTGGAGTGGGTTGCCATTTCCTTCTGCACAGGCTCTCATTACCTTCTGTCTTTGGTCACCATGGATGAAACGGCAGGTACCCATTTCCTAAACGAGAAAAGTAGTTTCCAAGTTTCCCCTGCTTTTAAGGGTGAAGTTAAGTAACTGGAATGAAATCAAAACAGAGAAGAAACCACTAGAGGGATGCAAGCTAAATATGCAAAACTTCCCCAAAATAACTCAAAAGCCAACACAATAGTGTTGCTGGGGTTGTATACTTGAAAACATCCTTATCATTGGCTAAAATCCAGACATATGATCTAAGCAAGTCCCTCTATATGAGTCAGTTTTAAATTCCTCATGCTTAACAGGGAAGTGGGAAAATGTCACCATATTCTTTAAGAAAAGAATGAATAGATTTCTCAAACTGGTGGGGCTGAAAGGCATCTTCCTGGCTCTCAAACAGACAAATCCCCCCAACAGGAGTCCTCTCTACTCTGTCCCAGCTCAGATACATTAGACTGAAATGTCCTCATCTATTACTCTCTGAGGATCTGCAGACAATCTGCATGGAGGTATCTACTGCTTGGAGGTCTTAAAAAATTCAATCGGATATTATAACTCCTCGAATTTTAATGTACGCTACAAATGTTTAACTGGCTTGGCATTTAAAGATGTAAACTTTCCAATCTTTTCCTAGAACCATGACACTACAAAAGGGACTGTCATAATTAGGAATAAGACTGTGCAGTCTTCATTAACCAGAAAAGCACTCTATAAACCCAGTGAGGCTCTACTTGTATTCCAAGAAAAGTCAGGAAAATGGTGCCACGAGAGCCCAGTAAAGATATGGGGTCAGCTTGTGCTTGCTGGAATTGTCTAGGGTTATGTAAAATGACTTTAAAAAGCAAGGAAGAGCAAATGCTTCTAGCAGAAGAGATCTGAGTAGAGGAAAAATGCTGAAGAATCATGTTAAGCTCAATCTTGTTTAAAGTTTCATCAGATGATTTCAGTCTCGATTGCCTAGATTCATTCAGCATCGCTGCCTTGTGATGGAGCCGCCCTTATTAGCCAAGGATAGTATGGTAACTGGTTGGAGGCTGCTTCTTTCCTGGTTGTAGCATGTGACCAAAAGAAGGCTTTCTGAATTGCAGCTGGGAGTGATACATCCCAGGTGATGCAAAATAGCTAAAGAGTGTGTATAAAACCAGGCACAGGCTAGTCTCAAAGATGATTGCAGGCTTTCCTTTAGTTCTTTAATCTCCACATCCATTTCTGTGCTGTCAGAACCGTCTACTCTGGGGCCTCACTACAGCATCAGTCACAGGAAGAGCCAAGTGTGTTACAAGCCTGTGTGTTTTGATGCCTAAAGAAATGTGGTCACTCGCGTCACCAACCAAGCATGTTTTAAGGGTTTCAGCTGTGAGGCAGTCCCATACATGGGAGGAAGACAAGCACATTCTCAAGGAATTTGATTTATTTATGTTTTCTTCATAGATGCTTGTGATGTGTTTTCTTCCTGGAAAATCACCATGGATCGATTGCAGGTTGCAGGCTATCTAGCTGTTATTCTGTCTTTGAGCTGAAATTCTGATCACCCATGTTTCAAAAGCTAATTAAGCTGTGGTGCAGTTGTAACAAAAGGACCCTGGACAGGGTCTGGGCTCCAGTCCGTGCATCTAACCAGCTCTGCGGCTCTAGGCAAATGAGCTCTCCACTGGGATGCTGCTGTTTCGTCCTGCAATAGTAATCACTGTATTTATTAAACACTTTCTCTGACGTGTTCCCTGGTGGCTCAGATGGTAAAGTGTCTGCCTACAATGTGGAAGGCCTGGGTTCAATCCCTGGGTTAGGAAGATCTCCTGGAGAAGGAAATGGCAATCCACTTCAGTATTCTTGCTTGGAATATCCCATGGATGGAGGAGCCTGGTAGGCTACAGTTCAGGGGGTTACAAAGAGTTGGACACAGCTGAGCAACTTCACTTTTCACTTTCTCTGAAGTAGGGGTTATGCCAAGTACTTTAACTGGGTGATCTCATTTAAACCTTGCAACTCCCCCAGGAGTAGGCTCTATGGTTACCTCCTTTTTGCAGATGAGGAAACTGAAGCATGGAAAGCTGGATAGCTGGTCCAACGTGACACAAGTGACATATGCAGGTAGCAGGATTTGATCCAGTTTCCTGGGTCTGTGCTCTTAACCCCTCAGCTGCCTAATTTTCTCACACCTCACTGCCCCAGGCCAGGGAGGTGTTCTAGAAATTCCTGACTCTATTTAGAGATGATTGGCTTAACTTATATAGCTCCTGTGTGTTGTTTACTTTTTTACATTTTAAACTGTTTCTTGATTTTTTAATTGAAATCCCCAACCTGAAATGTCTGAATGAGTCGCAGAAAGATCACTTCCTCTAGGATTATGAGTGATTTTCTGCCCTTTATAAATTCCTCTTTTTATAAGTGAAGATAATAATGTCTGGCTTATTAGGTTGTTGTGAGGCTCCAAGCAAAATGGCTAGAGGTGGAAAGCAATGTATGAAAAGAAGTTGTTCACTAGTATATTTAAATACCAGCTCTTTGGGGAAAGACTTTCCTATATGATATATCTGCTGTGATATGAAACACTGTGCCCTCACAGTTGTGAGATGCTAAAGTGAGGGTCTTGATCATTACTTTGATTGTGGTTTTCAACTAAAAACAGAATTCTTTTTTTTAATTAAAATTTTTTCAACTTTATTTGCATGCTTACTTTTATTTATTTTTTTAATAAATTTATTTATTTTAGTTGGAGGTTAATTACTTTACAATATTGTATTGGTTTTGCCATACATCAACATGAATCCACCACAGGTATACATGTGTTCCCCATCCTGAACCTCCCTCCCTCCTCCCTCCCCGTACCATGCCTCTGGGTCGTCCCAGTGCACCAGCCCCAAGCATGCAGTATCATGCATCGAACCTGGACTGGCGATTTGTTTCATATATGATATTATACATGTTTCAATGGCATTCTCCCAAATCGTCCCACGCATGCTTACTTTTAAAACTTTTTTATTCTAATATAGCTGATATACAGTGGTGTCTTAGTTTCGGGTGTAAAGCAAACTGATTCAGTGTTATACATACAGCCTATAAATTTTTTTCAGATTCCTTTCTATTATAAGTTATTATAACATTGAATAAAGTTCCCTGTACTACACAATAGGACCTTCTTGTTTATCTGGTTTTTGTATGGTAGTTTATCTCCGCTGATCTCAAGTTCCTATTTTATCCCTCCGCTGCCTTTCCTCTTTTGGTCACCATAAGTTTTTATGACTGTGTGTCTGATCCTGTTTCTTAATAAGTCCATTTGTTTCAGTTTCTTTAGAGTTCACATGTAAGTGATGTAATATTCATCTTTCTGAACCTGACTTCCTTCACTTTGTGTGGTAATATCTTGGTCCCTCCATGTTGTGCAAATGGCATTATTTTATTCCTTGAAAAAGAAATCTTAAATGCATTCTTATTTACCTTAGCACCATAAATTGATGTAACAGGAAGAACAGTTTAATGGTGATAGTGAAGCAAAGAGAACTAACATCTATTGAGTACCTAAATTTGTTTTAGGCGTTATCTCAGTGAATTTCCATCATTACTCTATTGAGAAAGATGTGAGAAAACTGAAATACAAAGATGTTAAGTAGCTTCCATAGGACACATGCCTTTTCATTAAGAATGAGGATTGAAATAGAAATTTAATCTGTCTCCAGATACCAGGATTTTCACCATGTCATGCTGAAGGTGAATTCTCTGTAAGCTTTTTGATGCTAAGTCACTCCAGTTGTATCGGACTCTTTGTGGCCCCATAGACTGTAGCCCACCAGGCTCCTTTGTCCATGGGATTTGCCAAGCGAGAATACTGGAGTGGGTTGCCATGCACTTCTCCAGGGGATCTTCATGACACAGGGATCTACCCATGTATCTTACGTCTCCTGCATTGGTAGGCGGGTTCTTTACCACTAGTGCCAATAGATTTTTTTTTTATTTATGTATATACTGTTCACTTATCAGTATATTAAAGTACCCATCTTCAGTTCAGTTCATTTCAGTCGCTCAGTCGTGTCCAACTCTTTGCGACCCCATGAATCGTAGCACGCCAGGCCTCCCTGTCCATCACCAACTCCCGGAGTTCACTCAGACTCACGTCCATCGAGTCAGTGTATGTCCATCCAGCCATCTCATCCTCTGTCGTCCCTTTCTCCTCTTGACCCCAATCCCTCCTAGCATCAGAGTCTTTTGCAATGAGTCAACTCTTCGCATGATGTGGCCAAAGTACTGGAGTTTCAGCTTTAGCATCACTCCTTCCAAAGAAATCCCAGGGCTGATCTCCTTCAGAATGGACTGGTTGGATCTCCTTGCAGTCCAAGGGACTCTCAAGAGTCTTCTCCAACACACAGTTCAAAAGCATCAATTCTTCAGCGCTCAGCCTTCTTTATGGTCCAACTCTCACATCCATACATGACCACTGGAAAAACCATAGCCTCGACTAGAT
>NW_011495030.1:5466622-5470853 GCF_000754665.1 Bison bison bison
GCCCAAAAAAATAAAGTCTGACACTGTTTCCACTGTTTCCCCATCTATTTCCCATGAAGTGATGGGACCAGATGCCATGATCTTCGTTTTCTGAATGTTGAGCTTTAAGCCAACTTTTTCACTCTCCTCTTTCACTTTCATCAAGAGGCTTTCTAGTTCCTCTTCACTTTCTGCCATAAGGGTGGTGTCATCTGCATATCTGAGTTTGTTGATATTTCTCCAGGCAATCTTGATTCCAGCTTGAGCTTCTTCCAGCCCAGCGTTTCTCATGATGTACTCTGCATATAAGTTAAATACCCATCTTAGTAGTCAACATTTTCATAATAAATTTCTGCTGATAAACCGTTATATCTTAAATCCAATAATCATAAAAGTACACATTGGAAAAGGCCTTAAAATTATGAAGTTCAACTTCTAATCCATTGCTTTTCCAGTGTCTACTTGAATACTTCCTACCACGTGGAACTCACTGTTTCCAATGGCAAACACTTTCATTTTTGAAAGCTTAGGAAGTATTGCCACTAGGCCATCCCCTCAGGCATCTCAAACTGAAGATGTTCACAACTTAATTCATAAAGTAGTTTCATAGTTTTATTTATAGTTATTGGGGATCTGAGCTTACCATAGGAGAGTGGGCCCTAAGGGAGCTTTATCCCATCAATAATTAACTAGAGATTACATTTTAAACATCCATTTACTTTTTCATTACTAAAGCCAAAGAAAAAGGTCAGTAAAAATTGTTACCCTGTCTCCTTGGGATTTTCCAGGATCATCTTGTCAGAGTTTAGTACCTCATTTGGGTAGAAGACAGTTGTATCAGTCAAGGTTTCCAGCAAGAAGCTAGTTGATGATACCTTCAGATGGAACCTGGGACGTGTTAATGAAGGGACCCTTACAAAGGGATGGGCAGGGCTCAGGGGAATCAATAGAGTCTGATGAAGCATCCTGGTCAGCAGTAGTAGAGGACCATTAGTACATGTAGACATGAGAGAGTGAGAGGAAGGAGCAGGCCCTTGAACCCAGGAAAGTAGCCATAAAAGATGACCCCTCCCATTACTCACCCCCAAACCAAAACAAAGTGACCTGAGGTGGAGGCAGGCAGGCAATAAGAAACTCAACAGGGAAATAGACACCCTGACCTCACTATCCCTCACCCCCAGAATTCCTGCTGGTATCAATTGGAAGGCAGAAGACAAATGAGCTTACTAATACAGTCTTTGGGGCACAGAGCAAGGCACAGAAGAGTAGAGAGTGGATCTGGAGGCAGATGGAGAAGTCCAGCACAACAATATTCCACGCAACACCGTGTGTTCCCTGAGCCTTGTTTCTCCTTCTTACCTTCATCTTGCCAGCATAGCTTCCCTGATGGCTCAGATGGTAAAGAATCTGCCTAAAACACGAGAGACCTTGGTTCGATCCCTGGGTCGGGAAGATCCCCTGGAGAAGGAAATGGCAACCCACTCCAGTATTCTTGCCTGGAGAATTCAATGGACAGAAGAGCCTGGCGGTCACAGGGGGGGTCCGCCAGTCTGTGGGGTCACAAAAAGGCAGACACAACTGAGCGACTAACACTTTTTCCTCTTGCCACTTATTGCCACCACGTTCTCTCATTTCCATCTACTAAATCAGCAACTGGATGGACAACTAGTTTCAAAGTAGTCTAAGATCATGGAGGGAAATAATAATGCTATAACTCTACTAGATTTTACCATGAGAAAAGATTAGAGTTTCTCTCTTAGATGGCACCAATTAATTCTAAAAGAAATTGTGTGACCTTTCTTCTATATTTTTGTGTCATAATTAGAAGACCAAACCTGCTAAAAATACATATAAATACATACACATACACACATACTCAGAGGCTATTTAATCTTCACATATCAAATGAACTTTTTTTCCTCTGATTTCCTTCTAAGATTTTAATTGTTCTTTGTTAAAGCCTTTATTAAGCTTTAAACACTGGTAACGCAAGGCCTAAGCTCTGAATTACTAGTCTAATTGCTTTCTCCCTAACTCCAATATGTTCAAAGCTCTGCCTTTTGGGACTTACATCTTAACTAAAGTTTTCTGAGACTAAAGTTTTCTGAGCAAAAAGGTCTCAGAACCAGATCTTCCAATGGGATCTGCTTATGTCCTTGAAGATAAGAGGTCTGGTGAATTGAATTCATTTCAGATAAGCCAAAACCACTGGGGAAACAAATGGAAATCCTTTCCTTTGTTGCAAAACTCTCATGATGGAGTTGACACACTTTGAACAACAAATTCAAGGAAATGTTTGCACCCCTATCACTTGGATGATGGTGTGATAATCTCTTTTCAGGTGTGTTGAGCCTGAGATGGGTTTTTTTGCAGACTTATATAAATCACATAGTAAGTAGTCTACCTCGCCATGCACATACAACACCTTTGGCAATGGAGCACCGATCGAGACCAGTACACCTCGGTGACAAAGATGACAGCTTATTATGCAGCATGAGCAGAATAAGGACAACATTTTGTCTTAAAAGGCAGCTATCAGGTCCCATAATTCCTTAATGTGTGTATATTTTTCCTCTTAATGTTAGTTGTGTGGCTGGTGTGCTAAGAAATACACCTTTTTAATTTATGTATTCAAGTATTTATTCAGTCTCCTCTTTGCAGCAAGTATAGCAATAAGGACATGAGACAGCAAATAAGACATGATCCCTCTTCTTAAAGAACCTGTGGTTTAGTTGGGTGACAATGTCACATCAAAACGAGGGTAGGTTTTGAAAGCAAAATGTTGCCAGAGACTTGGTTCTAATGACATCTTTTCATTTGTTTCATTCTACAGCTCTTACATTGGCAAGGATCCAGGGGACCGTGTGGGAGAAGATATTGGGGTTGTATATGGGCCACAGGTCATGACTATTGTAATTATCAACTGATCCAGTCTCAGAAATAGACTCATACCCCTGTCATCCCCCAGTCTCATGACACCATGTCTTAAGATTTTGTGTCTGTGTGTGTGTGTGTTAGTCACTCAGTCATGTCTGACTCTTTGCGACCCCATAGTCTGTCCAGAGATTAGCTCTCATTAACTCTTATGTTGAACTGTGACAGTCTCCTAATTCATTGCCTTGTTTATACTCAAAAGTATCTTCCTTTCGTTCTCCCTAGATCCATTCTCTAGCTTCCCTGTAATGCTCTTTGTAAAACATGAATCTGGTAGTCCCATTCCCCCTCTTAAATGCCTCACAGTTTCCTGTGTCCACCATGAAAAGGCTCATCAGGAGTGCCGTGTGATCTGATTCCTTCAGACTCCAGCAGCTTCCCATGGCTCCTGCACCTATACCTTTCCATGGATTCCACCAGAGTGACTCCTCTGGGATGCTGCATCCATCTTCTGCTTCACACTTCAGTGCCTCATCCCTTTGCACATGGTGTCACTGGGCCTAGGACTTCCCCTTCCTAACTCCACCCCTGTTCTGTAGATCTAGCTCCACTTTTCTCCATCTCTGTCTCCACCTCGCAAGCACCATCATCTACTCCCTGGACAAGTATTGTCCTTTAGTTGCTAAGTGGTGTCTGACTCTTTGTGACCCCATGGACTGTAGCCCTCCAGGCTCTGTCCATGGGATTCTCCAGGCAAGCTTACTGGAGTGGGTTGCCATTTCCTTTTCCAGAGGATCTTCCCAACCCAGGGATCGAACCCGTGCCCCCTACCTTACAGACAGGTTCTTTACCGCTGAGCCACTGGGGACGCCCCCTGGACAAGTATAGTAGCTTCCTAAGTCGTCTCCACTCCATGTCTATTCTTGCCTTCCCCCAGTCCCTTCTTGACCTCCGGGATGGAGGTGGCCATCCCTCATCCTCTGTCTGCCCCCTTCCTGTCATCCTTAGGATAAAGAGCAGAATCTTTATCAGAGCCTGTATTTGTTCTTCAGTTTCTCAGTCTTGTCTGACTCTTTGCAACCCCATGGACTGCAGCACACCAGGCCTCCCTGTCCTTCACCATCTCCTGGAGCTTGCTCAAACTCTTGTCCATTGACTCTTGGATGCTATCCAACCATCTCATCCTCTGTCATCCCCTTCTCCTCTTGCCTTCAATCTTTTCCAGCATCAGGGGCTTTTCCAGTGAGTCAGCTCTTCTCATCAGGTATTGGAGCTTCAGCATTAGTCCTTCCAATGAATATTCAGGACTGATTTCCTTTAGGATTGACTGGTTTGATCTCCTTGCAGTCCAAGAGACTCTCAAGAGTCTTCTCCAACA
>NW_011495030.1:5471035-5487730 GCF_000754665.1 Bison bison bison
TAGGTTGGTCATAACTTTTCTTCCAAGGAGTAAGCATCTTTTAATTTCACGGCTGCAATCACCATCTGCAGTGATTTTAGAGCCCAAGAAAATAAAGTCTGTCACTGTTTCCATTGTTTCCCCATCTATTTCCCATGAAGTGATGTGACCAGATGCCATGATCTTTGTTTTTTGAATGTTGAGATTTAAGCCAACATAAATCTGTATAGGGGGCTCTATCAGGCCCCACTTGTCTTTCCAGCTTCGTGACCCACTTAGCAGCTTGCTCCAACTGCAGCGCCCTTCTTTCATGCCCTTGAAAGTCCTGTTTCCTTCTGCTATAGGTTTTGCTGATGCTAGGCTCTCTCAGTCTCTTTTTTTGGCTGCACTCCATGGCTCATGGGATCTTAATTCCCCAACCAGGGATTGAACCCGGGCCATAGCAGTAAAGCACTGAGTCCAAACCCAACTCTCCATGCTAGTCTCTCTTGCCTCCTATTTGTTCCACAGATCTCAGCTTAAGGATTACTCTCAGAAGGAGGTCTTCCCTCATTCTGGTCTAGGTCAAGTCTCTTTATTCTGAACTTTCATAGACTGTTCCTTTTCTACCTCAGTTTGCAGGGGGTTGTAAGGAATATCTGCCTGTGCCCCAAGTGGAAGTTCCAGGAAGGATGGATGGTCTCTGCTGTTGCTCATTATTGAACACCCAGCTCAGTACAGTAGCAGCACAAAGAGGCACTCACAGACTTGTAACCAATTAGTCCAAGACTCTGGCTTCATTTGGAAAGTCCTTGTATCACTATCGTCTCTCGGTCCCCTAGTAGCCTTTGTATGTGTTTAGAGCCCACATCTTTGCTCTGTATTATTTTACTTATTAGTCCCTGGAGGACCTCAGAGTCTAGAAAGAGAATCAATAGCTTAATTAGCCCTACATCTACTACACTGACACATGGATAGTGAACAATACATTCATCAATAAGTTCTTCTTAATTGAGGTAATATTCATATAACATGGGCTTCCCTGGTGGCTTAGATGATAAAGAATCTGCCTGCAATGCAGGAGACCTGGGTCCAATCCCTGGGAAGGGAAGATCCCCTGGAGAAGGAAATGGCAACCCACTCCAGTATTCTTGCCTGGAGAACTCCATGAACAGAGGAGCCTGGTGGGCTACAGTCCATGGCATTGCAAAGAGCTGGATGTGACTGATCAACTAACACTTTCACTTTTCTTTCACACAACACAGAATGCACCATTTTAACCATTTTTAACTGTATAATGCAGGGATATTTATTACATTCACAGCGCTGTGCGGGCATCATCACTCCCTTGTTTCAGAACATTTTTATCACCTCCAAAAGAAACCTTGTACTCATTTAGTAGTCACTTCCTACTCTCCCCTGTCCTCCAGCCCTGGAAACCAAGAATCTGCTTCCTGTAGAGTCTCCTATCTTGGAAAGTTCAAATAAACGGAATGACACAGTATATGGCCTCTTGTGTTTGGCCTCTTTAACTTAGCATATGTTTTCAAGGTTTATCCATGTGATAACATGTATCAGCACTTCATCATTATGGTTAAATAATATCCCATTGTGTGGATATATTGCATTTTCTTTATCCATTCATCTGTTGATAGACATTTGAATTGCTTCTACCTTTTGACTGTTCTAAATAGTGTTACTACAAACTTTCATGTACTAGTTTCTGTTTGAATACCTGCTTTCAGTTCTTTTGGCTATTTGCTTAGGGATGTAATTGCTGGATGAAGTATCTATGATATGATATGATAACTGTATGTTCAGCTGATTGAAGAGCAACCAAAGTGTTTTCCACAGAGGTTGTACCATTTTACATTCCCACTAGCAATGTATGAGGGCTCCAGTTATTTTTCCACACCCTCATTTTCTGTTTTGGTTGTTGCATTTTTATTATTTTCTGTTATTTACAATTTTTTAACTATTATCATAGCCATCCTGGTTGGTGTGAAGTGGTATCTTCTTGTGACTTTGATTTTCATTTCCCTAATGGCTAATGATAACATCTTTTCCTGTTCTTCTTGGTCAGTTATATATCTTCTTTGGAGAAACATGTATTCAATTCCTTTGCCTACTTTTTGATTGGGTTGTTTGTCTTTTTGTTGTTGAGTTGTAAGAGTTCTTTATTTATTCAGGATACTAGACCCTTATCAGATATATGATTTGCAAGTATTTTCTCTTGTTCTTCAACTGTCTTTTTACTTTCTTGAGTGCCTTTGAAGTACAAAGTTTTAAGTTTTGACAATTTTTAGTTTGTCTCTTTCTTGGTTTTGTTTCTTGTGCTTTTCATGTCATTTCTAAAAACCACTGCCAAGTTCAAAGTCATAAGAAATTTAGCCCTATATTATTTTTCCATACAGTTCTTTTGCATTCTGAAATTCTATAATTCCAAATATTATTGACCACCTACTAGATGCAAAGAACCCTTGGAATTTCAGGGGAAACTAGATATTACAGGCCCAAATATCAGAATGGACTTTACTTAAAGACATTATTTCAGTGTTAGGATTGGGTCCTAAAATTTAGGCTTTGGAAGTGCCAAGATGGAATTCAGTTGTAAGTAGACTAACTTATTTAGAATAAAAGCCTTTAAATACATATTCAAAAGAAACTTAAATGACCTCTAATTAAAATACTTAAAGTGAAATTGCAAATGCATAAAGGCTGTTAATATGCTTTTAGAAAAGCTGTGGGAAAATATGACGAATGCCAAGCAGTACCTGGATTAAAGAACATGCCATCGTTTGTGCAGGGGAAAATGTTAACAAGTGCTGCCTACAGTTGTGAATGGAGCACAGGGAAAGCCATGCTAGATAAGAGGAAAGGGAAAAACTTAATTTTAGTTGAATCCAAAGGAATATAAGCTGAAGACTTGCCCTGTACATAGTAAATGCTCAGTAAAGAATTTGTTGGATGTGAAATGAAGTTTCTAGAACAAATGAATACCCTGCCCAGAGTAAGTACCCAATAATGTGTTTGTGGAATACAAAATCAAACTCCGGGGGGGGGGGGGGTGGGAGTGGGGTAAGTGAATTTGATGTGACCTGTATGATTGTTACTTCATTAAGAAATGGAATTTCAACATAGATTATTGATAAGGAAGAAGTAACGACATTTCAGAGAGGAGCATTTCTGAAAAGAAACAAAAAGAAGAGGGAAGGAAACTTACAAGCCTACAGGCGCAGTATAGGGGCAAAAAGTATTCAGTAAAAACTGGTTTTTCACATCACAGAGATATAGCAATGTACTATAGGTAAAGGAAAACCCAGCAATTATGTGCCAATAGTCTAGTATTAAGGGCTTCCATGGTGGTTCAGACAGTAAAGAATCTGCCTACAATGCAGGAGACACAGGTTTGATCCCTGGGTCGGGAAGAAGATCCCCAGGAGAAGGGAATTGCTACCCACTCCAGTATTCTTGCCTAGAGAATTCCACAGACAAAGGAGACTGGCAGGCTGAAGTCCATGGGACACAATTGAATGACACCCACACAAACTTATTTAAATAAGTCAGCTTAGAGTAAACATACCTTTTCTCTCTTGTCCTCTTCTTCCCTCCTCTCTGTAAAGCTTTTCTATCTCCCTTTTGTATTCTAAAGAATCTTTTAACAATAGTAAGAAAGTCAAGAAGACAAAGATTGTAAGCAAGGATACCAATGGACTTTGGAGTGGTATTGTTCATTACTAATAGAGCTGCCGGTAGTTCTTACACACTTCGTTTTTCTATTTGTTTAATTAAGGCAGAGAGGTCAAACAGAAGCCCTTAAAAATGTTCTCTATCATGATTGTCACGGTGGGTTCAATACTATAGAGGTTTGTCAAAACTCACTGAGTTTTACACTTAAGTGTAAGTTACATCTTCATAAAGCTGACAAGAAGGAAATGTAAATGTCAGCCATAAGTAGGTTAATTGTAGTTCAGGGATAAGTGGGCTACTGACTTCAAGCTGGAGAGAGAGATTTACCAAACTTGGAGGTCCTGCAAGATAGCTTTCACTGTGAAAAACGAGGGGAGAGAGAGATCTATTAAAAAGGATGTTGTGGAGTGTAAGTAGATTGTGCAGTCTCATCCTGGAAACAAAGTCCTATGTTTTAGAGCAAAAATGAGCTTAATAGCAACAACCAGAATGCAAGGGATTTTGAAAATTATGAACGTGGGATCAAGGTGGTTTATGACAGAAATTATTCTTAGCTTTTAATGACAATAGGATGGCTGCTATCAAAACATTAAAACCCCAGAAACTAACAGTGCTGGTAAAGATGTGGAGAAGTTGGAAAACTTGTGTACTGCTGGTGGGAATGTAAAATGGTGTCCAAAGAAAAGCAGACTCTTATGGAAAACGGTATTGTGGTTCCTAAAAAAATATTTGTCAATAGAATCACCATATGATCCAGCAATTCTACTCCTAGGTATATATCCACAAGAATTGAAAGCAGGAACTAAAACAGATATTTGCAGACTCATGTTCATAGAATTGTTTGGAAGCCTAAGAGCAGAAGCAAGCTGAGTATCAGTCTGTGGATGAACAAATAAACAGCATGTGGTATGCACATATGATGGACTATTATCCAGCTTTGAAAGAGAAGGTAATCCTGCTGAATACTTCAACGTGGATGATTCTTGAGGACGCCATGATAAGTGAAATATGCTCTTCACAAAAAGACAAATACTGTGTGTGTGATTCCACCTAAGAAGAGTAGTCCAATTCTTAAGGACCAAAAGTAGAAGGGTGGTTGGCCGGGCCCAGGGGTCAGGGGTGCAGTGGGGTAGCAGTGGGGAAGGGGAGAACCGAACCTGGAGGCAAAAAGTTGGGAGAGACTTCCGTGTTCTCAAAGTAGGGAGGATTCAAGCAGATGCTCGCATGGAATTGTAGCCTCGATGTTTCACTGTCTCCTGTGTTCCTCCAACAGCAAAACGAGGGTCTGCATAATCTGAAGCCCCCCTGACAGTTGGAGATGATGTTCAGTGTGGCATTTAGGAGAGAAGGAACAAAATAATGGCAACAGGAGGAAAGAGACGACAGAGAAAATGACTGAGAAGGGAATCAAATTTGCAAAAGTAAAATTAGAAACCATTTCCTGAGTGGGAGAAGGAAATGAGAATTCAGAATTTGTAAAAAGAGAAGGGTGACAAAACAGCTGAGCAAGAAAGGAAGACATTCTAGAGAAAAGTGCTGGGGCCTAGGGGCTCCGGCTAAGCAGCTGAGCTGTTGGCTGGTTGATTTTTGGTTCAAAGATCAAAAAACACCCTTTTTTCTGTAGGTTGCAAATATTTATTGCCTGAGTGGTAGTTGTGATGAAACACCTTGAAAATTACAATATTTGTATGCAGATATTTTATAAGTAGAAGTCTTCTGATAGAAATAAAAAAGCAGAAAGTCACTATTCGGTCATGTATTCAGGGATACTTTTTAATAAAAAATTCTTACTTATTTTGCGTCAAGAAGAACACCAGGGAATAAAATTATTTTGAAAAGAAGCTACAATTCATACCCCTCCCCGCCAAGTGGGCAATAACTAATTGTATATGAATAAACTTTCATATCTAGTTGTTTGAGTAAGTACTTAAGCCTTTCTTAAAATGATTATTCAGGGGAAATTATTCAGTTGGGATTATCCTTACTTTTTATAACATTTTTCTTTCCTGGTATGTGGCTTTTAGCCAGTCCTCTGATTCTTAGAATGCTCCAAAAAAAGATGAATTAAGGAAAAGGAAAGAAATTCAAATAAGTCAATGGGGCTGCTTGGCAGTAGTGAACATGAAACATGTGATTATAAAGAGGATGAAATGAACTAAAATCACGGCGACTGCTTTTTCCCAATAGTACTTGCTATTTCTATACTCCATTTCCATGGAAGAAGGAAAACTGAAATAGTGCAATAAAAATAGCTAATATTCATCAAACTAAGCATATGATGTCCCAGGGCCAGTTCTAAGTGCTTTTATATATTAACTCATCATCTTCACAACAACCCTGTAAGGAAGGTACCCTGTAAGAGTCCACTGTTCAATTTTCAGGAATCTTGTGAGCCTGTTAACAGCTCGAAATCAGCCGAATTATTTCTACCTTAGAAATTGACATGTATTACAAATCAGAGCTTTAGAGGGGAGGGTGAGTATTTAAACATTTTCTAGAATGCCATTGCCATTGTCTCTCTTTCACAGCTAGGAAAACTGGGTCCAAAAAAGTTAGGTAAATTTTCTGGTGATGCAACTAGTAGTTGGTAGAGTTAAAAATGCATGCCGGGTAGCACCACTTGGGAGCCCAGGCTTTTAACCATCATTCCAAAGTGCTTATGATGGGACTAAAATGTACCAGCTAGATTTACAAAACCTAGGACTCGAATTAGGGATCTTCTATGATCCTCTGTTTAACCATTTGAGTCTCAAGACATTTTCTAATAGAGATGTTACAATCTAAGAATGTTTCACATTTATCTTGGCTATATCCTAAAGGAAGTAGATTATGTGAAAATGCAAAATGTCCGTTGATTAGCCCTTTCCTTTCTTCCTTCCTCCTTCCTTCCCTTCTTTCCTCCTTCCAAAGTTTGTGTCTTTGCAGTTGGGGTGGATTGTTTGCTGACCTCTCAGGACTTCTGGCAGCACTTGAGGAAGAGCACAGCGAATTTTCCCACTACTGGTTCTGCACTGCTTTCCTCATTATCATAGAAAGCAGAGCAGCTGTGCTGACAGTGGGTATCATCAGCAGCATTAATAAATATTTATTGAGCATGCCCTTTGTGCTGAGCTCTGAGGATACAGAGAGGTAGAAGATATGGTCCTTGAGCTTGTCCAACAAGTGGCTCAAGTCACAAGTAGAAATTATTAAAAAGAAAGAAGAGAGTAGCCACAATAGGTGGGTCACGTGGGGAAGCCTTTTGGCTAGAGGGTGGGGGGAAGGCAGGTGAGAGGGAGGCGGTGGGGGGCGGGTACTGAATGGGCTAGCACGTGGTCTAAAGGAGGCATTAAAGGGAACGTGGGTATTACAAGCAGGGAGAGTGGTTTGAAGGAAGGCACTGGGAAAATTACATGTGTGTGTGGAAGAATAAGTGGTACCTTTTGGCCTAAGGGACAGTTCTATAATAGAAGATGAGGCTGGAAAGGATGGATTTCTGTTTAAGGAAGGGCCTTTGAGGTTGACAGAGGAGCCCAGCCTTCACTTTTTGAACCAAGGTTCTTAAGATGGCTAAAGTGGTGCCATGAATAAGATTAAAGTTAGCCAGGTGTGAAGGAGGGACTGGTGGAGAAAATTACTAGAAACAGATAATAGTAAAACAAAAATCTGTTACGAAAGGTTTTCCAACAAGGAAGATTTTTATGGAATAATTAGAATTGTAAGCAAGATACAATTAGAATTACAGATGATGATTTGTTGCTGTTCAGTCACTAAGTCATGTCCGATTCTTTGTGACCCCATGGACTACAGCACGCCAGACTCCTCTGTCCTCTGCTATCTCCAGGAGTTTACTCAAATTCATGTCCATTGAATCAATGATGCTATCTAACCATCTCATCCTCTGCCAACCTCCTTCTTTTGCCCTCAATCTTTCCCAGCATCAGGGTCTTTTCCAATGAGTCAGCTCTTCACATCAGGTGGCCAAAGTATTGGAGCTTCAGCATCAGTCCTTCCAATGAATATTCAGGGTTCATATCCTTTAGAATTGACTGTTTTGATCGCCTTGCAGTTCAAGGGACTCTCAAGAGTCTTCTCCAGCACCACAATTTGAAAACATCAATTCTTCGGTGCTCAGCCTTCTTTATAATCCAATTCTCATATCCCTAGATGACTACAATCATAGCTTTGACTATATGGACCTTTGCCAGAAAAGTGATGTCTCTGCTTTTTAATACGCTGTCTAGGTTTGTCATAGCTTTCCTTCAATAAGAAAGACTAGGAAGAATGATAACTAAATTCTAAGAAATTGGATCTAGCCAGTGGAATTAAGGCTGTTTTCTTTAATCAAATTTTTTTTAATGTGGACATAGTTTAACATTACAGAAAAAATGCACTAAATTTTAAAACATTGAAAGAAAAAGAGGTGCTGAGGTGGGTATTAATTTTAGATAAAATGATGACTTATACTTTACACTTCTAGTAAGAGAAAGGAAAACAGAGCCTGTGGTTTCGGGGCAGCTGGGGATATGGGGTTGAGGTTTGGGGAGCAGTCAGCACTTGACACTCTATTTTGTGAGCCATAGATGCTTCTGGCTGCTTGTGTAGCAGCAGCTGCATTTCCACCGTGACTCCAGCTGAGAACCATGGTTTCAGGTTTTACAAGAACACCCTGGTTTCTGAGCTCTTTTATTCTGCCTCATCCCTTGGCTCACCCAGTTTACGGGAAAGGGTGACTTCTTACCATTGCTACTCTCAGTCCCTCATTTGACTTCTCAGCTCTTCTGTTACCTGTGTACCAATTTTCCTGAATTAAATTCCTCTGCTTTCCTAGTTGGACCCTGACTGATACAATTCACTTGTGTACCTAAGCATGTGTATATTGGGTCATGATATATAATACATTTCATACTGAGAGTAGTTGTTAAAACAGTTGGAAAGCCACAGTCTAGGAAAATAAATTTGAAAGCATGCCGTGGATAGTGCTGGGCTTATTTCTTCTGTTGGGTTTTGATGGCTATTACTGACCTGAAGAACATGAACTTGGGGACTTTTTTTTTCTTTTAAAAAGAGAAACAGTCTTGTATAGTAGAAGGCATCCTGACTGGGAGTGAGGCGACCAAGAGTCTAATCTCTGTAGGTGTCCATGAGCAGGCCATTTAATCATTGGGTCTAGTATATTGTGCTGACTTTGTGCATGGAACCAGAGGTTCTGAGATTGGCGCGTATTTTTTAAACCAGGGACTACTGTAAGAGGTTTCAGTGTTAGCATGTCGACACCAAACGGTGGTATATAGTTTGTGACAGTTCATGTGACTAGTGATGTTAGCATGTGAAGGCTGTCTGAAGTCGCTTAGTCGTATCTGACTCTTTGCAACCCCTGTGGACTATACAGTCCATGGAATGCTCCAGGCCAGAATACTGGAGTGGGTAGCCTTTCCCTTCTTCAGAGGATCTTCCCAACCCAGGGATTGAACCCAGGTCTCCCACATTGCAGGTGGATTCATTACCAGCTGAGCCAGAAGGGAAGCCCAAGAATTCTGGAGTGGGTAGCCTATCCCTTCTCCAGTGAATCTTCCTGACCCAGGAATTGAACTGGGGTCTCCTGTATTGCAGGCGGATTCTTTGCCAACTGAGCTATCAGGGAAGCCCACTTTCAATATACTAACATTAAAAGAAATGAGAAACAGAAAGAGCAGAGAATACATCACCAAATTGGGTGTTTGACGAACATTCAGACTTATACAGCGCTGGGAAGTCCCATGTCACAGCACATCTGGAGTCCCCATTGGGAAAAGGTCCCAACAGCATGTCTGCTCTGTGGTTGAGACTTCATTTGAAAGAATAGTCATTATTTATTAAATGATTAATGTTAATATTTAATTAATTAGTTAATATTAAATGATAATTACTAATGATTATCTAGACTATTAAATTATGTTTTCACTATCTACTTTCCTCAATTGATGAGTAATTATTATGTTAGCATTAGAAATAATAGCTCAGCATTCTTAAGCTCTCAGGAAAACAATCAACATTGATAGGGGCCATAGACCTGCAGAATATCAGGTAATGGTGGTTACAGTTATTAATGTCGGTAAATAAATCACAGCATAAAATGAAGTATCACTTAAAGACAAAAGTCCCCAATAGGTGGATATATTTTTCAAGCAGTTTGACAAAATATAGGTAGAGTGTGAAATGTCACTGTCTTTAAGAGTCAGACACATCCCCAAACCCTAAGTATTAAACAAACAAAAAAATGTTATATATTATGATGTTCCTTTTATCAGCAAATCCCTTATTTTCTCCCCTATTTATTTAAGGAGATAAAGAAAGTGTATTTAAGGATAGTCTATTATCAAAAGGCCACTAATAGTCAGCAAAATAGTAAAATGCCAGCAGACATCACAATGTCCCTGATAAGATAAACAATTGAATATGCACAATCCCAGACCAAATGTGAGCATTGCCTTTATACCCAGCACTCACTGAAGTCATTGACTGTTCAGTTGACTTTATCTGGAGGGAAGATAAAAGCTTCCTGCCCAGCATTAAACCTTGCCCCATGTAGAATCCAGATGTTCACAACCCCTTCCCCAAACTTTTTATACTTGTTTTATATATTCATCACTTTCAAGCTGATAAAACCATTGAAAACTAAAATAAAACCATATTGTTGTGGGATCTATTTTATCCCTACATGTGGAGAGACCAACTTTTTTTCTTTCTCCCCCAAAGCAGATTATTTATCTCAAGTTCTTTAAAGAGTCATCTAAGGTAATTTTAGTGGTGATTTCTGTTTTTATATGTTCCTGGCTTATTTTCTACTCTTCTCTTGAATTTATATAGAACTTCAAGTATAGAAAAGTGACTGAAATAAGACAACAGCAGATTGTGCTTTTGT
Organism: Bison bison bison; assembly: GCF_000754665.1. Classification (NCBI taxonomy): domain Eukaryota; kingdom Metazoa; phylum Chordata; class Mammalia; order Artiodactyla; family Bovidae; genus Bison; species Bison bison. The sequence continues at coordinate 5,481,567 of NW_011495030.1, forward strand.
GTACTGAACTTGAAGTAAGAATCTGGTGGGTGACGTAATTCAAGTCAAGCAGGAAAACGGTTGCACACAAATAAAAAGGCAGTCAATGGTAACTGAAAGGATAAGTCCTGTAGCAGCTGAAGGTGGTCTAAGAGAAAAAGACCGTAATGAACTCTAATAAAACAGTATATGAGGTGGATACAGCATATTCTCCTACCACAGCACTTGGTGGCGGGGCTAGGAGATGAGATACAGTGTCACCTTGGTACAGAAGCACATTATCACTCAGAGAAACACAGTACCCATCAAAGGGCACTGAGGGCAGAGGCCTGCCAAGTGAAAGTTAAAATCTTTGAACAATTTGTGACAATGACAAAATTTCAGATCCTGAGTCTATGTTCTGATTCTTAATGTACAACTGTGCAATGTGTCAGATGTGTCAGAGCCTCAAAAACATGTTGAGGATGACATTTGTAAAATCCTGTCTTGTCTAGTCAATATTATAAGATGGAGTATTATTGAGATGATCCTTCAGGATGAAATTATCCTGCCTTTGAACTTTCTAGAGAAATTTTTTGAGTTCTATTAAGTTTTTTTTTTTTTTAAGGGTAGACATGTTTGGACATATGAAACGTGCACACCTATTTTATAAAAGTTATGAAAAAAGATTAATTTATCCAATAAGTATTCTAGATCATTGATACTGCTGGTACCTGTGTATCAGTAATCCTTACCCACTTTGGGAAAGATCCCTTTGAGGAGCTGATGAAATGTATGGACTCCTTCCACAGAAAATACACATTAACATGAACATGGAATTTTGAACACAGCTTCAAGGGATTCTCAAATGTTCTGAAGATCATTTAGATTCCACCTTTCCCCTACCCCATAATGGGTTAGAGACCTGTATTGATGACAAATTACTGGGCAATTTTTACATGAACAGTGCAGATCAGTCTGGGTCTGGAGTTTTACCAAGCTGGCTTAAAAATTCTGACTTCATTCTTTAGTCATCTCCAAGTTGTCTGATCACATTCCTCTTGCTGTTAAAAAAAGGGGTGGGGGGAAAAATAGATAGAGCATGATTTATGTATATGTATTCATAATACATGTATTCAGTATTAATGTCTCAAGTGCATTATAAAACACTAAACAGAAGCTATAACAGCATGAGATTGAGATAATAAAAAAAAAATTTTTAAGTGGACGTCGCTCAGTCGTGTCCGACTCTTTGCGACCCCATGGACTTCACAGTCCATGGAATTCTCCAGGCCAGAATACTGGAGTGGGTAGCCTTTCCCTTCTCCAGGGGATCTTCCTAGCCCAGGGATCAAATCCAGGCCTCCCACTTTGCAGGCAGGTTCTTTACCAGCTGAACCATAAGGGAAGCCCAGCTTGCTAATCATGAGTCTACCATTGAATTGGTTGTAATATCTCAAGGCAAAATATATGCTTGGGTCAGAATTCATCATTATTGATGGTTTAAAAAAAAAGTGATGGCTAACCTATATTTAAATTTCAAGTAGTCTTGGATAACTGTGAACGCTTTAACCTATTTCTTACCAGATCTAACTGGATTGCGTTGTTCTCACTTCCCAGTGTGGCTGGCGAAGAACCCTCAGAGGTTAAAGTGGCAGATTTGATCCTAACTTTCACCTGTCTTTGCATTATCAGATTTATCTCACTCTTCAATTTCTTTGAAGGGATCTTTTCTTTTAAAAAAATATTTATTTTTAGCTGTACTGTGTCTCTGTTGCTGCACAAGCTTTTCTCTAGTTACCATGGGTGGGGGTACTCTTCGTGGTGGTGCGCAGGCTTCTCACTGCGGTGGCTTCTCTCCTTACAAAGGAAGGGTTCTAGGGCTTGCTGGCTTCAGCAGTTGCAGCTCACGGACCCTGGAGTGCAAGCTCAATAGTTGTGGCATGTGGACTTAGTTGTTCCGAGGTACGTGGAATCTTCCTGGACCAGGGATACAGGCATTGACAGGTGACTCCCAACCACTGGACCACCAGGGAAGACCTGAAGGAATCTTTTAAAGCCACTTGTTTTTCAAACTGATTGGTTAAAACCAGATAACATAATCTGTGCCTGCGTGCGTGCTAAGTTGCTTCAGTTGTGTCTGACTCTGTGACCCTATGGACTACAGCCTGCCAGGCTCCTTTGTACATGGGGATCCTCCAGGCAAGAAAACTGGAGTGCGTTGCCATGCCTTCCTCCAGGGGATCTTCCTAACCCAGGGATTGAACCCGGATCTCTTATGTATCCTGTATTGGCAGCTGAGTGCTTTGCCACTAGTGCCAGCCACCAACATAATCTGTGGAAACTATTAACTTCAGGCAATGTCAAGTTCTCAAAAGTGAAAGGACCAGACGGAGCACCGCTCTTACCCTCTGCCTTGTGGGCCCTGCTCTTCTGTTAAGTAGTCTTCAGATACATTATTTGACTGGTATGTGGCTGGTTTACTTGGAACCGTGTTAAGTTGCCATGGTAAATGAGTATAATCTTTACAAAGCTCTTTTTTCTTTTTCTCTTTTGGTCTTTACATTTTTTTAATCATTAGAGGAAAAAGGAATAAAATTTCTAATGTTCTTCCCAGATTGCTCACTCCACTTTGGAGAAGACTATCTTAGGCAAATTACTTATTGCCTCTCAGTTTCTTTATCTGTAAAATGGGGATAATATCACATATCTCATAGGGTTAAATGGATTAAACGGCATACATAAAGGTCTCTGCACAGACACCAGCAAATGTTTTAAAGGAGAAATAAAAGGGAGCTGCTATTACGATGATTACTACTCTATTACACAACTGCCATGTATGTACTCATGTTATTCCTAGCCTAATTTTAAAACGAAACAAAACCTCCTCTCAGTGCTGTTTATATGATAGCAAAAGCCATAGCTTCTCCTCACCTCCCACCTACTCCCACCACCCAAAGCAAAACAAACTCTAAAACACATCAGCCTTTTCAGCTTGGAAAAAATAACATATTCTGAACACTTAATAATCTTGTTCACTAACTGAGACCTGCTAAATTCTCTATGTCAGATAATTTTAATATATATCTCTCATCCTTTCATTCAACAGAAAATGTTTAAACAACCTACGATGTCCTAGGCATCCGGCTAATTGTAGCAGTTTCAAAGATGAATGGAACTTGCTCTACACCCTCCAGGCACTAACCATCTACTGGAGGATACCAAACAAATAATTGCATCAAAGTGATAAGTGCTATCATGGTACAGACCGGTTGCTATGGGAGCAGAGGAGGACAAGCGGTTTCCTTTGCCTGGGGAGGGCAGAGAGGGCAAGGAGGGCCCTTGGAAGGTATCTGGGCTGTAGCTGAGCTTTGGAGGATGTGCTTGGGGAACCTGCATTTCATTGAGAGTGAACTAATATATCCAGTCTGGCCCCTTAGTTGCCAGGAGGTCAACCAGGCTTCCTGAGCTCACATATTTTCAGGAGGTCAAGAAAGCTAGTAGAGATCTGTCCTTGCACAGCTGTGGCTGACATGCTAAGAGGTCTGAAATTCATCACAGAATGGATTGGGAATAGACAGAGGCTTTTAAACTAGAGGACGGTATGATCACAAAGAGAAGTGGGGTGGTATTTTGGAGGACTGGCTGTGGAGAATCTAAATTTATTGACTGTTGATTAGAAAAAAGGAGAGAAGTGTTTATTTCCGTAGTAAATCCACTTGCTAATTCTGAACTCTTCACTAAATTAAATGTCGTCTGATTCACTTTGTCAAAGTTTAGTTTCCATTACTGTAGATGAAGTCCTCATTCCCTAAATGGTCTTACTTGCTCCTGTTTGAAGCTAGACTACATTTCACCCAGCATGAATAGTTTGCTGGATGAAACTTGAAGCTTCCTGACTTTGTGCATATATATATAGAGAGAGAGGGTGTTGTAGCTAGATGTCAATTTTCAAACCCAGTGTCTACTCTATGCAGGATGTCAACCATGGCCGACTTACATAACAAGTGAAAGTAGCCATACAGACATGAAAAAAATGACATCTCTTCCTTGATGTCAAACTAGAAAGAGAAAAGCAAGTTCAGAGAAGACATTATGACTCATCAAAGTCCAAAAGGAAAAGCTTTGTGTGAACCTAGCATCCTGTACAGCCTCCTGGAGTCCTTCTAGCCACCAACCCTATTTGCTTTTATGTGATTTTCTGCAAAACAAAATAATCCCATCATTTTCCTCCTTAATATCAGTTGTTAAATTTTGCCTTCCTTTGGAGATGAAATTCACACTATATGTTCTACAGTCTTCTTTTCATGCTGAGTGAAAGGTGCTGCCTTTTCATTTCTCCTGAGTGTAGGCCTTATTTTATAAAATTCCTACTTGCTGCAGTGCAAGCTACAAACAAGACAATTCTTCAGAGTAAAGACTTGAAGGGAGAAGGTGGGGCTTTCTTAACAATGTGAAGGGAAAGGGAGATGCAATATCTATATTTAATCTCTGCTCCCAGTGACAGATTATATTTTTCCATCCCCATCATTGTGCATATAATGCATAGATACCAATCCCTCCAAGTACAGCATCAAAATTTTACATGAACTGAAGAATATACACATGTAACAAAAGGAGTGTTGTTTTCTTCTTTACTTTCCATCTGATAAAACACCAGAAGGAATGAATGACCAGTCTCTTCCGCTAGTATCTCACTAAGATGATTGTTCTCTCTTTGAAATTTGGGAGAGCAGGTGAAAATTCTTAAAAGGGATAAAGGGCACTTACTCACAAGGGAATTAAGATGAGGTCATCAATTTCTAAAAATTGGCATATAAGGTTGGCATGCCAGGGAAATGGATCACCGCCCTTGCTTCCAGCCCAAATTAAAACCTTATATTACCTAATGTATTAAGCATTACCATTGGGTTAAAGCCCTTTTATAGACAACTAGGTTATCTGGCTATATTATTAGCTGAAATTTATTAGGCAATTGGAAGTTCTACTTTTATTACATTGCTAGTTTTGTTTAAGATTTCTCACCTAGTTAATAGTTATACTGGCATAACCTCAGGCAGAAAAACAAGTTCTTACAATAGATTCTTCAGGGCATAATATATTCTACTTCTTTTATATGTGTTATCTTTTGTTGTCTTGAGTTTCACTTTGGGATAGATAGAAAATTATGAAGCTCAGGTTAACAAGCAAGTAGCAAAGCCTTAGAAAACTACAGGGTACGTGATCCTTGACACTCCCAGCCACCTGAAAATGGTGCCCTTGAGGATTCTTCCTCCACCAGCAATGGATCAGCAGCATAAACAATTCTTGCCATTTAATGATCCCATGCAGCAGGCTGCAGCAGTGTCTGTTCCACAGCTTCATGCCTTCAACTTATCCACTGCACAATTTTAAGCGCCCTAGAACTGTATTTCAGACCCAGTTGCCCAAATAGAGCCAATTTTGCAACAGTAAAATGGTGTTAAAATAGGATTTTACTCTAGGGGGGAGAAATCTTGAACCAAATAGTCACAGTGCACTTTGCATGACTAAACCGTTACATTACAAAATAAGGGCTATGTCATACTTTTAATAACACTACCATATAGGAGCAGTTTTAATGTTGAGTCAAGCACCTACATTCATCCGAGTCTAAAATAATAGGCCCCTGATTTAAAATCTCCTAACATTCTTTCACACTTCATAAAACAAAATAAAATTCTCTCAGCAAACGCTGACCTATTCATCCAGCCAAAGTACTGTATTTCAAGGAAAATGGGAAGGAGAGGTCTCAAACCCACCAAGCGCCAGCAGTTTGCTGTCTGCAACCGTAACTGGTCTTAAATGTGGGCTGGGGGCGAAGAGACTACGGACGGGAGAGAATAAGATTTATTATCTATCTTAAATCAAAAGCAGATCCCATGCTTTAACTACCCCCTATCTCCCGCCCGCCCCCACGAGGTTGTTTTCTCTCTCTCTTTTTTTTTAGGTATATATCTTACGGGAAGACGATAGGTGAGGGAAGGTTAAAGTGCTGTGTCTGGTCCACAGAGTCAACACAGGGGTTAGGGCGGGTTTGTTTATTTATAAAGCGTTCAGCCTCTCAGCTGTTTTTCCCTCATTGGCATTTGGAAGCTTGCAGTCCTTTAGAAGAGAGACAGATTTGGCAGGAATGTTCTTTGTGCCCTCCTTCCTTTTTACGGGGGGGAAAAGAAACAGATTTATAA
>NW_011495030.1:5487830-5490859 GCF_000754665.1 Bison bison bison
GGGCAGCACGTCGATGCCTGTTTTTTTTTTTTTTTTTCATGGTCAACACTGTGCTACAAACAGCTTGGGTGCCACTTGGAGCCTTCCCCCCGTCCCCTCCCTTTACCTCCGCAGGCTCGCTCTGGCAGGCAGAGGCACAGTGAAATTCCAGCACCTTCTTCCCATACCCCTAAACTACTACGCGCTATTACTACGGCTGCCCTCCCTTTCACTTAGCCTCCTCCGCTTCCCAGCCTCCCGTGAGGAGGCCGGCAGGGGCCCCGGAAGACTGCCGGGGAAGGATAACGGGCGCCCAACTCCCTCCATCAGGGCTTGGGGCTTTCAGCGTCCTGCGCAGTTTTTCTGCTCCAGGCACAAACACGGCCAGGGAGCCGGCGCCTTGCAGATACACACAGATCCACGCATACTGTAGAGCTGTCTCGATCCACATTCTTGCACACCGCCCCCTCCTCCCTCCCAGAGCTCCGGGAGTCGCCGAGCGGGGCGAGTGACAGGCGCTTCCCGCCAACCCGCGCCCGGGCGGGCAGGGAGGAGCGGCTCGCTGGACCAACTGCGGCGCGTCTTCCGGCGCCCGCGGAGGCGGTGAGGGTGGGACGCGGGGCGGAGCCGGAGTTTAGGAAGAGGAGGGGATGGCTGTCATCAATGAAGTCATATTCATAATCTAGTCCTCTCTCCCTCTGTTTCTGTACTCTGGGTGACTCAGAGAGGGAAGAGATTCAGCCAGCACACTCCTCGCGAGCAAGGTAAATATAACTTACAACTCCTTTCTCCTCTTTCCCCTCCCTCCGGCCTCCGGGCTGCAGCCGCCGCACAAACCCCTCCGGCACCGCGCCGCCTTCGCCGGGGATTATTCATTATTAACCTAATTATTATTTATTGTGCATGCACGGAGACCAAAACAAACAGGCGGGCCAACCGCCGCAGCAACAACAACAAAAAAAGCCCGCCTCCTACCCCGCGGGCCTCAGGTGGAATGCTCTTAACGACAGCTCCTGGGCGGCAGTGGAAGAAACGCGAAAGTTTCATCCGAAGCTTGCTGTTCTAATAATAATAGTAATAATTACTACTTCGAGGAGGCAAGGGGAGGAAAATCCCAACAAACCACAGCCTTGACCCTAGGTAGGCAATCAGTGATGCGCTGCCAACGAAGGTTGCAACACACATACACACACACACACACACACACGCACGCGCTCGGCAAGGTTGCAATCCCCTCATTCCCTTAAAAACGGGTTGGGGGGAGGAGGTGGCAGGAGGACCGAGAAGAGTATGGAAACGCTACGGTTCTACTAGAGCAGTCCTCCCGGGAAGAGTTGGAAGGGGAGCGGGAGGAGAGGGCGAGGAGCCCGGGCTGACGGCTGGGCGCCAACGAAAGCGGCTGCCACCAGCTTCCCCAGGACTTGTTTAAAGGGCTCCGGGTGCGGAGACAAGAGCTGGTCGCGGTGGGAGAAGCCGGAGCTGGCTCGCCGAGGCGGTGGCAGCCACCGCCGCGGGGCCGCTGCGTGCGGGATCGGAGGCATCACCTCCACTTTGCGAGCAGGGATGGGTACGCTGACCCGTAGGCAGGCCTTTAGGCAAAGGGGCTGCCGGGGGTCTGCACCCGGGGCACTGCGGACGACCCTGCCCCTGGTACCTGGTGGCCGCGCGGGCTCGGGTGTTGAAGTTCGGGGTGTCCAGCCCCGGCCACACTGCTGGGAGGGAGGAAAAGAGGGAGGAGGTCCTGAAGAAGGAGGTCGGAGGTGCTCATTGGGCTGTTATCCTGCCCTCCGCCTTCTCGGGTTTGTTTTCTTTTGCTCTGCATCTTTCCCTAGCTTGGGCTGCCGGAACCTCGGGCGTGGGTCGCCGGCGATCATCCGGATGCTAGGGGAGCACCCGGGCCCGGGAGAGTCACGGTGGCTGCGGGCCGGGGAGGCCATGATCCGGATAATCCTCTCTGCCTGACTGTCACAAACAGGACCCGCGCACACACTGTGCTGTGGCGTTCGCTGTAGAAGGGAAGGGCTGGCGCGGGGTAGGGGGTGGGGGGCGAATGGGGAGGCTGGTGAGGGCAGGAGGCGGGGAGACCGGGAGGGAGCCTGCCCCCAGAGATGACACGCACCGCTTCCTTCTTGTTCCCTGCTTTCGAGTTTGCTTTATTCCCATCCCAACCTGGCTTACTCCCTCCTCTGCTTCCCCCTCCATCTCGCCGTGTTCCCTCCTCCCGGTTGCGTTGCAAAACACGGCCATGCCATCTGCAAAGGTGTCGCGATGCACTTCCCCAAATAACCAGTCCGGCGCGCCAGCCCGTAGTCACCCTCTGTCTGCGGGCGCACACCAAGTGGGGCGCCCTGGGTGCCCTACACCAGGCCTCGCAGCCTGGGCGCAGTTGCACCGCGCGGGGCGGGGCGCAGCAGTGCGGGCTCCAGGGGGACAACCGCTCCTGGGTCCCGACACTTGGACCGGTTTCCGGCACACGCGGGGAAATTGCCTCCCGCCAGTGTCTGCGCACTCGCCTCCGCCTCCACCGCCTGGATTGCATTATTATTTTTATCCTGGTTGCAGTTTGCAGCCGATCCTGGTGAGCCCGGGGCTGGCCGGACTGCTGGTAGGGGGGGTGGTGGGGGTGGCGGGTGGAGGGAAGTTGGACGTGGATCAGGCAGGAAAAAAAAAGTTTGGCAGGGAGACTAAGGAAGGAGGGAGGGTGGGAGGGGGCGGCGAGCTCCCGCAGCTCGCGTCTCGGCGCCCTCGGGGCCGGAGCGAGTGTGTCTGCGCGTGAGTGTGAGTGTGTGTTGTGCGCGCTGGGGCCGGTGCGTCGCGAGCAGCGGCGCGGGCAGCTGCTCCTGCTCGTGCCCTGCCCGGGAGCCGCGGGAGGACAAGGCGAGGTTTGGTGGTGGAGGAGTGGTGGGGGTGGCGTGTGCGTGTGGCTGTGAGTGTGCGCGCGCGAGCAGCGGAGAATCAGGAAGTCACAGCAGCGAAGCGCACACAGACATGTTTGATCGCCGTGACATGACGCGCGCGAGGGAGGAAGCGGCAGCGGCTGCGGGGGCCGG
>NW_011495030.1:5490963-5501536 GCF_000754665.1 Bison bison bison
GGCTAGGCGAGCCCCGCGCCTCTTTTTGTTCCGTGTCCCCCAGGTAAGGAGCCTGAGCCGCCGCCGCCCGCCGGGTGCGAAGCTTTCCAGTTCTTTCCCTCCCGGCCCCCTCCGGTCTCCCGGTCAGGCTTTCTTGCAAAGTCAGGCGGCGGAGAAGCCGGCTCCCGGCCCTCCGATCGATCGCGTGGAAAACTTTCCAGCGGGAGGCACCGCGAGGGGAAGAAGGCCTTGCTGGCTGCTGTCCCTTGTCAGTTCTTTCTCCTTCGGGTCCGGAGAGTGGAGTCGCTCTGCCCTGGGGCTGTTGCACATTCAAACTTCAGGCCTAAACGTGCCTCCAGCTTTCGCCGGATTTACTCCAGAAATTAAATATTCAAAGTCGTCCGCTTGGTCCTGCCAGGCGTTTGGGTTTTTGAAGAGCAGAAGGCAGGCATGGGAGTCGAGGGGGATGGGGGTGTTGTGCAGAATCCATTCCTTCTTTAATGTCTGCAGCGGGTGTTATGTAATTTTAGTAGCACACGGGTGCAAAGCCCATACTGGGCTTCTCCCCTCCTTTGTTTATATAACTTTTGGGAGAGTTTTGCAAGGTCCACCCCCCCCCCCTTCCTTTTTCTTCTTTCCGTTCTCAACCTAATGGAGCTTGGTGCATTTGAAAAAGTAAAGCGACCTGGGTCAGTATATTATTGAGAGGTGCTATCCTTAATCTCCTGGTTATTATGCAGACTGTGTTCCTAACTGTGTGTGATGTTAGAGCATAAGGAAGACATCAAGGATACACGTTTGTCTACTGCACTGAGTGGTTATTTTTAACGTCTCTGTAGCATCAGTAGCAGAGTTAAAATTTCAACTTCCATTTCAAAGGACTTTTTAATTTACACCTGGATGTGCCATGCTTGTTGGAAGAGACTGCTTATAGGCACAGAAAGATTGTTGTTTTCATTACTGAATGGAAGAAAAATTCTGTCTAAGCGTGTTAAGTAAGACTCAGAAACCTCTGAGAACTGTACTGAAACAAAAGCCATGCCCAGCGTTGGTTGTGTGTATTTACTTGGCACATTCAAATGTTTCAGTATTATTTTATTTGCAAGACCACTGCTCCGGGCTTGTTTGCCTATGATAGATGTGCTAGGCTTCTAGCTTACCTCTAGCTTCCTGGTGAATTGTTAAGAGGTGTGGCAGGTTTGAATCCAAGTTGGTGAATTGTTATGCAAATAAAACACACTTTTCTCTTTTAGGAATGTAATTGTCCTTTTATTCTTCTAGACATTTTTTTTTATTATTAAAGCTCCCTAACAACTTGAATGTTTGCTGGTGGGAAGAGATTTGGAGATACCATTAGGTACATAAGATATTTATGGATGTGACTTGAAGTAGAAAAGCAAACCTGTATACAGCCTCTCCTCTACCTTGTTAGGGGCATTAAAGAGAAAAGTCAGGTGAATAACATTGTAAAATAAATCAGAGGAGTTTGGGGTATCTGAACCCTTAAAAAATTGGCAGAGGTGAGAGGGTACCTCCTTCCATGAAGCTTTTTTCTCCTGAGTGACATCAGTTACATCCCAATTCAGGGACTAGCTGCTCTGTGGGGTTTCACAGAAAATATTCACCACCAGAGTGTGTTCAAAGCAGCCTTAGATCTTTTCTTTTGTTCGTTTTTTTTAAGTGGTTTTTGAGCATTTCTCGTCAAGTTTCTTAAAAAGTGCTTTGACCAACACCTGAGGCTTGGAACTGACCAAAAAAACCCCCAAAAAACAAAAATGCCTTTGCCTCTGTTATACTGTTAATGTTTGGATTCTGTTTAAAATATTTCTGGCGCTATAACTAGAAAGGAACACTTTGGCAAAGAAATAATTATTTAAAACTTTTTTCTTTGATGAAGTTTAAGATAACATAAAAGCACATCTCATGCTTTTCTCAGAGATCATTGTGGTACCCTTTATATTCCTGTACTATTTTGACATTTCATTTTAAGGGCTTATTATGTGTTGAAACAAGACCATGAAAGGAAAGACTTTCATATATTATAAAAGTGGTGCCATCCTCCAGTGTTTTCATGTTGAGTTTTTTTTTTTTTCCTTTAGAAGTCTTCCTTTGTAAACAAGGCCTTTGTCAAACTCTCCTAGGTCAGCAGCTTTTTGATACTCCAGAGAAATAATAAATCACTGTTTATGACACCTTGACATGGTGCCATGAGAAATGAATTGTCACAAATATATGCTAAGGAGTGTTTCCCTACACTAGCATACTGAGATTGGTCAGACCTGATTTAGTCACCAAAAGTTTTGATTTTCACTGTTTCTGGTCAGGATGATTTTAGAGAAGTCAGGGACAATTTGTTGCTTAACACAAGTGGCCTTAGAAACTTTATATAAATGAGTCACTTTTCTCTTCTGAGTATTTCTGGTGAACAGATGAAAAAATTTCCCTAATGTGAAAAGCCAGCTTTCGGGAGCTGGTTCTGATTTTTTTCCTGTCCATTTTTTTCTATAAAAGAATGATTGCTCCTTTTTCTTAAACATATTCTGTAGGTGGTTTTGAACAATAGAGGATGCTGAATTTTCTGTCATCTTTGGAAGTGTTTGTTTATGGAATTTTAATCTCTAGCCAGTTAATAAAGTCATGGATCATTCTATGAGTAGTGAAAACAGAAAATACAGGTGGTGGTTAAGTTATTTGGTAGAGTATTTAGGAAGGCCTGGGGTATTTACTTTTTCTACATAGGAAGTCAGGACTATACCAGCGAATATAGAAGTCTTGAAACTTAGTTCTTCCAGAGCCATTATGAAGCATAGCATATTTATTTGCCTAAAAGATATTTATCACCAAGTTAAGTGGGATCTTGCAACCAGGGTTTGGAAAATTTTACAACTTTATTACTGTTTATTTTTACTTTTCCCCTTCATATTAATATAGCCCTTTTCTTTGAAAATGTTTAGATATATTAGAAATTTTAAAGATACAGTCAAAGATACTTGAATACTTATACTTAGCAAAACATATAGCACAGCTGATGAAATTCAGGAGCTACATAGCTGAATTTTTTGACTGTTGGTTATGAACATTATTTAATTTTAATTATGAGAGAAAAAGTCATTAATTCATTCATTTAGAGTTATGCTTTAGATATGAAATACAGGATTTTTGACTGAAATATTAACATAAGTGGTGGCCTTCTGGACTTCATTATACATTATTATGTAACTGAAGCCTACTGTGAATTGTGATGTTTTATTAGATATGAGACTTTCAGAACATTCAGTTATCATCAGGAAATATGCCTGTAGAATTTTATACCTTTAAAAATAACACAATATTCTATGTAGTGTTAGGTGTGTAAGCATCAGTCTTCCACCTATATATCATTTACCTCTCTGTAAGCACTAATATTTTAAAAATGTTTTAGAAACTGACCTAATTTAAATATGGGGTGACCCTTTTGTAGATCAATTAATGAAGTTGATAGAAGTTGAAATAAATTTGAGGTTTCAAAAGTATTTAATAAGTCCCCTCTCCTTTTGTCATTTTGTTTAAACTGAATTCAGAATTGGGGGATTAAAATTACTTAAAAATAGAAAGAAAAAGCTCCGACCAGAAAGCATTGGGGTATGTTATTTTACAGGTGAACAGAAGTCCAAGGGAAATTCTATATCAGTTTATGTTAGAATTGTGTTTTCTTCTTTAGGATAACTGTATATTTCTTTATCTACTTGAGATTGTATTGTCCAGTGTTTATCATACTACCAGGAGTTAAGTCATTAAACTTGAAACTTGAATGTCCATGAGGAAAGCTGGGCAAGTAATAACATTGCAAATATTTGCAGTTGTTTGGCAGTTTTCTGTTGCACTGTATTCCTACATGTACTAAAATGCTATTAAGCGAAGTCTATAATTCCATAAAAAATGAATGATCTGCAATTGAGAATTTATGTCTTTTAAAGAACGTGCCTGAACACGTATGCATAGTGAATTGTAAACCACACTGATCGCGTGATACAGGGAGAGATCTGGGTGAGCTCTCTTGAGTCCACAGGGCAGATATTCTTCGCGATGGGGTAAGATTGTGGCCAGAGCAGGCCAGGGGTGAGGGCCCTGGGAGCTGATCATCTGAGATCGGAAGAAAGTCCTGAGATCACAGGCACCGAGCCTAAAAAAAACTGTGAGAAGACCAGTGTACCAGTTTTGACCTGCTTGCCCAGAGCAAGAGGTTCCAGTTAGAAGAATTTTCAAAAGATAAAGTTGGAAAAGGTAGAAAGACTTGCTTTCCAGGGGAAAGCATGAATTTTTTATCCAGTATGGGTTGGAGTCTTCTCTCAGAAGTTTGGAGCATTGGAATTCATGAACAAAAAGTAGAGCTATCTAGCAGATTGTGAATGCAAGTCGAGGTTGGAAATTGAAGCCTTTAGAAGGATCTGCGTGATGATGTACATTTTTCTATGATAGCTCACAAAGTGTCTTCATATGGAATATTTTATTTGCTTCATATCAAAATTGAGGTTGTAGCTGGCTGCTGTTACACCAGTTTTGTAAAAGAGAATTTGAAATTCAGGGGTCAAATAAACTACTCTGTGATTTATTTTTTAATAGCATTAATTATTAACACTGTAAATGACCATTATTCATTTTAACTGCAATGAACTTGAAGGGTTTGTGCTTGAATTTTTGTTGCTGCTATGAAAGTCGGGCATATCAAAGCTAGTCTATCACATAACCGTTTCATTCAGCATATAATGGTCAAGTTTTACTGCTCAGTCAGCATACACCATGTCAACCAGAAGAAGTTTTTAAAATATATACGTGTTTAGTGTATAAATAAAATTATCTTAGCTAACAGAGAAGGAAGTGGCTATCATTGATTCTTATCGGCATCCCAGATTAGGTTGCCTTGCAAAGAGGCCTAACAGAACCTAGGAAGGATGGGTGTGTGTATACACAAATTAGATTTCAGGAGTGTCACGCTTTGCTACTAGCTCATTGGTTTGTCTGTTTGGTTTCTGACCAGCTGCCTAGCAGTTTGGGTTGAACTAAATTTGAGAAGTGATAGTTAGCTGTGATTACCTGTGGACACAAGTTAGGGGGTTAGACAGGTGCTGTCTACCGGAGGGCTTTGTTGTTGAGGGGCTTCTAGTACTTTGAGTTTCCTCGTAAACACCCTGCTTAAAATAATCTTTCCTTTGTGAAAACATTGGCTGCCCTCACCGAAGAGATCATCGAATTGCATCACAGGTAGATGCTTCTGAGAAGGCAGCTCATGGTATGTCCAGGGTGGTAGAGTCAAGAGCCCAGCTCTTGTTGAAGCAGTGCCTGGGGCTCATGGGGCTGTAATTAGCCCTTGAAGTTGGTTGTTCTCTCTTGTCCTGCACGGATCTGCCTCGGGGCCCTTGCCAGGTCTGACTCTGGGCAAGGATGGTCCCAGGGCTTTTTATTCCAAGTAAGGGTGGCAGCTCACATCCTAATTTGTCCCCTTGACTCAACGATGAGGAGTTCACAGAAGCCCAGAAAACGCAGCACACTTTTCACCCAACCACTTTTTAAAACCTCCTCAACTTTGAATGGTAAACTGACATTGAATGGAGAAAGCTGTTTTCCGAGCTTCTTTAGAGTTTTGGGCCAGCCACGTAGAATACTCACTCTAAGCCCAGTGTGGTTTTTATCTGTGGCACAAATCATATCATGCACTGTTTAAAGTTGCACGTCTCAGGCCAAGAAGCACGAGGGCTTTGGGGATATTTCACCACCTATCCAGACAGCCTTGGCCTCTAAAAACGAAACTTCAGGTTGGTTTATTTCTTTTATCTTCCTCGCTATTTTTACCGACTCTCTGCTCACCCGTCAAGAACAGCAGCCCTTGTGTTCCAGCTCCAGGGAAGTTGTTACTTCTTGTGGGGGGATTATCAATTCATTTGTAGAGAAAGCTACAGAGGAAACAAGAAATCCTTCAGGGTCGGGGGAGATGGTCTGAATCAGCAAACAGACATAAAAAGAACTCTTATCTCAACTCTCTCCTGAGCCTTATCATTCTCCGTAACAGCCAAAAAACTTTTAAAAGAGTGATTTTTAAGGTAGTGAACTGGGCCTAACTTTTATTTCTAATATTCCACCTTTGGCCCTTGCCCCTATGTCTTTCTGTAAACACAGCAGTGATAAAGGTCTGCTGGAGAGCCCACGTTCCCCCACGCTTCCTTATTGTGTTTGGCGAACAGTTATTTAAGAAGCATTGTCTAGTCAAGGTGGCTCTGTTTCCCCAAACTTTTTCTGTGACTAGAAAACCACAGTTTCTCGTAAACTCATGTTTATTATCTACTTCAAGCCCTCACTGAAACACCACCTTATCCATGAAGCCTCCCTTAATTCCCTTCTCTTGCCTCTGCCCTCTGAGATGTAAGTCTTCTATTCTGCCCGTGACTGCAATGGACACTCCAGCTCAACCCCTTCTGGTCTTGCAGAAGCTTGCATATTTGTTTGTTTGTTTTTTTCTCAATGCTATATATGGATAAGTCTTGTTTCCCCATCAGAATTGCTGAGCCTTGGGGTAAGCCCTCTGGTCATTCTTTTACATCCTTCATGCCTTGTGCCCAGGGAAAGAGTCAGGACATTTGAGAATAGATCAGTAAAACAGATCTTCTGGTTCTTTGATTAAATATCACCATCCTCTTAAGTTCATAACGTTGTCTCTGCCTCATATTCTCTCAGGGGCTTTTCTTCACTTCTCTGTCCCTTCGTACAGTAACATACGATCACGGCCACACCCTAATCCCGTTGCGACACCCCCATTGTTTCCATCTTTGTTTCTGCACCCTGCGCATTTTGCCCAACCTGAGTGACAGCTCTGCATGCTGGTGGACGGCCTGGCGTGCCTGATGTTGCCCTGACTTGGTAATGGGCCCGGAGTCAAGAGATAAAGTCACCCACAGATGTGACTTTGGGCAAGCTCTGTGGTCCCTTTGTGCTTTCCTCTTTTAAACGGGGACATAACAAGATGTATCCTCAAGTCAAGTCACTAAAATGATTCAGCCCATAGGGCTGTGTTGTTAAGTATTACTGCAGGCATAGGGGTCTTTCAGCTGACTGGAGTAAACCGCAAAGGTAGAAGTTTTGTCTCTGGTTGTCTTGGTTGGACTGGTGACCCTTAAAATTCCATGAAGTTGAACTCCTTTTAATATGCAGATGGGTGTGCCCAGGGGCTTTCGGGCTTTCTGCAAAGGGGAGAGGAAGGAGGTTCGGGCAGAGGGAAGATGTCTGCGGTGGTTGGGGTTGTGGGAAGCACCAACGACTTTTATTTTTAAAAGCGCACACTCCACGGTTGTAAAGGCAGGGTCAGGACGAAAAAAGACAGGGTGTACTGCTGAAAAATTCTTGGCTAAGAACACAGCGGCCTGGCCCTCAGGGAGTGCTGGTGTGAGGTAGAGGGAAGCGTTGCAGGGAGGATGGAGGCGGGGGTGGGGCTGGCAATGCCAGTGTTCAGTGTTCGGCCCTGTCTGTTTTACCTCCTCACACACACACATCTTCATTATGTTGGCCACGTAATTGTGGAACAGGTCGTTCTTTTTGGTGACTGTGTAAAACTCACCCCCTGCCCCTCCAACACCAGATAAAAATAGATTTTGAGTGTTAACTTTGTGGAGAGACCAAGAGCTCCTGCCCCATCAAGGTGACCAGAGCTGTAGCCTCTCCCCCATCCATCTGCCCCCAACCCCACCATCACCACCCCATCTACCTCACTTCATCAGTGCTTGGAAGAAAGAAGAAAAGGCTTTGGATTGCTGGGCAGAGGGGGCAGGAGGACGGGTGAGGGAGAAGATGGCTTGACCAGTCCTGGACTTTCAACCTTAACCACGGGGACTTAGTCATGACCTGCACCTCTGCTCAAGACTCGCCCCTCTTTGTAATCTACACCCCCAAGTTGTTTTACGCTATGAGAAAGTCTGATTAGGTCTTGGAGCTGTACAATGAAGTTGCCATCAGAAACGATGAGGAAGGAAAAGGAGGCCAGGACGGCACCCTCATCTCTGAAAGGTGCTCTTCTTTGGATGCATCTTTGGGGGATGGTGAGACAGCACGCATCCCAGGTCCTGCTGGGAGGGTCACTGATGAGTGCCCCCACACACAAGATTGGAGGAATCAGGAGATGCTGCAAGTCATGGATTGGCAGATGCAGGGAGCCTTAAGATGCTCCAATTCCAAGCTCCGAGGAAACTGAGAAGCCCCAGAAGAAAGGCGCTTTGCCCGGGACCCTGAGGGTTGGTAGTGGCCCTGAGATTGGCAGACAGGAACCCAAAGTCTCTGGGGTCCCAGTCAGAAGCCAGAGAGTCACAGTCAAGTTGCGCAGTAGTCCAGATCCCTTAGCTGGGCGGCATGAGGCACGTTGCTCATTCGTTAGACTATGCTGTTCCTCTGAGCTAACTTCTTGTGTGTGTGCTCGTCTATGCTATTTCATGGACACATGCATTAAGGGCATGCTTCTAAAGATTCTCGACTTAAGAAAAAGTTTCCCATGCAACATGTTAACATTCCTCTATATGCCCATACTTTCCTACTTCCCGTCTCCTGTGTTTTCCCCTAAGAAGTTTTTGGTAGTTTCCTATAACAAAAAATGAGCAGCGTTTTTATGGGACTGTATACCATTCATTACAACCTTCTATGAGATTCCCAGGTGAAAATCATTATATATGCATAAAATCATTAGATATTAAAATATAAAACATGAAAAATGGAACTACCAGGCTGACAGCATTTGTATCTTCATTGTTCAAACTTGTGGTATCTTACCATCATAGCCACTGAAGCCAGTTTCAAGGTAAACCATAACAGGAAGTAAGCAATTTCCTTTTATTCACTAAAAAATAAAGGGGTTTATTAGTTTGCTGATATACATGAAAGAACATTTAAACTTGGAGTACCCCTGAATTGACGTCAGCTTCCTAAATTTAAAATGCTGACTGAACGTGTGTGTGTGTGTACGTGTGTGTGTGTATGTGAGGGGGTGGAATGCCAAAAAAAAAAGGTTACTTCTGCCTGCTTTGTTAATCACAAAGAAAAAATAATAACATTTGGCTCTCTAGTGAATTCAAGGCTATAATTCACCATCCAGGCTTCCCTGTTGTTTTAGAAACCACTTGAACTGGGTTCTCTTAGTCCCCTCTTGTATCAGCAAAACAGTTTGAGTGATCCCTTGCTCGAAATCATTCCAAAGCAGCCTTTCATCGCTTCCTGTTTTAGCCCTAATTCATTTATCAGATTGGCCCAGATCCTTGCCTCCGCTGTTAAGATTTCTTTGTTTGAGCATACCTTGAGCACTGATTGCTCTCCTAATTTTTTATTTTTTAATAATTGACTCTATTAATAGTTTGTCCATGCAGTTTTGTCTACAGTTCATTCAGTTTTGTTTTGTTTTTTGTTTTTTTTTACTCCACACTGGTTGAATGTGCTGGGGAAACAGGAGCAAGGAAGAGCAAGTCCTTGCCCTCATGGCCCTCACATTCTAGAGATTCCTCGAGAGGTGACGGTAGTTAGCTAAGAATGGAAGTAATGTGTGTGTGTGTGTGTTAGTTTTCCCTCTAACCTGTCATTTCTCTATGGACAGAGCCCTGCTGTGGGTGACCAAGCCCCTATGGTCTAATTTCAACCCTGCTACTTGTCAGTGGACACACAAATCCATTTAGGATTTTGTGAGTTCGGCATCAGAATTTTGTGCATACAGGTGTGTGCCCCAGGTGACATAATAAGTCATCATGACTGTCCTGGGGTCATTCTGGATCATGGAGACATCAGAATTCAGAAAACAGCTTATTTAGTCATTTTGGCTTATATCCAAGAGTCAGTCATACCCACCCCATGAGGCAGTTCCCCACTGGGGATGCCAGGAAATCTTGGCGCATAGGAGATGGTATATTGCTTTGCTGGAGAACCGAAATTTCCACACCCCATCAACATGTGGAAATCGAGGAGTCGTAGATGACTTGTCTTGTGACTCTTGGACCCCACAGAGGGCTGGGATGAATCTCTGGCCTCAACTGTACATGTGATCTTGTGTCCATTAACTGGTGGGAGGACCACACCTTAGCCTGTCCCTCCTGTTCATTTCTGCTGCAGTGGAGGTGGCTGGGGTGGGGAGTAATGCTCAGGAAGAGTAACTGCTTGTTGTGCCAGACGCAGAGCTGTGGTTTACGTGTACTATTGCATTTTAGTCTCCCTGCGTAATTGTATACGTGGATATTTGAAGCCATATTTGTCCAACTCCCATAACCTCTGCTTTTCCCATGATTGGCAATTCCCTTTCATTCTCAATTTATGGAATTGTACTTTTCCCCCCTTTTGACTATCTAGAATTCTCTGAGAAGTTTGAATGCCCATTGACTTATGCAAGTGGTTCTTGGTTGGGTACGTCTTTAGGAATTTTATATTTTAACGGCTTTGCAGGGGGAGGGGGTGGTGGTTAATGACTTGCAAGGTGCCCAAGTAATGGAGAGCATCTGTTGACTTCAGTAATAAATTTCAAGCTTGTTTATAATTCTGCTTATGTGTTAAATTTTAGTTTCTCCAGTGAGTCTTTTTTTTTTTTTTTTTTTGCATCTTAGAT
>NW_011495030.1:5501636-5524634 GCF_000754665.1 Bison bison bison
GCATCTTAGATGATTTATATCTTTCTGGAGAATCATTTAGAGTTGTTTTTTTCTTTTAAACAAGTGGTCTTCATAAAGAGGAGGGCAGATGGATATGGATATGGATATCATGCCCTCTGAAGCATCTGGACCAGACAGGGGAGTTCTGTTTGATGTTTGTTACAGAAATGGCACCACCAAATACTAACAACGGTTTTATTCTGATCTTAATATCATGTTTAAAATATCCCTTTCTCTTTTCTTCTTTCCAACTCAGTATCACTGTACCGACTGGCAGAGACAGGAGAAGTAGATGTCCACACCCACAGACCCTGGCGCGATGCCCCACCCGGGGCCTTCGCCAGGGCCGGGACCCTCTCCTGGACCCATTCTTGGGCCCAGTCCGGGACCCGGACCATCCCCCGGTTCCGTCCACAGTATGATGGGGCCAAGTCCGGGGCCTCCTAGTGTCTCACACCCTATGCCATCGATGGGGTCTGCTGACTTCCCTCAGGAGGGCATGCATCAGATGCACAAGGTGAGTTCGTTCCCCTTCCCAGTCTTGTCTTCTGAGTCATGGATGGCTAATAATCCCTGATAACCAACACCCCCCCGCCCGCTTTTTTTCTACTGTGGTTAACAAGAGAATCAGCTAGGTTTTTTTCTTATCTTGTTCCTTATTAAAAACATACATTCTTAGGCTCTTTTATGGTTATAGATGTTACACCAGTCAGGAAGATTTGATCTTGGCTTTTAAAAAAGTGTTAGCTATAATATGCAGCTTTGACAGATTCTGTGGATTGGGGGTTGCAAGTGTTTTGACTTGGTGAAGAAGTAGGAGTTAAGTCTTACTTTTTCCCCCCAACTACGTCTGTTAAGTAACTTATACCATCTATGAGTAACATACTGAAAATTATTCTTCCCTGAAAAGATCCCATAGGTCCCAAGGAGGAAAAGGGAAAGTGAGTCTTTTCCTAAAGAATATTTTCAAAAAAGCCTTGACAGAAATAAAACAGTTTCTAGGGAATCCTTGAAAATGCACTTTGCTGTCTGCCTGTGAAGTGGCTTTCTTCTGGTTTTGGAAGAGGGCTCTGATTTTGTGGAGTCCAGGCCCAGTTGTTATTAAGGTTGTAATAATCTGCCATTTGTGAGATTCAGATTGTTGCTGTGGGGATGATCATAACGGTATGACCTTGGTATTATGGTTTTGTAGGAGAAGTGAAAAGGAGAGAATGGCCTTTTGAGAAAGCGAACAAAATCTTCTGTTGCGATTTGTGTTGAAGGGTAGGAGTAGCCATTGTGTGTTACCTGAAGGTTAGGCCTGATGAGATGCGGCCCTTTTACATCTTTTTTGGATGATATCACAAGTAGATAAGGTAGTGAGGATGCTTCTTGATGTTAAATAGGTGAATCGTGGAAGACACTGGTTTGAAACAGAAAGGTTACTGCAAAAAAGTACAAGTCTTTTCTTTAATTGGTAGAACTGGAGGTCAGTTTTAAAGTAAGGTGTTGCAGCTCGGGAAGGGAAGATCCATTTTTCACAAATGTTTGTTATTTGATGGTTTTCAAATAAAAAAATTAATACATGCTTATTTTGAAAAGTAAAACCATACTGATCTAAATAAGTGGTTCACCCCAGGTAATAGCTTATTGTACATACTTTTTTTCCTTAAATTTTAACTAAGACTGTATGATGTATTTTTAAATTAATTAATTAATTTTAATTGGAAAATAATTACAATATTGTGATGGTTTTTGCCATACATCAACATGAGTCAGCTACGGGTATACGTGTGTATCCCCCCTCTGGAACCCGCCTTCTGCCTCCCTCCCCACCCTAGCCCTCTGGGTTGTCCCAGAGCACTGGTTTTGGGTGTCCTGCTTCATGCACCAAACTTGCACTGGTCATCTATTTTATATATGGTAATGTACACATTTTAATGGTATCCCCTCAAATCATCCCACCCTTGCCTTCTCTTGCTGAGTCCAAATGTCTGTTTTTTACATCTGTGTCTCCGCTCTGCACATAGGATTGTCAGTCCCATCTTTCTAGATTCCATGTGTGCGTGTTAATATACAGTATTTGTCTTTTTCTTTCTGACTTAACTTCACTCTGTATAATAGGCTCCAGGTTCATCCACCTTGTTAGAACTGACTCAAATGCATTTCTTTTTGTAAAAAATACGGAACACTTTATGAATTTGTGTGCCATGCTAATCTTTGTATCATTCCAGTTCTACTATATGTGCTGCTGAAGTGAGCACTGTATATACGCTTTTTGCGCCTCACTTTTCTCCAGCTTCAATAAAAATACCATCTAAGCATAGATTTGCATATTCAGGTGATATATTTAATTTTTTTTTCTTTTACCATAATCGAATCATATCATCATTGTTAATTACTTTGAGACTTCTTTTTCATTTAACTATATCATGGATAGCCCTATAATATCTCCAATATCTCTCCCTGCTTTTTTGATTTCTTTTAAATACAGGTTTTTAGCTGTATTTATGTATGTATGTAAATAAATGCTTATTTTCCATATCATATTTATTAGGAGACATATTGAATATATAGACATATCAAAGTCATTACATTGTCTTGTGTTCATATTGTATTAATTGGGGGATTATACTATAGACTGGATCTGTCAATTGCAATCCTTAGTACAGGTAGGTGAAATAATTTTGGGAGGGTTTAGGATGCTTTCACCTTTGAAATGAAAGAGAAAATTTGAAGGAAATATTTAGCTCACCTTTATTATTATTTAAGCATTGAAAAGTTAAACATACTCATAAGTGTTAGGTCATTGTTATGTTCTTAATTGTTTTTATTTGTAATTATATCTTCTGATCCCTTCTGTTTTGTTCTCTAGCATCTTTGTCACGTTTTCTCCTCTTTTCTACCCCCATCGATGCTCTTTTTTTGTTTTGTTCTCGTTCTGCAAGTTTTGCATTTTCTCATCCTGCTTTTCTTCGGCCCGCAGACCCTCAGATAATTCCCTGGGTGAGGACATGGTGACGTGCCTGGAGTTCACACCTGCTGACCAGATGCTTCACTTTCTGAAAATCTTTTTATAGGCAGCTTTATTCCTTGTCTTTTCTCCTCCGTCTCCCTCTGAGCTTCAGCTTTTTGCTTTTCAACATTGCTGGAAATAAATAAACAAGTGGCCTAAATACATCTGCTGCTTTGCTTTGATTTCCTCTCTATTATTACTGTTTAACAGACTGAGAGACACTCTTTATACCAAATTCTTCCCATTTTTCTTCTGAACATCCTCTTTATGGTAAATTTCTCCTCTTTTCAAGTGTGTGCTTTTGACTCTGCAGAAATTAACTTTCCTTTCTCCAAAACTGCAAACACTCATACTTTCTTGCTCAAAGTCATTTGGTTTCTATAAACTCCTGGAAATATTCCTTTCAGGCTGTTTTGAAAATTGCTATTCCAGTTTGAGGAGGAATAGACTTTTCCTTTCCCCAGCACGTGCTCCGTTGCCCAATTCTGGATTGGATTAGTGTCCATTCAGTGGCTGTTTCTTGTGGGTCTGTTGTGTACAAGGCCTCAAGCCCCCTTTCTAGCCCCTGTGTTCTTCTTTTCCAAACTCTGCCTTTCGCCCTTTTCCTTTCTTCCTCCGTCTGTAGTCCAGCTTCATCTACTTCAGCCTCTTTCCCTTTCGGTACTTACCCCATTCACTGCTCTACCCTGTCTGTTTTTCTTTTCCCAACTGCCATGGAACTTTCTGGTTTCAACTTTTAAACTTTCCATAGGTTCCTTCCCCTCTGATGAAAAAAAAAATTACCCAAAAAATAGATCATCACAGACATTTCAAAGAGTTTTTCTTCCTCCATTCTGACTTTGGACTCACTTCAACATACAGCAGGTTTCAGGACTTACTTAAAAGGGTGTAGAAGAATAGCTTATATTTGTCTGCCTTGTCAACAGGACTTCATCTTTATTTGCAGGTTTTGACATAACCAAAAACCTTTCCACTGTTTAAAGCCTTAACTTTTGACTTAACAGGTAGTTTTGCTGATCCTATTGGTGTAGTCTTTTTTATTTATTTTTTTGTCCCCCATCTATGAAATCTATGTAGTATATAGTAATATATGTAATATAAATGTAAAATTATATGGCTATCATGTGGTTAATAGATGATTGGGCCACAATTTTGAAGACTTTATAGGATGGGCTCTTAAAGCACCGGATAGAAATATTGTGCCTTAAAGAGGTGCCTAACTGATGTCCTATTAATGTTTCAGCCCATGGATGGTATGCACGACAAGGGGGTTGAAGATATCCATTGTGGATCCATGAAAGGCACTGCTATGCGACCACCTCACCCAGGAATGGGCCCTCCTCAGAGTCCGATGGATCAGCACAGCCAAGGTTTGTGTCTGCTACATACCTGCTCTGGGCTCCATATCATAGTCTTTCATCTTTCCTATTGTTATTTTAATTATGACTTGCAAAGAACAGAACTTGTCTAAGGATGGGGTCTGGCAGGTTTCTTTTCCCTGTAGAAATCTCCCCTTACCCACCACCAACACAACTTTATGTTTGATATGGGCAATTTTCTTTACAAAATCCTAGTAGTTTGACTGGCCACCATGTGTTCAAGCACTCTGCAAAGTACACTGTGTACTTTATGCAGAATCTTTGCCTTGATCTTGTAAGATACATTATATCACTCCAGTTTTATAGGTGGAGAAGCTAAAGCTCAGAAAATTTACTTTGCTTCTATAAGTTTGCATATCCAGTAAGTGACAAGTCCAAAAGGAGGACCCAGGTCTGCCTCCCAACAACAGCACGGATGGGTGATAGCAGGATGAGCCACCCGTGTCCCTTGAATTGTACACTCCTCCTTCATAAGGTGACTTTTTCTGGCAGTGGAATAACCTGTCATCACTGGTGAATGGCTATCTTAGTCTCTTAGGGCTACGTAACAAATTGCCACAAGCCAGTTGGCTTAAAACAATAGAAACGTATTCTCTCAACGTTCTAGAGGCCAGAAGTCCGAAATCAGGATATGAGCAGGGCTGTGGTCGCCCTGAAGTCTTTAGGGAAGAATCCTTCTTTGCCTCTTCCTAGCTTGTGGTGATCACCAGCACTATTTTGACATTCCTTGGCTTGTAGATCTGTCATTCCAGGCTCTGTCTTGGTTTCCACATGACATTTAACCTCCATGTTTGTTTGTGTGTCCAGACTTCGCTCTTTCTATATGGACACCAGTCACTGGATCAGAATCTACCCTGACCCAGTATGACCTCATCTTAACTCAATTACATCTGCAAAGATCCTATTTCCAAATAGGGTCACAGTCACAGGCACTAGAGGGTATGTCTTCAATATAGCTTCATAGAGGACAGGGTTCCACCCACAGTTCCACCCACAGTAATGGCCAAATCAATATATGGCAGCTTTCTCTTCTCCTGGGTGCTTTTCCCTCTCATTGTTGAGGGCATATTGAAGATAGTGGAAAGTATATCCAAAGATACAATGTAACCTCTTTTCAGAATCACTATATGGGCATTTTAGCATGTCAGAGGCGTGATTAATCCAACACTAATTAACCTAATGTGTTGATATTCTAATTCAAAGGGTATGCTTTATGTGTTGTTGTATATACATTTTTGTAATTTAATGTATATGAGTTTTTTCCTCCATCCTTGATCAGATGTCCATCCACCTGAGGGAAGATTTTTGACTGTCCAGGTGGAGAGACACGTTCACTTTTTTTTTTTTTTCACATGGACCATTTTTAAAGTCTTTATTGAAGATGTTACAGTATTCTTCTGTTTTATGTTTTTGGTGTTTCGGCCATGAGGCGTATGGGATCTTAGCTCCCTGACGAAAAATCAAAACCCTACAATCAAGGTGAAGTCTTAACCACTGGACTGCCAGAGATCTCCCTGTATTTGCTCTTAAATATATACACACACACACACATATATATATATATATATATAAGCAACTCATGGAGGCATAGGAGTACATCTTCACTAATATTCCAGCAGGTTTTTGAAGATCCTAGACTCTGATCTGAAATTTGATGGTAGGCAGATGTAAGTGTGACAAATGACTCGTAAAATCTTGACCATGTTAGAAAAGCAGACTGAATAACTGGGACTTTTTCAGGTACAGAAGAAAAAAATTGAGCCATTCAGGGGTTAAAATGAATTAAGACAATACTTTCAGGTTTATCGTTTAAATTCTGAAGAGCCAAGTGCCTTCACAGAGCTAATGTAGATCTCATTTTTAATACCTGGGAGGTATAGATGAGTTATATTCAGTGATTCTCAAAGCCAGATGCTGGCTCTGTCTGCTCCTGGCTTTGCAGTACTTCTAATAGTGGGGCCCTGGGACAACGCCAAAGGAAAACACTTGAAATGCATGAATCATAAGTGAGGCTCTTTATTTTTATGTATCTTAAAATTTCTTTCATTGCTTGGTTCCTTTCTTGGACTTCTAGAATGATGATATTTCTTGGAATTTCCAACACTTGGCACAATGTCTAGCACATAACTGGATATTTAGTAAATTTTTTTCAGTTAGAGAAGTGAACTTTATGTATTCAAAAAACACTTTTAAATAGATCTTAATTTTTATATAATTTCAATAAGTTATAATTACTTTGAAATGCAGAAGTCTGCATTAAATTAAATGGAATTGGAATTAGAATGTAATATTTTTCTCTAGAAGAGTAAAGTGCCTTATAAGCTGGGGAATTCGTTATTTAAAATATGCTTTTGAATAAGGTAGTATTGGTATAATGCAGTCTTATTCTATATAATGAGCTAAAAAGAATTTAGACTCCATAATAGCATATATCTTTAAAAACTCCATTGTAGGAAGCCGTTTATAAACACACAGGTCCAGAGAGGTGTGGTATTGATCAGAAAACTGCCAGCTTTAACTACCTAGCAACCTATTAGGTTATTTTAAGGTATTGGTTGAGAAGCAAAACCATTTCCTTCAATAAATACTAAATTGTGTACCTTATGGTCCCGATGATAACATTGTTTATTTTTAGTCCACTGGACAGAGAAAGCCTTCAAAGAAAAGTATAATGTTTTGTGTGTGTGTGTATAAAGAGAAAACTCGTGTAAAATTGGCATTTGAAAACTCAAGTTTATTAAAAGGAGAGTGGCTGATTGCCTCTCTGTCTGCAAAAAGATGAAACTGGGGAGATAATGCCCTTGAAGCTGAGGGAAGGAAAACTGCCATTTTTTGACGACTTTTAAATGAGCAAATTAAACCAGATTTCAAAAAGAGCAGATTCTGCATCAACACTATCATCCTACAGACAAAGGTATATTTACTCTCAGGCAATTTCTTCACCATTTTCTCAACCAGAGATAATTATGCAAATATGTTATTTTGTTTTATCATTTAGATTTTTTTCTGATTTTTCCTGAAGTTTTATGGAATGCTAGTCATGTCAAAAAATAAAAAGAAATCTCTCTCTCTTTAACTGAAACACGGTCACATTTTTAATGTCATACTGTGATAGAATGATTCTATTAGCATGTCCTGTAAATTCTAGGAAACAATTTTTCCCACCCCCCAGTTTTTTTCTTACCACATTTGAGGGAAGATTTTGTTGTATTGATTAATTCTGGAAGATGATTTTTATTTCACTCTTAGTTTCTTTCTTAACAAATTTGAGGTAAAATGAATTATTGTACTTAGTGCAACTAAGTGTCTCATCTTTATAATTTTGCCATTCCAGGAGTCAGAGTTGAAAAGAGTGATCTGATGAGCAGTGTTACGCAATGACACTTAGATTAGACTGTCTAATGTTTTGGTCAGTTGTATTAGGCATCGTGTGATTTATCACGGGTAAGCTATACTTGGTGCCGACCTTAGGAAAGAGGACAGTCCAGAAGGCAGGAGGCGTGACCCATTTTAACACCTGGTTGTATCCCTTCTCCCATGAAATGTCAGTAGCTATAGTAGGAAGTTTTCCCTCCAGTGATGGATGCAGGGTTGGCAGAAGGGTGGTAGGGAGGTGCTTTCATAATGAACAAACTACCATTTTGCACCAGCATTACAATTTGGAGTTGAATTTTAACCTCATTAAGAATGAAAAACGTTAATGATGAAGTTAAGTGTATGTTATTGATACTGTTTAAAAACATTTATTGTTATAAATAACATCCTGGGATTTGAATTTCGGCTCGTCTTGCAGGCTGATTGCAGGGGCATTTTCTTAGGCGAACTTCTATGATCAACCCTAATGCCTGCATGATTTTTGTGCTCGATTATAGAGTAGGGATTTCGGGAATGAGAGTTAGCAGTTTTTCCATTTCTCTTCAGGGCAGGATTACTCTGAATGGAGTTCTACATCTCACCAATTGATAGAACAAAACCTACTCTTGTCTTAGGGGATCAGGCTAAATTTGTTTCCCTCTCCAAATGGCAATTTGAGATAAAAGGAACTGTATCCTTTATTTTCTCTAGTCTTTCAAATGATGACGTTGAGTCCCCAGGCAGCATGGGTCAGATATTCGTGAGCCTCTGTAATTCCACATAGATACAAAGAGCAGCTTCAGCTCAAACTTGATTAAGTGTTGAAACACATGGCAGATGCCTAATAAACACCTATGTGATGACCTTTAAAATAATTGTGATGCAGGTGGATTTATTAATGGCAAAGACCTTTAATTTAATATTACATTGTGTCTTAGAATGCCTTTGAGTTGATGAGTTAGCCCTCAGTTGGACGGAAGACAATGTTTTGGGGTACAGCAAACCACTCTGTTCTCTCCTTCCTCTTGGATCTCCCTTCAGCAATGTGCAGTCCTATATTTTTCTAGGGATTCTTTGGCCAGACTCTACAGTTCATCTCTTGAAATAAGTTTCTTGAAAATTTTGTTGCATTTTGACTTTTCTTTCTTACGTATTCTTAAGTTTTCCATTTAAGTCTCTTTCTCACCCAAACAGATTACTCTCATTTTTATATTACATTGTAAATGGTTCTGGGCTTCCCAGGTGGCACTAGTGGTAAAGAACCCATCTGCCAGTGCAGGAGATGAAAGAGACATAGGTTTGATCCCTGGGTTGGGAAGATCCCGTGGAGGTGGACATGGCAACCCACTCCAGTATTCTTGCTGGGAAAATCCCATGGACAGAGGAACCTGGCGGGCCCCAGTCCATGGAGTCACAAAGAGTTGGACACACCTGAAGTGACTTAGCTTGAGCACATAAATGGTTCTAGAAGATTTTGGAAGCTTTCAAGCCTTTAACTTATTTTTATATTAATACAACAAAATTAATATTAGACCATGGAAAGAACATATGCCTTGGAAGCAGGTGAATCTTGGTTACCAAGATCTAATTGTGACATGGTATAACGTGCTTACTCTCCTCATTTTAAAAAATGAGGTGACAGCACATATCTTCTGGGAGTGTTGTGAGGATTGTAGAAAAAATGTATGCTCCATTCTGCTCACATCCCTCTAACTCTTCGTACCATTTCTGTGCTCCCATCATCCTTATATCTACTGGCCAGACCACCATCTTGCTTTTGGTTTATTGGCATCCACCTTACATACACACACACACACACACACACACACACTCGGCAAAGTCCCTGGGAACTAATGATCCCTAGAGTCATAACCAGCGACCAGTGATGGAATATAAATACCCCAGCTCCTTCCCTGGTATAATAGGGAGGCAAGTTACGTACTTTATCCCAGAGCTTTTGTGCATGAGATTAATCTTCAGGCATGCACTACAGCAACTGCCTTAACCATACACTCCTTGTTGGCTTCCATCCCTTCCTCATTTTACCTTTCCACACTCCCGTCAGTGTCCCTGCACCTTTCAGATAAATCAGCTGCACTCAGTCTTTCCATCAGGCTTTGTTTCCAGGGAAAACTCGGCTAAAATAGCATGTACAGTGCCTTGCTTAGTGCCTGCAACCATGGAGGCCCTCAATAGCAAATTATTCATAAAGTACATAATAATAAACCAAATAATATCCCTATAAGAGAGTCCTCATTCTGCACTGCAATACAGCAGACAGCTTCAGGTTCTGGTCTCTAGGTTGGAGCTCCTTTTAATGTCTAATACTGTCCCCTGTGCCCTTCCTCTAGGTGTACAACAGCCCCTACTAGTTCACCATCTAGGACACGTGAAAGTGAAAGTGAAAGTCACTCAGTCGTGTCTGACTGTTTGCGACCCCATGGCCTATACAGTCCATGGAATTCTCCAGGCCAGAATACTGGATTGGGTAGCCTTTCTGTTCTCCAGGGGATCTTCCCAATCCAAGTCTCCCGCATTGCAGGCGGATTCTTTACCAGCTGAGCCACAAGGAAGCCCAAGAATACTGGAATGGGTAGCCTATCCCTTCTCCAGCAGATCTTTCTGACCTAGCAATTGAACCGGGGTCTCCTACATTGCAGGCAGATTCAGGGAAGCCTCCCGGACACATTGGGCTATCTACTACTTGAAATGTGACCAGTCCCATTGGAGATGTACAGTAACTTAATATGGAAACAAAAATGTAAAATCTCTAATAATTTTTATTCTTTGAAATGATAATATTAGGGGTATGTTGGTTTAAATTATATGTTATTACAATTTTGTCTGTTTCTTTAAATTATATATATATATTTGATATACATAAATTTTAAATTATATATAATCCCATACTTATTAAGTTACATATGCTTTAAATTTCTATCAGTCAATGCTGTTGTGGAAAATCGTCAGGATCTCCAGGAATGTTTCTCTTTCAGGGTCGTGGGGGGCAGCCTGTGACCTCTGCCCTTGTGTTTTATTCCAGGTTACATGTCGCCGCACCCGTCTCCGCTGGGAGCCCCAGAGCACGTGTCCAGCCCTATATCAGGAGGCGGCCCGACCCCACCACAGATGCCACCGAGCCAGCCAGGACCCCTCATCCCAGGCGACCCTCAGGCGATGAACCAACCCAACAGGGGTCCCTCTCCTTTCAGTCCCGTCCAGCTGCATCAGCTCCGAGCCCAGATTTTAGCTTACAAGATGCTGGCCCGGGGCCAGCCCCTCCCCGAAACACTGCAGCTTGCAGTCCAGGGGAAAAGGACGTTGCCTGGCATGCAGCAACAGCCGCCGCCACAGCCCCAACCCCAGCCTCAGCCGCAGCAGCCACAGCCGCAGCAGCAGGCCCTTGTTAACTACAACAGACCATCTGGTAGGTTAATATGCAACCCAGTGAATAATGCGAGGGTCCAGCTCAGAGAAGGATGGCTAAGCACACAGAAGCGCTGGGCTGCTCTCAGCCCAGGACCACCTTCTGCCGCACCTCGCTGGCTCCCTTGTCTGCTTTGCTTAGTTGGTTAAGATTCTTGGTCTCCTCGGCCGTGGGTCCTAGAGGGGTGCTTCTTAAACCTTTGGAGACTCTGGTGAGAGCTGTGGCTCTAAGCAAAAAGCACAGTCCCCTGTGACTTTGCATTCCCTTTCAAGGGCTTCAAGGTTTGTGGGAAGCCCATCCACCCCACCCCCTGCCAGGTTAGCAACCCCTGCACCTGGTGTGTTCCATTGCCAGCCGGCACGTCTTGAATCTCCTCTCCTTTAGCTATTTTGTGTCTGTTGATTTATTTATTTCTATCCTTTTGGTTGTGAAAATACCTTTGAGGAGGCTTGCAAGAAAGCATACCCATGGTAAAGAAATTATCAAGTAGAAAATTCAGAAACAGAGGGAAGTAGAAATCAAAGTTGGGAGATCAGCCATAGGGGTGGGGGCCCAGGAGCTCTTGTGAAGGCTGCATCTGTGCTTCCAAGGTGACTGGAGCTGCATGGTGGTCAGGAAAGGGGATAGCGTCAGGTGCCTGGTCCTCGCCACTCAGAAGGAAGTTGCTGACCAGTTTCTCAGAGGACACAGAATCTTTTCTAGCATGAGAGTATAAAGTAACTTTCTCAGGCGGGATTATTTTTTAAATTATTATTGTAAGGAATACTGCATGATAGAGGCATCAGTAACATTTATTCATAATAGAGTAACAGAATCTACATGGCCTATTTCCTCTAGACACCAGCATCAGAGCTGAGGCTGACGTTCTGAAAGGAGCTGAGATGTGATAGTCTTTGGTAATGGACTGGTGGTCTGCTTGATCCCACTGAGAGAATTCAGAGCTCCAAGAAGCTATAGGATGATCTTCCATAAATGTTATTTTCTCTGGGAAGATTTTTGTTAGCCACTGGATAAGCACAAGGTTTATGGTTCTGTTCTACTAGAGCTTTGAATTCCAGGGAATTTGAATCAGGAAATTTGAATTCCAGAGTGCCTCCTTGTCACTCATGCCCTTTCCTGTGAGTGGATCCCTCTCATTTGGGTCAACCCTGACATCTGATCTTTGCTACTGGTTTGGGATTATTGGTCTTCTTCTTAGGTTTTGGGACTTAGACATTGGGAAAGAGTTCAGATGAATTTTTTTTTTTTATTACTAGTGTTCCTCCTTCTGAGTTTGTAGATGTTTCTTTCCTGGTAGAGGAAACCCTGAGTTGCCTACTAAAAGGGTAAACTCATCTTGTTAATTGTAGATGGAGCCTTAGGAATGGTTTTCTAAAGAGCACACAAGTACCGTGTCATTTCCAGACTTCTGTGTGTGGGCTGCAATGCTCTGGTAGGTGGAGGATCCCATGGGACCAAACATTAGTGA
Organism: Bison bison bison; assembly: GCF_000754665.1. Taxonomy (NCBI): domain Eukaryota; kingdom Metazoa; phylum Chordata; class Mammalia; order Artiodactyla; family Bovidae; genus Bison; species Bison bison. The sequence continues at coordinate 5,514,260 of NW_011495030.1, forward strand.
TTGTAAAGGTTGTACAGGGAACCTGTGCATTAGGTGGTAGTTTGAACACTCATTGTGTCTAGAGGCTTTAAAATTGCAAAAACTCTTGCTCTTAGGAACGCCGCCAGAGAGAATCAAAAGTGTCTGTCTGTGTATATGTGTGGTTTGTACCTCCGGAGGGCCTGCTAGCAAACCTTGTGCTCCACGCCCAGTAATAAGCACGGTGCGCGTGGGACACATCTGGAGCATGGAGACTCAGGATTCAATGCCAGGGGCCTCATGTTCTGCCCCGCCCTGGCACCCTCATGACCAGAAGGCTCACAACAAGGGAAAGGCTCTGTCCCAAGGTCTGTGCACCAAGTGCAGGCATTGCACGCCTGTGGGTAGGAAGGAAAAGCATCTCAGCTCCTTACTGAGAGCCTTTCATTCATATTCTAGACACAATGTCAACAACATTGGTGACCCTGATATCCCGCGTCTCAGTATACAAGGAGCGTTATTACCTAAAGGAATTCCCAGTAGAGGCTTAGTGGTCACAGTCGGATAGTTGGTAGCTCAAGAGGAGGGAGCAAAGTCTATGCCTCCTAAAAGGCCACTGTGGGACCTTGTCACACAGGCACACTTCCTCGAGTACTGCAACTTGTCCTAGGGTAGTCCCTCATCAGGGACCTCAGTGAGGTTTGTTATTTTTAACAATGACCTAGGCACAGCAGGAAAAGATTCCAGGGTATTGTTTAAGAAGGCAGAAAGCTAAATGATTCATTTCATCTAAAGTCACAAGAATGAGACCAGATGATGAAGTAAAGTTTCGAGGATAGAGTTTCAGTTACCTGGATACTTGTACATAGCAAATCCTCCATGTCCTAACCAACACAATCCTGGGTGCATTTTCTGGATCATTTCCGGAAGAGAAGGCTCCATTTTATTATTATTGTTTTCCTTTACCTGATGCCTACATCTTCCCTCGCCAGGCTCCTGGCATTAGGGGGGAAACTTGTTTTATTACTCACTGTCTGTGTCTTTTGTATTTCCAGCCGTTGGGCTTCATTAGAAATGATACTACTTGGGCCGATATGCCAGAGTAGGCAAAGAGACTGTGGACAAAGGAGAAAAGAAGACACTTTCCTCAAATAGAGCAGACCCCTTCCTGCCACCAGGAGGGAGGTTACATTTCTAATCTTGTCCCCCAAATCTCAGATTTCATAGGGAAATGATTACCTTCCTTGAAAATGGCTTTTTGGAGTTTTTTTTTTTTTTTTTGGCAATGACATTTTGGACAAGTTCAAGTAAGGCCAAAAGAAGTTTTTCTTTATTTAAGAGAATATTACTTTTATTAATTGTTTATCCCTCTCCTTTTTTAAAAAAAAATAATAAAGCAGCATAATTGCTTATAAATACCCCTGTCAATATTCCAGGGGAAAAAAAATCAATTTAAGTATGTCTACTTTCCTGGTGGTAGCTATGATTTTTCTTTCGTCCCATTTGCTAGTGTCATTCATGTGCGAAGAGAGCTTTTTTGGCTGGGGTGGTCTGCCTCAAACCCATTCCAAAGTTAGAATTCACCAAAGGCAATACCGCCAGGGCCACCACCCGAAAACTGCAGTTTGACCAGAGGAAGTGTGCACTGAACAGATGAGTGACTCTAGTCCTTGCCTGCTGTGGGCTCCTCTCAAATCGAATCCATCATTTTTCTTTTAATTCTGATTCATTTTTCTTTTTGGAGACCAAAGCAGATTTCAAAACAGGAACTGAAAAGGTTTTGGGTTTTTTTTTTTTTTTGCAGTGGGCAGGGAAGCCTTCATGGTAGAAAGCAAGAGTTTTATTGCTGATTTTTTTTAGGGCTTGTCGCTCTCCTGCTTGCCCCTCTCATTTTTTTTTTTTTTCTTTTGTCATCTAAAATTTCTTAGTATGCTTTGTTTAAGCCTCATTATTACATTTATCTTTTCAACCTCTGGAATCCACTTAAATCCTTGTCTAATGCACAGATAGTCATTTGCATAAATATCCTTCTGTACCGGAAGGTAAAGTGGGAATTCTGTACAGAAATTCTGTACATGTGAGACTTAGGTAATTTAAGAAGTTTATTTACCTGTTTCTTAGATTCAGACTTCTAATAAAGACTCCTTCCCTCCCTTAGCTGCAATGGGACGACACCCCTCAAGAGTGTCAGGGCGAATATCTACCTTGACTACTAACGTGAGGACTGACAGGAAGACACATATTTTGTACCGCAGACAGTTCAGCCTAAATTGTTTATATTGGTGAGAGAGTAGGAGATAAGCTAAAGAACGTAATTTGTTTTCCATCTAAAGATACCAAGATGTGAGTTTTTATCATTCTGCAGACCATGAGTGTGCTGGTTGTCAAGAGATGCTTTCTGTTGATACAGAACAAACCCATTCAGGCAGCTCAACGCGCCTAAAAGACAAGCAGAACCCCTCATGGTTAGGTAGGTGTGTTCTGGGCATGTCTAATGGCAGGCAGCTGCCTTCAGTCCCCTCGCCTCTGTGAGGAGAATTTTTTGTATAACGTGTTGGCTGGAGGACAGTAAATGAACTTGCAGTGTTTAGTTAGAAAGGAGTTTGCAGTAAATGAACTTGCAGTGTTTAATTAGAAAGGAGTTTGCCTGTAAGTGACTCTGATGAGGAATTAGCAGGAAGCACAGGGCAGGTCGACTTATCTGAGTATCTGTGCTGAATTGTATTAAACGGTGGAAACATTTTCAAGTTTGCTCTTGAAAAGCGTACTTTCAAAGCTTCTAGTGAATACAGTACCAAATTTCCTTGAAAACCTTTCTTTTGCTGTAGAGTTTTTCTGAAAAGCTGAATGATTATATTAGGCTTCTTTACTTTGGTGTCCTTGGTGGCAATAAAAATGACCAGAGCTGAGGGGTGAGCATGCAGCAGCCAGGCTATCTCACTGAATCCTCACTTCCCCCTTGCAGGGCGGAGGTGCTGTTATTATCTCCATTCTACCCATGAGGAGACTGAGGCACCAGGGGTTAAGTAACTTGCTTAGGCTCCCACGACTGATTGGTATGACTTACCGGTTCTTTTAGAAAGACACAGGGTGCTTTAGATGTACCTGTTTCAGTTCACAGCAAGCTGGAATACTTTTTAGATTGGAGATCTGAATATTTAAGTCTACATTTGGGTCTCTCTCTACCTATGTTTTAACTTTAAGAGTCCTTCAACCAGATAAGAATGTCTCTGTATTTATGGATTAAAGAAGCCTAGCTGTGTGTGGAGAAGGAAATGGCAACCCACTCCAGTGTTCTTCCCTGGAGAATCCCAGGGACGGGGGAGCCTGGTGGGCTGCCGTCTATGGGGTCGCACAGAGTCGGACACGACTGAAGTGACTTAGCAGCAGCAGCAGCAGCAGCTGTGTATATATCAGATCTAGTTTCAAGTCACAGGCTGAAAATGACTAGATTTGGAACCAGAGATATCAGACATGCTCTGGATACCTCCCTTTGATTGTGTGTTTTTAAAAATAGTGACTTGAATATACCTCGAGGAGTTTGCATGACTCTACACAGGTATTTACAAGCCATCATGCTAAAGAAGAAAGCATCCAGAGTAAGTGAAATATGTACACTCTTGCACTATTATGGCTTTCATTGATAACTTGTTCAAATTTTGAAAGGAGGAAAAGCACTCTGAAAACTGAATTTAGGGTAATTAGTATGATGTTATCAATAGGACACAGATTTTCTTTTTATTAAAGGTGGTGGTTTTTTAGAGGGCTTCAATGTATTACATTTTTTATTTCGTGTGCTTATTATACCAAGTCTTCAAATATATTTAACTCTACTAGTTTCTTGAGCTTATTAGGGAAATTCGTAGAATCACGCTATTAAAGTAACTGTTAGAAATCTCTATCTCCTCTCTTTTGGCTCAAGGCAACTCAGATTTTTTAAAAAATCTCCCCTGTTTTAAAGACCCTAAGGGAAAAAAATAATCAAAAGTGTCCCTCCATAACTTATTCCAATGGTTAACAACCCTGAGAGTTAATGTTTATAAATCAGTTTCTTCCATATGAATGGAAGGAACTCTAAATCTGAAATATTGTGAAAAGGTTTGCATTATGTAAAAGCCCTCCCATTCAGAAAAAGAATCAGAATGTACTTAGCTGAGAAGGATCTCTTTACTATGATAGTACATCTACAGTGCCTAAAACAAACAAACAAAAAAACAGACAAGAAGTGCATTTTTCCCTCCAGAACTTGTCATCAATCCTAGAACAGGGCTATAGATTACCTCAGGAAGTCTCATCCAGCCCTAAGTCTCTGGGAAAGTTTTACCTAATTTCAGAAGGAGGGGATCGAAAGAACACCACCACTACACACACTCATGCTCACAGGCACACACATACTCACACACACTGTAGTTTCCCAGCAGTTTGTTCTAATTCTTCCCATTCCTCTTGTCAGAATGTTTGCTATCCTTGGGTTGTCATTTAAGCCCACTTCTCCCCGGTGTTTGCTGAAAATTGAAATGTGTCTAAGTTTTCATAATGTATATCTTTGTATGGTACATTAATAAGTCACTCTGAAGTATGGAGATGATTATTTTTGTTACCGTTTAATAATTTTAATATGTCGCTGAACAGATACAGAAAATACGTGGAAGAATGCCTATTGGAGGCTTTAACATCTGCTTGCAGAGATTTTTTTTTTTTTTTTTAATTTACTAAACTCCTCTGGTAGCATCACTAATTTTATTTATAACTTTGAAATAAGTAAAAATTCACCTGGAGGAGAGATGGAAAACTTTTAAACTCCTAAAGTTAAATGTGGGAAATTGCTTTAAATTAACTAATCAAGTACATTTTAATAAACTTAATGATTACATAGCCCTTTATTCTGATAAGATGAGAAAAATGCTCTCTTGAATCTTAATCTTTGCTAGGTTTTCTTAGGTGGAATGAGCAGATTCTTTATTTCCCCTGCACTGAATGTTTTTAGAAATATTTTCTAACATGTAGTAAGAAATTTAAGTTCCCTAGATGTATCGATAAAGCCTGAAATATACTTTATAGGTCATTAGGGAAAAATGCATGCTTATTTCAGAAAGTGCATGCTTATTTCAGTTCACATCAGAGTACTGGCGGGCTGCTGCCTGTATAATGTAGAGCATAGGTTCTACAGCTGGACCATTCCAGATTGGGCAGGAGGGGGCTTGTGGTGTAGTCCGCAGAATGTGATTTTGGGACCACACCCAGATTGCATCTGACCGCTGAATGACTCCCTTGCTTTTTCAGAACCCCAAATACACCTGTAATTATTTTTAAAAACCCACTGCAGACCTCCATTAAAAACTGGCTGTCTATTCCTTAATCAGTTTATTACCTAAGAGTCATTTTAGGGCCATTTCCCTTTGGGATAGATGCCAAATTCTTTTTTTCTTTTTCCTTTCCTCCTTTCTCTTCTGGCTTTCCTCATCTTCCTCCCTTCCCTCCTGTTTTCTTCTCTTGAGACCTTCCTTTGTCCCCATCCTCAGACCCTCCCCCGCCCCGGGGAGGGGGGGCGGTGGTTGTCGACAGGCAGGCGGGGTGTGGGCACAGGGCACCTTCCCTCCCCAGCTGCGCATGTCGCTCTTGTTTCGCAGGCCCGGGGCCAGAGCTGAGCGGCCCCAGCCCCCCGCAGAAGCTGCCGGTACCTGCGCCCAGCGGCCGGCCTTCACCCGCGCCTCCCGCCGCAGCGCCACCGCCCGCGGCTGCCGTGCCCGGACCCTCCGTACCGCAGCCGGCCCCGGGGCAGCCCTCGCCCATCCTGCAGCTGCAGCAGAAGCAGAGCCGGATCAGCCCTGTCCAGAAACCGCAAGGCCTGGATCCCGTGGAGATTATGCAGGAGCGGGAGTACAGGTAATGCGCCTGCCCCGCGGGTAAGATGATGTGTGCTTGCAACTACCACCCAGCCTAGAGGGCCTGGTGTCTCCTAGTGTGATGGTCATTCTTTGTGGGACCAGGGAAAGGCCTAAGGGAAACTGCAGAGGCCAAGACTCAGGCTTGAGAGTGATTTTCCAACAAAGTCTCAGAGAAGAGTTTCTTTGCCACTGGAGCCTGGGGCAGGGACCCTCCGGGGCTTCTGGGCCTGATTTTCACTCTTGCAGTCAGAAAACTTTTATCTACTCCGTTGACACGTCAAGATCAAAAGCTCAGCCCAGAGTTCTTAAAGATACAAGAAAGTGGTCAGCCCACACTCAGACTGTGCAGTATTTTGTTCTAGTCTGGCAGTGTGTCCTTGAATGTTGACTGTGAGTGGCTCATATGTTGAGTGTGTCTGCTGGCTTGACATCTCCTGATACTAAAGGCCATCCTTCAGAAGTTGTATATAAGGAAATAATGCATTCTTTGATTCAGTTCATGCACTTGTTGGTCAATGGCTTGGTCTCACTTTTGGGGTAGGCCACATTTAAATGTCTTCGTATGTGGTCCTTATTTTAACTCTTACTCCAGAAGCTTCATTTGGCACATTTATCTGAATCAGGGATTGACAAACCTTTTCTCTAAAGGGCCTTAGAGCTTCTGTCAGAACTATTCAACTCTACCATTACGGCGTGAATGCAGCCAGGCAATAATGGGCTGGCTGTGTTCCTCTGAAACTTTATTTATGAGAACAAGCTACAGACAGGGTTTGGCCCGCAGACTGTAGTTCAGTTCACTTCAGTTCAGTCGCTCACTCGTGTCCGACTCTTTGCGACCCCATGAATCACAGCACGCCGGGCCTCCCTGTCCATCACCATCTCCCAGAGTTCACTCAAACTCATGTCCATCAAGTCAGTGATGCCATCCAGCCATCTCATCCTCTGTCGTCTCCTTCTCCTCCTGCCCTCAATCTTTGCCAGCATCAGAGTCTTTTCCCAATAAGTCCACTCTTTGCATGAGGTGGCCAAAGTATTGGAGTTTCAGCTTCAGATCAGTCCTTCCAATGAACACCCAGGACTGATCTCCTTCAGAATGGACTGGTTGGATCTCCTTGCAGTCCAAGGGACTCCAAGAGTCTTCTCCAACACCACACAGTTCAAAAGCATCAATTCTTGGGTGCTCAGCTTTCTTCACAGTCCAACTCTCACATACATACATGACCATAGGATAAACCATAGCCTTGACTAGACGGACCTTTGTTGGCAAAATAATGTCTCTATTTTTGAATATGCTATCTAGGTTGGTCATATGGTCATAACTTTCCTTCCAAGGAGTAAGTGTCTTTTAATTTCATGGCTACAGTCACCATCTGCAGTGATTTTGGAGCCCCCCAAAATAAAGTCTGACACTGTTTCCACTGTTTTCCCATCTATTTCCCATGAAGTGATGGGACCAGATGCCATGATCCTCGTTTTCTGAATGTTGAGCTTTAAGCCAACTTTTTCACTCTCCTCTTTCACTTTCATCAAGAGGCTTTTGAGTTCCTCTTCACTTTCTGCCATAAGCGGGGTGTCATCTGCATATCTGAGGTTATTGATATTTCTCCTGGCAATCTTGATTCCAGCTTGTGCTTCTTCCAGCCCAGCGTTTCTCATGATGTACTCTGCATATAAGTTAAATAAGCAGGGTGACAATATACAGCCTTGACTTACTCCTTTTCCTATTTGGAACCAGTCTGTTGTTCCATGTCCAGTTCTAACTGTTGCTTCCTGACCTGCATATAGGTTTCTCAAGAGGCAGGTCAGGTGGTCTGGTATTCCCATCTCTTGAAGAATTTTCCACAGTTTATTGTAATCCACACAGTCAAAGGCTTTGGCATAGTCAGTAAAGCAGAAATAGATGTTTTTCTGGCATTCTCTTGCTTTTTCCATGATCCAGTAGTTAGTAGATTCTAAATGGTTAATTTCAAAAAAAAAAAAAAGAGTCCAGGAAGAACTGAGTCAAGATAAAATGAAGCTAAGATCATGGATTCGGGTGTATGTGTGTGTGAAAGTCACTCAGTCGTGTCTGGCTCTTTGCGACCCCATGGACTATATAGTTCATGGAGTTCTCCAGGCCAGAATCCTAGAGTAGGCAAGCCATTCCCTTCTCCAGGGGATCTTCCCAACCCAGGGATCAAACCCAGGTCTTTTGCACTGCAGGCGGATTCTGTACCAGCTGAGCCACCAGGGAAGCCCTGGTTTCGAGAGTTAGCCAAAAAGTGTGCCCTGCCACTAAGTGTCTGTGTTGCCTTCCTCAAGGTACATCTGTTTTCTGTGACTCAGTTTCCCCTTATGTTAAAAGAAGGTATTATGCAATATTATCTTTTATAGGGAGAAGATAAAATTATACCAAGACTTTCAATACATATTAGCTATTATTATTATTTCCCAAGTGTGATTTAACTTAAGACAATTAGGGGTTAAACATTATAGAGAACGTTAGGAAATAATGTCTGTGCTTTCGTGCTATGTTGCTTTAGTTATGTCTGACTCTTTGCAACCCTATGGACTGTAGTCCGCCAGGGTCTTCTGTCCATGGGAATTCTCCAGGCAAGAATACTGGAGTGGGTTGCCATGCCCGCCCCCAGGGGATCTTCCTGACCCTGGCATCTAACAAGAGTCTCTTATGTCTCCAGCATTGGCAGGCAGATTCTTTACCACTGGTGCCACCTGGAAGCCCAAAATAATGTCTTTTGTTGTTCAGTCACTCAGTTGTGTCCTACTCTTTGAGACCCCATGGACTGCAGCACACCAGGCTTCCCTGTCCTTCAGCATCTCCTGGAGCTGGCTCAAACTCATGTTCATTGAGTCAGTGATGCCATCCAACGATCTTGTGCTCTCCCATCCCCTTCTCCTGCCTTCAGTCTTTCCTAGCATCAGGGTCTTTTCTAATGAGTCGGCTCTTCGAATCAAGTGGCCAAAGTATTGGGAGCTTCAACTTCAGCATCAGTCCTCCTAATGAATATTCAAGATTGACTGGTTTGATCTCCTTGCAGTCCAAGGGACTCTCAAGAGTCTTCTCCAACACCACAGTTCAAAAGCATCAATTCTTTGGCGTTCAGCCTTCTTTATGGTCCAGCTTTCACATCCATACATGACTATTGGCAAAACCATGACTTTGACTAGATGGACCTTTGTTGGCAAAGTAATGTCTCTGCTTTTTAATATGCTGTCTAGATTTGTCATAGCTTTTCTTCCAAGGAGCAAGCGTCTTTTAATTTTGTGGCTGCAGTCACCATCTGCAGTGATTTTGGAGCCCAGGAAAAAAATAATGTCTAGAATCCCTTTAAAAACATTACCTTACTCTTTATTGTAAAATACATGACTACTTATTTATTATTATATTAAAATACTAATTTATCAGCTTTGAGAGTTACTCTGAAAGAAATCACAATAACTTGCCATTAAATGTGTATAGCTTTTTGGATGAAGAGTATAACTTTATTCTCACTGCCATTATTAATCCTCAATTAAGAGCTTTTATATTGCTGTTTCCAGCTTTTCATGTATCCCTAGAGAGCTAGATACTCATCATCAATTGATATTTCAGTACTGATAGGCAGATTCTGTTGGGTGAATAATTTCTGTGTGGTATAAAAGTCAAATATCAGCACTGTATACTCATTTGGGGCAGAAAAAATATTCATATTCAGTCCTTTCTTTATGTTGCTATTGAATAAAAAAGCCAAAAGCCATTTTAAAAGACAATAAATGGGATAGTGGGGTATTGTTTAAAATTCTGACTTCCTAAGTGCTAACATTTTTTCCCCACCTTGACCGTACAGAGCTACCAGTCCCTTTGTTGAATCACATAAACCCCTTATAACACAGACACTGTATCTAGAAATGCATCTGGGATTTTTTCCTTCAGTTTAGTTCAGTTGCTCAGTCGTGTCCAACTCTTTGCGACCCCACGGACTGCAGCATGCCAGGCTTCCCTGTCCATCACCAACTCCTGGAGCTTGCTGAAACTCATGTCCATTGAGTCAGTGATGCCATCCAACCATCTCATCCTCTGTTGTCCCCTTCTCCTCCTGCCTTCAGTTTTTCCCAGTATCAGGGTCTTTTCCAGTGAGTCAGTTCTTCACATCAGGTGGCCAAAGTATTGGAGCTTCAGCTTCAGCATCAGTCCTTCCAATGAATATTCAGGACTGATTTCCTTCAGGATTGACTAATTTGGTCTTGCTGTCCAAGGGACTCTCAAGAGTCTTCTCCAACACCACAGTTCAAAAGCATTAATTCTTAATATTTTTTTCCTTCTTCAGCCTATATTATGGGGGGGGTGTGTGTGTGCGCACTTATTGAGTCCTAAATTTTCTTTGTCATTTTTACCAGAACTGTATTTGCAGAGTTTTCTTGTAACGAGCTCATTTTAACACTTTTTTGGGAAATTATCTTAAAGGATGGTCTCCCAAAGTACACGGTATTAATAATTACTGTTTAGCCTATTCTAGTATGTGGAAAGGTTTTTGTCCTCCATACCTGTG
>NW_011495030.1:5524734-5532699 GCF_000754665.1 Bison bison bison
CCATACCTGTGTCAAGTTAAAAACATGTGTCCATCAGTATCTTCTGAATTACAAGCATTGCAGAAGGTGGTGGAATGGCTAATTGTCATGTTATTATTATTACTTGATAACATGTCTCCTCTTCTGTTAAGCTGCCTGGCTTTTGAAGTGACCAATCTGGCAACCCTACGTTCAAAAAGCTGGTGGGTGTTTTGGCCTGAAATCTCCCATGGCTGTCTTGAGAAGCTTAGGTTTATACTGGCAGGGTTTTGCAGGGGTATCTTTTATCTTCTTTAGTTACAGAGCAAGAGCTGACTTCTGCCTATATGAAGATAAATTATCCAGTTGCAGAAATTAGTTAAATATATTCCTTAAAAAGGGTTAGATTAAGTCCCTTAGGCCCTTGTAAAAGACAGCTAAAACCCCCCTTTCTCCCTCTTTGAGAGAATGGCTTACTTACTACCCTTTAGCACTGATAGGAAGAGTCCGGTGTAACTCTCTCTTCTGATTGAGGATTTGAGAAAGGTCTTTTTTTTTTTTTTTTTTAAGTCTCTTTTATAATTTTATAAACTTGGTTTGAGCAGAAATCATTTGTCAGAAATTCTTTAACCAGATGTTCATTCCTTTGTTGTAATATCACTTACCTTGTCTATGAAAAATGAAAGAAAATTGTCAGAATCTTAACTTTTTTTTTTTACTTTTAAGTCACTTGGCTGCTTTTCCTGTTCATCATGAAATCAGAATTTTGACAAAATTAACTTTGCTTTTTCAGTAATAGCACATGTAAGTTTCTGCATGTGAACACTCTGCCTCAGATCTATATAAGCTCTTCAGTTAAAAACGTTTTGTTCTCATTTAAATTGGATCCTTTCTTTTAGACCATCTTTTCTTTGTGATGGAACTTTATTGCTTTTCTCTGTAGTGTCAGTACCTTTCTTTTTTTTGGTGTTTTGGCATGCTTTCTTTGCCCCTGTCAATATATTTCACTTCAGTTCTTCCACTTAGAGTTAGAGGGTTGATCAGAAGTGCTCTAGGAATTATAATGTTAGCATGTAAATTCTACAAATGTCACATGAGAAAGAAATATATTTCACACTGAAAGGGATTTATTTGAGAAAAGTATCTTTGAATGATGTGAGCGCTCTTTGGTATCAAGTCAGAACTTAGTATGAAAACAGCATACTAGTCCCCCAGCTTCGGGAAGCCAGCCTAGTGTTTTTTGTACTGCCCTGGCCTCCATTACAACCCTGAAAATTCCTTCTCAAAAATTACCAAGAACCACTTCATCAGCAGAGTTACCAAAAGTCAGTCTCCCTCTCTCTTTCTTTTAAAAAGTGTCACTCAGCTCCTGGAAGGAACAAAATGTACCAGTGTCATTTTCTGTTCAAATAACTCTCCTACAGGAATCATAAACTTCTCCTCTGGACCTGAACAAATATCTGTCGCCTTTAATGGAACTCTTTTTCTTGCCAGAACAGTAACCCCTCTTGATTTACTGTTCAATCTGTATGAAAAACCTGAGTGACCTAATTCTGCTTCAATTTTCTGTACCCGTGAGGACACTAAATGAGTCTCCTGCAGTTATGCAGTATTACATCTGTTGTTGTTTCGGGAAGTTTAGAATCCTGAATCTCTTTATCGGACTACCTGCTGAATCCCATTGATGGGAAGATGAAATTGTCTGGAGAGGAGCATTATTTAAAATGAAGATTTCTATTAACAGCCACCACCACACAAAGATAAAATTCTCTATGTAAAAGAAGCCCCTCCTATCCCTTTACTACTCCCTCTCCCCATGTGCTGAATTGGATGCATATCATTTTACGGAAAGATCGGAATCTACCTTTCCTCTTTTCCTATAGTTTGCACTCTGTACTTCTTGCCTCCCTTCCATAAAAGAAAGAGTCTTTTGTCCTGGAGAATCTGAGATTCACTGACAAATTACTAGGTCCTTTGGAGAAGCCACCATTTCTGGGGCTTCCCTTCCCAGCTTCCCACCGACTCCCACGTCCAGGTGACCCCATGCTCCACCTACCCAACTCCCCACCTTCTCACCTCCCTGCTTCTCCTCTCCACTCTCCAACGTCCACCTCCTGGTCCAGTGTGATTTAATCTCTACACAGTCAGGCCAGTTGTCCTAAGATCATTTATTTAGCCCCAGTTCCACAGTCGTTTAGACGATTAAGGAAAAAGCACCCATTCCTCTAATGCAGCTCCTGACCCACTTTGTCAAAGAGAGTAAGACACAATGCCAAGGGACAGTTTGAATTCTGGGTTATTCTGATGAAAAAGGACTGCAGTAAATATAGAACCAAAGAAGTAGAATAACCATATCGTTGGCCTTTATCTCACCCCGCTACAGTATTTAAATTTCTCTTAGTATGGCCTTTACTCTACACAGGTAGAATTGTTTCAGTTTCCTTTTTTCCCCTTTAAATTATATGTTTGAAAAAACTGTAATAGATTTTTCTCTTAATATCTTAATTGTTAAGATGCATCACCTGTTGCTGTATTTGGGAATTTTTGGCCATGTGCATGTTTAAGAAATTGAATTGGATAAAGGAAGTATATGTTTGTTTCATACAGATAAAAGTTAAAAACCATGATTAGAATCCCATGAGTATCAATAGTAAAAGGAATGTGGAAGAAGGTTGGGAGAGTTTGAACAATTTGATTGAGAGGAAATTGATGAATGTTTATTGTTATTGTTTGAGCCTAATACATTTTTAGTCTGTTGCATGGTAAAACCATTTATAAGTACTATTGTTTATGTTGGTATGCATTGTTGAAATAACACGATAACAATGATGATACTAGTAGTAACACGTGATGATAATAGATCATTCAGTAAATCATAATAACACATATATACCAAATAAAAGAGGAATCTATCATAATATTATTTTCATGAAAGTGTTCATTGTTCAGTCATATCAGACTCTTTGTAACCCTGTGGACTGAAGCCCACGAGGCTCCTCTGTCCATGCAGTTCTCCAGGAAGAAATACTGGAGTGAGTAGCCAGTCCCTTCTCCACGGGATCTTCTAGACCCAAGGATCGAACCTGGGTTTGCTGCATTGCAGGCAGATCTTTACTGTATGAGCAACCAAGTGAGGTCAGGAAAAAAATGACACATTTCCCTTATTATTATTTTTAAAGTTTTGAGAAATGTATTTTATTTCTCTGTCAAAGCAAACAGCTCTAATTTTTGTTTAAAAAAAAAAAGCCCTAATTTTGATACTTGGGCTTCCCTGGTGGCACTAGGGGTACAGAAGCTACCTTCCAATGCAGGAGATGCAGGTTCCCTCCCAGGGTTGGGAAGATCCCCTGGAGGAGGGCATGACAGCCCACTCCAATACTGTTGCCTGGAGAATCCCCATGGGCAGAGGAGCCTGGTGGGCTACAGTCCATACGGTTGCAAAGAGTTGAATATGACTGAAGCGACTTAGCACACACACACACATGCATGCATTCTGATACTTGGGCTATATGAACTATTAAGATATTTTGCAGTGTGCAAGTCACAGAAGGTTTTCTTTTTCATATCAATATATGGCATCATAAAGGTTAATAAAACCATGAAACTAATTTTAAACAGAATGTTTAGTTATCAACTTTTATAGCTGAGTTCCACTAGAGTTTGCAGTTAGAAAGTGTACTTTGATTATCTGTGGTGGTGTTACAGTGGTGCTGGTTTAAAGCCAGTGAGGAGTCTCATCTTGGCTCTCTCCTTTACTGGCTCTGTGAAGTCCACATGTTTCTTAGTATCTCTGAACTTCAGTTTTCTCAATAACATAGTGCTGTTATAGACTTACCTTGTAGATGTATATGTGTGTGTGTGGGAGAGAGAGAGAGAAAATTAAATTGTGCTTTAACTACACCTGCAATGCAGGAGACTCCGGTTTGATTCCTGGGTCAGGAAGATCTGCTGGAGAAGGGATAGGCTACCCAGTCCAGTATTCTTGTGTTTCCCTTGTGGCTCAGCTGGTAAAGAATCTGCCTGCAATGCGGGAGACCTGGGTTGGGAAGATCTCCTGGAGAACAGAAAGGCTACCCAATCCAGTATTCTGGCCTGGAGAATTCCAAGGACTGTATAGTCCATGGGGTCACAAAGAGTCAGACACGACTGAGCGACTTTCATTTTCACTTTAAATGCACCTTAGTGCAGTTAGTTTAGTTTAACTTACTACCATTTACTGTTCTTTCTTTGTCAACATCTATTCCAAGTCAGTTTTGCCCCCAAATTTGAGGGAAGGTGATTCAAGGAGATCCAACCAGTCCATCCTAAAGGAGATCAGTCCTGGGTATTCATTGGAAGGACTGATGCTAAAGCTGAAACTCCAATACTTTGACCACCTCCTGCCAAGAGCTGAGTCACTGGAAAAGACCCTAATACTGGGAAAGATTGAAGGCAGAAGAAGGGGATGACAGAGGATGAGATGGTTGGATGGCATCAGCAACTTGATGGACATGAGTTTGAGTGAACTCCGGGAGTTGGTGATGGACAGGGAGGCTTGGCGTGCTGTGATTCATGGGGTTGCAAAGAGTTGGACACGACTGAGCGACTGAACTGAACTGAACTGATTATAAAATTTGATTTAAATGGCAGATCATTATTTGTAAGCATAGGACCCAGGTGAACTCTAAAACCAGTTTCTGTGACTTACAGTAACAGTATCGCAAGTAAATTAAGTGGGATGTCTTTTATTTTCTGTTCTGCCTCTATTATGAGGAAGTACCCACAGTTCTGTTTTGTTTTTTGTTTTTTTTTAATGATGGCCAGACTGAGATTGCCTGGCAGTCCTTTTCTAGAAACTCTTAGTTTTCACATGCTGTTTGCTATTTACTGCCGCCCCAAACCAGATTTTTTTTTTTTTTTGATATCTGATTTGCCTTTTCTTTTCTCAAGCAAGTGTTGCTCACAGAGGAAATGGTTGTGGTTGGCAGGGCTCTTTCTCTCTCTCTGAAAGTTTTGGGTTGGCTGATTTCTGTGGCCTCAGCACCTAAAACTGTTCTTGTTTACTCAGCATTAATGCCTGTCATCATCAGCATCTTGGAAGGAAGGGCCAGTGGCCCCACTGCCTTAGGACAGAACTAGAAGTTAGAAAGAGAACTCTGTTGTCTCAGCTCTGCGCTCTGGCTGGGAGCAAGTCAGATTTTTCCTGGCTGTCACTTTCTCTCTCTCTTCAGAGGGAGCCATGGGACTTTGACTTTGCTCCTCCGTGTACCCCAAGCCTTCCTTCCTGGCTGTTAGAGACAGGTTGTGAAGAAGGCCAAAAGTGTTAAGTAATATAGCACCTGTGGGCATTAGTGCAAAGGGAGCTTTTCTCTGCTTAACATCAGATAATCTGTTTGGGTGTCAGAAATTTGCCATCAGTATCTGCAAGGTGTTCTGCCATGAATGTAAACCTGAGACTATTGTCTCTCAGTTAAGACCAGGCTGTAACATCTATTTTCCCCTCCCCCTCCCCCGTTTTATCATCTCCTTTAGACTTCAGGCTCGCATAGCCCATAGGATACAGGAGCTGGAAAATCTGCCTGGCTCTTTGCCACCAGACTTACGAACCAAAGCAACCGTGGAACTGAAAGCACTTCGGTTACTCAATTTCCAACGTCAGGTAATAACTTTTCCCCAGCACATCTGAGGTACAGGAAATGAAATGAATGTAATTGTTCCAGAGTGTGATCTGTGCGTTTCCTTAAGTCTGTTCAATATTATTAAAAAGATATAAATTTAGTGTATCTTTTCTACCAGCAGCACAGAACTGAAAAGTAATGAAGATGAACCGCTTATTATTCTATTTTTCTCTTCTGTACATCAGAGACATTTTTTTCTCTCCCATATTATGGTTTCCAAAGTCTGACTTATGGCATTTTGTTACTGTAGATGAAACCTTGAGAACAGATGGAGTAGCTCATGTTTGTCTTTATGATTTCAAAGGAAAACAGGAAGGTGATAGATCAGAGCTTCTTTGTAAAGAGAAATCTAAAACCCTTAGCTCTGACTATGCAAATTATTTTAACAAATATGAAAGGCCCTTAACTAGTAGCTCATTGTTTATACAAATACATAAAACTATGTTTTGTAACTGCAGATTATTCATCAACACCTACTTTTGCAGCATCTGATCACGTCAGACCCCAACACTGACTCATCAGTGATTTTGTAGCTACTGTTCTTGCTATGGTCTTAGTAGTCACTGATTAATAAAGGCAAGCATAGCGATCTATTTTACAATTGCTAAATCTGTAGGAGACTAGGGGGATGAAGTAGAGCTAACATTCACTTTGGCGAGTTTTGCCTTGCTGATCCCAAGCTACAGGTCCCCTAATTGTCACACAGCCTCATTTAGCCAAAGGGGAAAAGGAATGCTTCCTGGCCAGTCAGATGGGCTTGTTTGGGGAAGGACTCAGGCATGCAAAATGAATTATTAACAAGCAAAAGTAGTTTGGAAGGATTGAATTGCATGACTTGGTCTATTGGAGGATGTGAATAAAATTCCACGGCCAACCCGCTTGCTGTTATCATGTGAACTTGGAAATACGTTTGCCTTGTTGGTTATAATATCACAAGAGGGCATCATGGTGGCTGGCAGCTACTTGGCTATAGGTATGTGAGTAGATTAGAGCTTAATTAAAAAAACAAAAAACTGTGCATTCCGTTTGTTTGTTTCTTGTGGGTAACTTTATAAGCCATTTAATACAATTTTATTAAATGACTATCAATCAACTATAGTTTCAGGAATAAGATTACATTCAAATTAGCTTTGCCATGCTAGATTCTGATTGGTTTCTGATTTTTGCTTCATTTTATTGAAAAACCTGTTATCTATGAAGTTTTCCAATGATATTAACTATAATGGATGCTGATTTCAGATTCAATCAAATAATTATTTCAATGCATGTTTCCAGCCCTTACTCTCTACCACCATATAACATATGATATGAATGAGGTGTTACATTTATGATAATCTGAAAGAAGTCCATGATATAGTAAAAACAAATAAATAAATACCTTTCAAAGACCATTGTTAGGAGTGAGAGGAAGCCAAAACTAGTATTTCCCATTTTTATATGAGACAGTGAATTAGCATTGTTTGGTATCTACAGCTACTTCATATGAACAGGAAGTAGTTCTGTTCTTTTTGCCCAGCGTCATCAACGTTAATCTTTAAACACAAAGAGAATATTAGCATGGCACTTAAAATGAAGTAAAAAAAAATGTTTAAAGCTTATTAACTAATTAATATCATTAAAATAATTAGAATGAATCGATTTGTTTAAAAACCAAGACATTCTCTACTTATTTACTGGAGACAGTGCTATACTTGGCTTCTTATCTGAATTTTTTGGAAAGGAAACTTTGAGCATCTCTGAACATACCCGATACCCTTGGCATGATGTAGTTCCTTTGTTTATAGAAGGCCAGCTCTGATGGAGAAACTTGGGGAGTCCCTTTTCGGCTCCACCAAACGGAGGGCAGGGGGACAGGGGTGTGACCTCCGTCAGGGGAGATGTTCTAACCACTCCCCTCTCGACAGCTGCGACAGGAGGTGGTGGCCTGCATGCGACGGGACACGACCCTGGAGACAGCCCTCAACTCCAAAGCGTACAAGCGGAGCAAGCGCCAGACCCTGAGGGAAGCCCGCATGACGGAGAAGCTGGAGAAGCAGCAGAAGATCGAGCAGGAGCGGAAGCGAAGGCAGAAGCACCAGGTACTCGGGCCCCGCCATGTGACTGGGCCGAGTCAGAGTCCCTGAGAGATGGGCCCCTGTGGGTGGTGGGGACATCACAGAGAGGATCCTGGCAGCTTAGGAGGTCCGACCACACCATCTCATAGATGAGAAAGCTTAGGCCCAGCAGAGAGGTGACCTCCCCAAGGACACAGAACAGTCAGTGCAGGATGAGGGCGGAGGGCACTGCTCTCTGAATTCCAATCAAGTGTCATAGTCATAACCCCATGGGAGGCTGCTGAGGAGGTGGGTGC
>NW_011495030.1:5532799-5533981 GCF_000754665.1 Bison bison bison
AAGGTTTCCTAGGACAAAATCCTAGGGGAGAGGGAGCTTGGAAAGAAGAGGGCAAGCAGTTATTTTTATAACAAATATAAATATAGTATCCTGGGCTTTTCAAGGGCCCAGTTGGAGGTTTCACAAGGGCAGATATTTTAAAACATTCCTTTCCAGAGATTTGGAAATATTTTGGTGTAGGATTTGATTCTCGTGTCATAATCCTATAAATTTTGTTTTTCACAGCTTAATTTGGTTTTGTTGCAAAGTGCCTTGATTGGTTTTGTTTTGCAAAGTGTTGGACTTTAGTGTAAATAAGGTTATGCGTTTCCCCTTCTTTATTTAAGAACTGGATACAAATGGTGTGTGGCCATTTTAGCTTCCTATAAAACTCATTTTGGGTGACAATTCTAAGGCATTTAAGTGAGAGCACTACTTTCATAACGTGATTCAACTGTTTGTCCTCTCAGTATAATACCTGTTTCCCTGGGCTTTATTCGAGAGTGATTTGCTTTAAATTTCATCATCACCATCTTGAAGGTACCTCTCAATCTCGAATCTTTCCGTTTTCATGTGGCCACACCCTCAGGACCTGGGAGGCTTCTTTTCTACAGGCTGGCACTGAAACAGACTTGGAGAGGTCACCTCTCCCACCACCCCGTAGCCCACACCTCAGCTGTGGAGACCCACCAGGGCGCCCATCCCAAATAGGTTCTAGTTCCCCCTTGCTCTTCAGTACACACTGCGAGTTTTCTTGGACTGGGTTGAAACTTTAACTGGGAACTGGATGTTCAGCCTTCTCTTCTCCCTGCTGTGGATCCTTTAGGAATACCTGAACAGTATTTTGCAACATGCAAAAGACTTTAAGGAGTATCATCGGTCTGTGGCTGGCAAGATCCAGAAGCTTTCCAAAGCAGTGGCCACCTGGCATGCCAACACTGAAAGGGAGCAGAAGAAAGAGACGGAGCGGATTGAGAAGGAGAGAATGCGGAGGCTGATGGTAAGGACCCTGCCTACGGAAATTCAGGAAAATGCTTTGCTCATAGCCATCTGCACTGAGAAACATGCCATGGTACAAGGAGAAAGTAAAAGGTGTTTATCAAGTATACTAATCCATTCCTTTAAACTTCACAGGGATAAGGTAAAAATACCTTCTTTTCCCTAGACAACGCAATGCCAGTAGTCAAGGGCTACCACTGATGA
>NW_011495030.1:5534081-5538521 GCF_000754665.1 Bison bison bison
GATAGGTTCTCTAGTTTTTAGGAGTTTTGATGACCAGACCTGGAAGGATGGAAGTGGCAGTTCTTTTTAAAGTAGTGCCTCTTTTCTCTTATTCTCTCCTTTTCTTCCATTGCCAAAAGCAGAAAGTCCAGGATATTTCATTGTGATTTCTGCCAAATCTTTAAGATGATTACCCTACCATACAATCATTCCTTGGCATCCACAGATTGGTCCCAGGACCCCACCAGATACCAAAATCCGTGATGCTCAAGTCTCTTATATGAAATGGTGTAGGACAGTGAGCCTTCCGCATCTATAGATGCAGATGCAGAAACCACAGGTATGGAGGGCCTAAATTAAATTGTTTCATGGAATAGAAAAAGAAGAAAACTCCTAAAGTCATCTTTTAAAGCAAGTATAATATCAATACTAAAGCACTGTGAAAAATTCCAGTGAGAAAAAAAGACTAACATTAATGAAAAAATTTTGAATGATATATTAGCAAAGAAAATGCAGTGTGGTATTTAAAAAGTGGTTTAAAAAATAGTGCTTCTTTGAGACTAATGACAGAAGTTGTTTTGAATGAATATCTCATTAAATTGTGTCTTGGAATCTAGGAAGTTTTTTTTTTTTTTGAAGTCTCTGATACTTATGCTTATCTTTTTTTTTTTTTTAAATTGGAGAAATGTTTCTTTTACAGTTTAAAAAGTGATTTTTCAGTTAATTTTGAAATACTTCTTTTTTGTTATAGCTGTATTATTGTGGAATGCTATTCATGGGTCATTCCATTTCTACTGTTACTTTTTAATGGATATATAAACACAGGAGGAATTGGTTTATGTCATAGGCCTACATATTTGCTTTTATTGGCCACTTATTTTTGGAATCAAATCTCAGAGCACACCATGGATTTTAGAAGTGTGTGTGATGTATATTGATAGGAGACCTGCATATTCTTTGTGGGATGTAATGCCTGAGTATTGGATGAAGATAAAATCATTAGGGTCAACCTGTAATTATGTCCCTGAAAAATTTCAAGTGACACAGTCCTGGCTGGTATTACAGTTTGCATTTTTTGGTCTTTAATTTTTCTTTGGATTTCAGAGAGTAAACAACATATTTTAAAATGCTCTGTGTCCAGGTGCTACTAAATCTTGTCATCTTCTGCCTCCTGCTCCGTTTTTGGATGGGAGGGGACTGTCTCAGAGACTGCTAACTAGCTGGGGAGACCATTTTATAGTCATCTGAGCAGTAAGCAATCAAATTTGTCTGATTCAACTGAAGTGAGACTATATTAGAACTTCAGTAACAGATTGGTTTGACACTAATGATTAGGCATTTGCAAATCATTAATTTTTGCAATTAAATGATGGAATATACAGATAACGGAGAAACTGAAGTTTTTTTTTTATCACTCTTTCTTCAAGTGAGATCAACCATAACCAAAAGCAATTAGAGTTATAATAGCATTCGAGGCTCATGTTCATCCACGGGGCCGACAGCAGCCAGGAAGAGCGATGAAGCCGCTGTCGCTCCGGCAAGTGCTGGAGGGACACCCTTGGACTGAAAAACCCAAGCTCCTCTATAATGCAGCTGCATCCTAAAGATTTTGCTGTGTGTTCCTTTTATCCTGCATCATGTGAAGAAAATATTTTGGAAATGTCCTTTTATTGGGATGTATAAAGATTTCTCTTGAAACAATCCAGAGTCCATCAGAGTTTTTATTCCATTTAACCTCATAACATTGCTTAATGGGAAGTACTGTGACTGTTTTATGGCTCAGCACTCTCAGGCTTCAGGTGCTAAATGACTTGTCTCCAGTCGCCTGGGTGCACCATGCAGTGCTGATCTGGGACCAGAATCCCCACAACTTGACCTTTGCTGTCAACCGCAGTGTCTGTCATGCTTTGAAGTATCAGAAATTATTTGTTCAAAACCTATTCAGTTCTTCGCCTCTGGAAGTACTTATGGAAATACTTACGAATGAAAAGCTATTACAGAATTTGCTTCAGGACCATTCAGTTCAGAATTACAGGGCAGAAGTGGGGGAAGGGCAGCAGTGAAACGAGTCATCACGTCATCACGAGTTAATTGTGTTGGTTGCTGTTGGTTATATGAGTGAGTTTACTACTTTCTCTGCTTTTGATTATGTTTGACAGTTTCCAATACAAAGTTAAGGGTAAGCTTCAGATGGTAAATCATCAAATTGTAACACTTTTTGTGCAGTTTAAACAAAGAAGAATGGAAAGTTGGCTTGAAGTGCTTGATCACACCACAGAAATTGTGTAGTTACATGTGTTGATCTGGCCCTGAACCCCCGTTCTTGGGAGGTAGGCATCACACCGCCCTGTGTTCCCCAGTCCCCGCCAGGGTTCAAGGACTTGGGCGGCTGGAATCATTCAGTTTGCTGCACACACCGCTAAAGTTCAGACCATCAGGAGAAGGATGTGTGGGAAAAGGTGTTGCCCACAAACTTTTATTATGTTCTCGCCACACTCTTCTTTCCTTAATAGGCTGAAGATGAAGAGGGCTATAGAAAACTGATCGATCAAAAGAAAGACAGGCGTTTAGCATACCTCTTGCAGCAGACTGATGAGTATGTGGCCAACCTGACTAACCTGGTTTGGGAGCACAAGCAAGCCCAGGCGGCCAAAGAGAAGAAGAAGAGGAGGAGGAAGAAGAAGGTGAGTACTCTGATGCCTGTGGCTGAGCTGGGGATGTGTGTTTGGGGACCGGTTTTAGGCCTGTCTTGCCCTGTAATGAGTACTCCTTAACTACCCTCATGGAAGACTTAGATGATTTTACCGTAAACACTGCTGACATAGATGGGTTGATGAGGCATATTAGACAACATATTGGAGATGGACAGAATGTATATTCAATTCCTATTTCCACTGTTTGACACAATATTAAAAAACTAAGTACACATAGTCGATAGGAAAGGGGAAAACATGGCCCAAAGAAGGGTTTGCTCAAGTGCAATGTGTAGGCAGGGGACTGCTGAGTTAAGAAACTGGAATGAAAAATGAAAACCAAAATGCCTTGTTCAGATTGAAAGGAGCCAGAGGAAGATGAAAGAGAGAGCTTTGAGATACTTTTAGTAACATATTTCAGCCTGTTTGGACAGACAGCTATTGCCAAGATTGTTCATTCAGTTCAGCTGTCCTAGTGTTACAGTGAGGAAAATGTGCAGGTCAGAGTTTTAGGTCATTACAGAAAACAATAGTATTATGTAAAATAATCTGAATTATCATGAGAAGTGAGGGTAAGATTTACAATCTTTGTTCTGCAGATCGTATATCTCACTTCAAGGGTAACCTGCTTCCCTGTGTGGACCTGTGGATATATTAGATCCTCTTGGAAGCTTAGGTAGTCTGGTAATATAGTTCTTGGTGGCTATTCCATTTTCATGGTCAGTCCTGATTGGTCTGGGTACAGACATCAGCAGGAAGGCTTTAAATTGTGAAGATTGAGGACTGGTAGCATTTAATCATTTTTTTCTGTGCACGGAATAATGGAACAAAATGTTTTTCAAAAAATAATTAATTTCATGGCTCCTGACTTCTCATACCTGTTTCATAATTAAGGAGGAGGAATAAATGATTGAGAAGGTGCCTTCTGCACCTGATTTCTTTAGTATAAGATAGCTCCCCTTATTGTGAAGGTGAACGAGGGATGAGTCAGGGTTTGCATTTCGACATTTCCTTGGTGAGAAATACCAAATTTTCTTGTCAAGGTCGCATTATAGACTTTGCAAAATTCCAGCTCCCAATTTCTAACTTAAAGTTGACACATGGCAACCAGATACAATTCTGTAATATTCCGTAGGTGCATGCTAAGTCACTTCAGTCATGTTCAACTCCTTGAAACCCTATGGACTGGGACCCACTAGCCTCCTCTGTCCTTGGGATTCTCCAGGCAAAAATACTGGAGTGGGTTGCCCTGCCCTCCTCCAGGGGATCTTCCCAACCCAGGGATGGAAGCAGTGTCTCTTATGTCTCCTGCAATTGGCAGACAGGTTCTTTACCACTAGCATTACCTGGGAAGCCTGTGTTCCATAGGTGGACCCATGAAATAGCAGTTTTAGTTTTTCCTAATCCTGAAGTTTATTCTGTGAGGCTGTAACAAAAAGGTCACTGTTAGTGTTTTTAACATCGCAGTTCATATTCTATGTTTGTTTGTGATTGAAAGCTAATGACTCAAATTTGAGCTTCTGGCTTTTAATGAATGGATTGTTGCCATAGTATTGAGGGCTTCCCAGGTGGCTCAGTTGTAAAGAATCTACCTGCCAATGCAGAAGATGTGGATTCAATTCCTGGGTCGGGAAGATCCCCTGGAGAAGGAAATGGCAACCCACTCAAATATTCTTGCCTGGGAAATCCCATGGACAGAGGAGCCTGGTGGGCTACAGTCCATGGGGTTGCAAAAGAGTTGGACATGACTTAGCGACTAAATAGCAAA
>NW_011495030.1:5538621-5552124 GCF_000754665.1 Bison bison bison
ATTAAATTGCTATATCATCATAGGCAAAGAAAGATACGTAATTGAGTAGTAATGATTATGCTTTTGTTTCTGTGTTAATCTTTACAGAGCAGGAACCTGTTGGTATTTTTCATGGTGCTTGCAACTCTGCATCATCTATAGGTTGACTCTCTACTTCCAAACTCTTGCTTTCAGATTTGCTAATAGCACTTATTTTTCCTATTCCATGCAGTTGCTCAGCAAATATTAACCGAACTCTTACTGTGATCTAGGCAGCATGCTAGATTCTGAGGGAGAGAGTATAGAGGTGAGGAAGATTTCTCCTGCCCTCCTAATTAAACCAAAGAAGGAGACAGGCAGACATTAATCAAACTATGCACCTGAATATATAAGTATAAACTGTAACAAATGCTGTGAAGGAAGGCAGGGAGCCAGACTACGATCTGATTGCTTGGCAAACGAGTCATAGGCACCCCAGTGACTCCGGTCTACCTGGCGTCTCTTTCCAGGCATCTCCCATTGATGAGCTCACGTGATGAAATATGCAGAATTGTTACTTTATTATCAGCCCTTCCCCTCTTGCCTGGCATGCTGTCAGGATGCCTTGCATCTGAGCACGCCCTGCCCTTAGCAGGACCAAGGAGATCAGGCTCAATTTCCTTCCCAGCCATCTTGTTGGGAGACACTGGATAAAGGACAAGAAGACACTGGGATCCTTTCTAGTCTTTCCTGAAAACTGTGTCACTTAAGACTTAGTTCAAAGTGAGTCACCCAATTTCAGATGTACCTTCATTCAAGTGCAAAGAAAATGGATGCTTTCAAAAGCTGATTATTTGACACTTTGGATTATCTGGAGTTCCTCTCCCCTCCATTAGAGTGAATGATTGAGAGTTGTTTGTTCCAGCTTCTCTGTCAGGGAGGGAGGCTGCGTGGGGACGTTTAATTCTATGCTATCCCTTTCAGCATTTCCCGTAGAAGTAATATCACGCTGCACCTATCTACAGGGTTATTTTCTCCCCCTTATTAAGTAAGGTATCCCTAAATCTTTCTTTTGAAAACAGCTTCTTTACCCAGTGAGCTCATAGCACTGAACTAGTGGCAACACTTGAAGGATAAGATCCAGGTCACTCCAAGACCTCTGCCATCAAAGATGAGTATGACAGACCTTGTGATTTAATTGGAAAGGGGCAACTTTGTTACTTTTTGTCATTTTTTAAGAATTACCCCAGTGTAACAGAGAAGACCTCTTTCTTTCTTGGGGAGTTGATCCTGGTTACTTGGTATTAATGAATAATAAAGCGGGTTTCCTTTAACCTCACATGACCTTGCTTAATTTTTCTCTTCTCATCAATACAGCCACTTCTATGAAGTATACATTTATAAGTCATTCTGAAACTTCTCTCTCTCAACCTGACTTCCATTAATGCTCTTGAAGTGGAAGAAAAAGAAGTAAACTCTGTGTATCTACTCGAGTGTTAGAGGAGGAATCGTTTTTCAAGTATTGAAATAACTAATTATGTGACACCGGCTCCTGTGGTGTCATGCTCATGACAGCCGGCTCACGTGGGACAGCATGAACACAGTGTTAGTGTGTGCTTACCGTGCCCTTGGAGGTCTACTTCCTCTGCTGTGAGAGTTCTGGCCTATCTACTGGAGGGACTCAAGGTTGAAATGGGGGTGTGTACACATAGGAGTGAACATGCTCACTTATGACTTGGATCACTATCTAAATCACATTAATACACTGTCTTTTAAATTCATAACTGCATCAGAAAGCATAGAATACTAATTGTTCTTGTTCCCTGGTAGGATATTTCATTAAGAGATCTATAACTCAGCTCTTTAGTCTCTTAATCTGTTAGAAGGTGATAGGAAAAGGACCTACAGCCTGCATTTGTTGTAAAGATTGCAGAGGTTATATGCATGCGTGCGCACTCAATTGTGTCTGACTCTGCAACTCCATAGCCTGCTAGGCTCCTCTGTCCAAGGAATTATCCAGGCAGGAATATTGGAGTGGGTTGCTATTTCCTACTCCAAGGCATCTTCCCGACCCAGGGATGAGACCTGAGTCTCCTGCGTCTTTTGCACTGGCTTGCGGATTCTCTACTACTGAGCACCTGGGAAGCCCAAGATTATCTAAAGGACTTTGAATGCTCCCAGGGACATAGTAAGTGCTCAGTAAATATTGGTTATCTTATCAGGAAGTTCTGTGGTATAAATGCAGGATAGTGAGTGTCCAAATATGGTTATAGGTTTCTCTGAAAAGGAAATCTTCTTTTTCCACTTATTGCATATTCTCTGTGATGTTGAGAAAATAAATGGCCATTTTTTTCTAGGTGAAGCTCAGTTAGCTATTACTAAGTCAGGTATCTTTTGGGATGATGACAGGCCCCTTGGCGGTTGTGGCCTGCAGTGGGAAATGAGGATGTCTTATTTTGGGCAGACTCTGCTTCCCTTACCTCCCCAGCTCCTACAAAGAGAATTTTCTAATTATTTGGCCTCTGCTCTCTGATGGTTCCTGGTAATAATGAGGCATTTCTTACATAGATTTAGGCTATGTTTTTCCTTGGGCTGTGGTCAGGAGCCCCATGGCAGCCCCCCGCCCCTGAATCTACTGCTGAGAAGTCTGGTCATTTCAGAGGTTCAGCTTCCCCAGCTATTGACTTAAGGCCCAAATTAAAGTATTTAATTCCCTCTTCCCAGATCTTTCACTGGGATGTACACCAGCACAACTACACCCTTGGTGTTTATTGTGACATTTCTTGGAAACTCATGATACTAATGGGAACATACTCAGAGAATGCATGGGGGAGCACTGTGCCAAGTCTCTTCTTCATTGTGGCCTTTGCTTCTCTTTCTTTCCCTCTCATCAAACAGTATTATATACACTGTTATATGTGAATCTCAGATCTGTGATGTTTTGGAGGGGGAACCTTTCTGACACTAGTGTATTGATCAATATAGAGATGAAAAATGTGGTTTTCTTTTAGGTATCAAATAATTAAAAAAAACATCTTGGTATAATGATGAAAACAGCATCAGATGAAAAGCTATAATCTTATTGAGACATTTTATATTCAATTTATTCTCCAGTCCTTCTCAGTTCTTTTATCTCTTTTCCCCAGAGACTATTAGTTTATTGCAGTTTTCCTCCACAAGGAGATTTTTGTAGGTGAAAGAAATATTCTAAGGCAATTTTGGGCATTTGAGTATAGTGACTATTGTAAAGGTAGGTGAATGCAATGACACAATTAATTAGATTTATTTGATAAGTTTAGTGTCAAAATGGGTGAAACCAGAAGTTTGGATCAAAGTCTTGCTTAACTGGATTGACCAGTTACTTGAGTCAAAATGTTGGAGCTGGTTTTCCCTGCAAGGCACGACCTAAGTCATGTGCAATTGCTTGTTAACTTGATATTCTTGGGTATTTTTTATTACCTGTTCACCTATCTTAATGCTCACAGTTCCTCTTAAGTGACAGTAAAAATAACCAAGTGATTCCTGACAATCTTAGGTTTCCCTCAGAGCAGAATGAGTCTTTAAGATGCCAGCACATTTAAATGATATTTCGGTATATTGTAACAACACCTGCTGGGGGATAAACTGTGTTCATTGTATAATATAGTTTGTAAGATATTTGATATAAAACTGTTTCTTTACAAAGTGAGGCTGTTTGTGGCGTGTGTTTTGGTAATCTGCATAAAATACCCATTGAAGCCCATTTTCTTTTCTTTGAATATTTATTCACTTATTTAGCCAGGCTGGGGTCTTAGTTGCGGCATGTGGAATCCTTAGTTGCGGCATGTGGGATCTAGTTCCCTGACCAGGGATCAAGCCCATGCCCCCTGCATTGGGAACACCAAGTCTTAGCCACTGGACCATCAGGGAAGCCCAAAGCCCATTTTCTTGGGTTCAGCTTCCTCAGGGTTTTCACGTTTGGGGTTTCCTTTCTGTCCTTGCCTTGTCACTGATTGTGTTACACAGCCTAGGAGGATGGGTACCTGAGTACAAAGCTTTGTTCACAAACATTCCTGAAGAGAGTGTTTGAATTCACATTGGCCTTGGAAATCGGGAAGCCCAATTCTTTCATATTGTGTCACATCCACCTCCGTAATTACATTCCACCCTCCACCCATGAGGGTAGTTAGTTATCAACTTTTTGCAGGTCGGAAGAAGCCAGTACAAAGTTCCTTTAGCCCTGATTAGTGGCTGAACTGAAGTGGATTTTGTTTTTGTTTTAATCAGTGGAGATAAGCTGAGCAGACTCACTGATACAGAACTTCCTTAGGCAGCCACTGCCACAGGAGCATCAGGTTGTTTCACCAGGGGCTCGGAGTCTGTCCAGAGTTAGCTCCAGTGGTAGCACCAGTCACAGTCTGTTTGGAGTTGACCATAAACAAAAGAAAAAAAGAATTTTTTTTTTTTTGGAGGGGAGGGAAGTAGAGGGTTCAGCACTAGTTTGATGTGAGAATGTGGATTTATGAAAGTATACCCACCAGACATTGTCCCCAAACTGAAGAAATTCAAAGCATGATGGGAGAACTTGACATCTCCTGCCATAGAGCAGACTGCCATCTGGCTTCTGCCTTGTATAATAGCACAGCCGAACTGGGTGTAGATACAGGGCACACACAGGAAGTATCATAGAGCACCAGTTCAGTGAGAGAACTGTGTGTACATTCTTAGCTTTTTTATGATTTGCAAATATATTGGCACCTAATTACAATGGTGATAATTCATTGAGTGTATGCTAAGTGGAAAGCTTTGTTCTTGCTATTTTCATTCATTCCTTCATTCACTATATTTATTTAGTGTCTTTTGAGTGCCAGGACCCCTTGTAAGGTATGGAAATACATGTGTGAACAAAACAGACAGAAATCCCTGACTTTGTAATGTTAGGAAGCAATTTTCAGACAGTGCTGTGTGTTGTATAGACATAAAAAACCCTCAGACTGTCATTGATTCTTTTACATTGTGAAAAATGACACACGCAATGTATATTACATGTAACCTTGATTATCCGTATTAACATGGTGATCCGGTCCTGCAGCAGCCCAGTGAGGTGGGAACTGCTACTTTCCCAGAGGAGGGAACCAAGATTCAAGAGATTTGCTCAAGATCAAGTGGCTAAGTATTCGTGCACTTAGTGACAAAGCTGGGATTCAAATGCAGTTCACCTAATTCCAGGACCAAGATTCCTAAGTCAAATATTACATTGCCTCTCGGATTTGATACTAGATGGAAATTTAAAAATTAGTTTAGAGGATTTTAAGTAATAGAAAGTCCTGCTGATGAGGCAGTTTAGATAACACCCTGTCTGGTTGATAGCATATTCATAGAAGAGTGTTCTTCATAATAGTTTTGACTTTGTTCTTTTTGGTCCTTCAGACTTTTTAAATGTGCTATTCATTGAAACAGTGATCCATTTCCACTAGCTAGATACTGGAAATTGGCTTATTCATTGTCTCATTTGATATTCTTTGTTTGCCAAATTTGTAGCTAATTTCTGATTTGTATGGAGAGAATGGTGGGCTTAATTGACTTTCTGCAATTAATTGAAAAAGTCGCCTGAATATAGTGCCTGAGAAATCCAAAAATGGACTTTTCAGGGGAGCTGGTAGCAGGGACGGTTCCTTTTCTGGACTTTCTGCCATTGTTCTCCGAATCCATAGCCCAGATATAGGGCCCAGTGCTTTTCCATCATGGTCATTCCTTTTGAGCTTGGAAATATTTTCACTTTGGGGTTGCAGAAATAGAAAATCAAATTCTTGGGAAATCATAACCAAAGGGAGCATTTCATTTGGTAGAAGTGCTACATTTTTTACGCGTTGTGCTTTGGCATACGTGTATACGCGTACGTTTTATAAGAAAATTAGCAAAGAACTTCAGAAAGTTCAGACATTTATGGGAACTGCCCTTCTTCAGTACAGACAAAGACTGGATTTTCAACCCTAGACATTTTCTATAAAAGCTATTTTGTCAAGAGACAATTGAGTTATTTTCACAGGAAGCAAAAAATGTATTACACAATCAATGCCTTAAGTAAACAAAGTGGAGTTAATATTGATTCTGTATCATTATGTATATTTTTAATTAACTAAAGGGCCCAGGGGAGGAAAGCTCATTTTCTTAAATGTCTTGATAAAGGAAATGACTGAAGTTGGTTTTTTTTTCTCCTCATCGCACTACACAGAATAACTTTAAAATAAGGATTCCGTGAAGGTGGTGTTAAAGATTTCACTTGTCAAAGAGGTTGTTATAAATGTAAGAAATTTCAGACTATGTTGTGTTTATTGCAGATGAGGCTCTATCAGGTATGTACAAAATGTGACATAATCCTAGCTTTTCATTTAAGCGGTCTTTGAGGCACATAGAGGTTAATGGGCTAAGATACTGGAATATTTAAGAAATGGAGGATGACAGAATTTTCCATGAGACCACAGAATCTGCATCAAATTTCCCCATATACCCACTGAGGAAATGCTATTATGAAAGCCAATTAGGTAGAATGAAAAGCATTCAGAGAATACACAGGATTTTGAATGATTTCGTATTTTTATAACCCAAGAGTGATTCAGAGTTCATTCTTGAGGGGACATTTTTTAGAAAACTTGCTAAGGGAATGAGCAAGTTGAACTGATTCAGGATGT
Source organism: Bison bison bison (assembly GCF_000754665.1). Classification (NCBI taxonomy): domain Eukaryota; kingdom Metazoa; phylum Chordata; class Mammalia; order Artiodactyla; family Bovidae; genus Bison; species Bison bison. Next base: position 5,545,251 of record NW_011495030.1, read on the forward strand.
GTCTTCCTAGTGCCAAATACAACCACATTTCAGATTGTGACCTTGGTCTTAATGCTGCCACATCTTAAGCTCTTTGCATCCTAGAAGACACAGTCCACCCCTCTCTAATGGGCCAACCCTGAGTCACATCTAGCTTCAGTCACTCCCTGCAAGTTGCCAATAAAATATACACTCTGTCTCAGAGAGTGAAGAGATACACACATAAAAGGCATGAATTCTTAAGCTCTGTTGGATGATGACAAGTAGTAATGAAATGCTGTTATGTGCCACTGAGTTGCCATGAGGTCCTTCCTGTACCCACCTTCTGGGTTCATACCTAACATTTGACATTGTTTTGCAGAAGGCTGAAGAGAACGCAGAAGGAGGAGAGTCTGCCCTGGGACCAGATGGAGAGGTAAGGGATTTTGCATCCATTTTTACTGTACTCTGCTGAATGAAACCCTGCTATTCTCTGTGTATACTAATTGTATTTTTCACTCCGCTATTCATTTTTTAAGTAAAAAGAGTAGTCCATTAGCATAGTAGACAATTAAAATAGCATAAAAGGAATACACTAAACAGTAATCTTCCATCTCAGACTGCCAATCAACTGATATTAAGTTTCTTGTATACCATTCCAGAAATTTTCTGTGCACATATAAGCATGTGTTTATGAATATACAGAATGTGGAAAAATCTTAAGTGATTCTATAATTACATTTTCCCTGTCAATGATGCAGAAGCATAAAATATGACCCAGTTTCTTTCATTTACTTTGAAATTTCATAACTCCATAAGCCAAACAATTTATGTATTTGGTAGCCTATTTTTTTTTTTTTTTAATTTTCTGTAAGCTTACCCTATAGCTTCTATTAGTAGATTCATCAGTATATTTCTAAATTTTATTTCTGTTATTTCTGATATTCTCCTGCATCACCAGAATACAGTGATTGATTTATTGGATTTTTTTTTTTTTTTCTCTGAAAACTCAGAGTTCTGTGCCAGTGATTCACACGAGCATGTGTCCTTCAGAGTGGGATGGGAAGGGCATTTGTTTCAAACTGCCTTCTCCTCTCACAGATTCTGACAAATCTGCCTGGAAGATTGGGGTGGGTGGAGGGTTGCCTCTTTCCTTTCCAGAATCACCGTTCACATGAGTCATATTATGAATGTGAACGGCCCAATGGCAGGTAAAAGGTTGAAACCACTATTTTATGCAGAAACCTCTTGAACAATAAATGTTACTTAACCACTGTAATTCATCACAAGGAAAGAAAAGATTGGGATAAATGTCTAATGTGTGAGAAACACTCAGTGGGCTATTATAGGGGAAGAATATTGTATGTTAGGGCACTTAGGAATCGCTCTAATTTGTGAAAGCCCAGCCTTACCAAAGCATGCCTCACGTGGGTCTGTAATTAACAAGCACATAGGGAGAGATTTTAAGGTGTTAGTGTGGTAGCTCTCTTATATTATCCCCTGGGAAAATTAGCTCATACACTTTTTTCTTTTTTTTAAATCATAGCACATGATATGTTCTGTTTGCTATAGTGGGCAGTCTTCATCTTACCTGGTTTGTTTTGAAATAATGTTCTGATTACACTCTGCTGTGTTCACTCAGTGTTTCTGCCAAAGTTCTAATTTCAGCTGTAGCGATTCTCAGTTTTCTCTGAGGTATGACACAAACAGTAAAACAAGCTGTAGTACAACAGGTCAAGATAATGGAATATGATTCTTCCAAGGGAAATGGTAGCAATTCCTACGTAAGTAGGAAATGTAGGAAACGCTACTTACGGTAGGTGTCCTACTTATCACATGAACATATAGATGACCTTCTACATTAATGAGGAAGAAGCATTGTCTTGAAATGCAAAGTAACAGTGTTCACAACCATTGCTTCAGCACACATAAAAGGACAGAAACTCTGGAGTAAGCCTTCTCTTTTTATTTTTTCAGGTTATTTTTGTGGATAATTGCTAATATGATGTTTCTTTTTCTGACAGTGCTGTGTTGAGGGAGAAGGGGGAGAGAACCAGTTTTGAGATGGAGGGGGAACATGGTCATTTCCTATTAGATATAGAAGATAACCTACAGCACACTGTTTTTCCATTTTAACTCCAAATAACAATTTAGAAACAACTTTTTGGAATTAGTGAATTGCCTAAATGTGTGAATTTTATCACTTTAAAGGAAATGGATAACTTGAATTCCTCACAGATCAAGCGTTTCCAAACAGACATCTCGCCTGGGGGCCTGCTCCTAGATGCACAGTCACCCTGTAATCATAGCATTCATTTGCATAGGATTACTCCAGTTTTAGACCTTTTTAAACAGTTTGTTCTCTGAAGTAGGTTAAACACAGCCTCTGCAATTTCACTTATTCTCTTAATTTTCTGAGCAAACTACTTTTCATTGAGAGTCCAGTGACGAATTTCAGCTCAAACCTGGTCGATTTGCCAGATTTCCGATGAGCAGAGCCTTTTGCTTTATTGCAGGTCCCCATGGTTGGGCTAGGTACCTGATGGTTTGGTTTTGGATGAAATGACATTGTTTCTGCAGAAGCCACACTGGCCATTAAGAGATGACACAAGTGACAATCCCTCTTTCTTTTTTCCATGATTCTCTCTGAAACCATGAGTTTGTAGTAGTCTTTATCTGGGGGAAGTATCCTGAATATTCACTGAAAGGACTGAGGCTGAACTGAAGCTCCAATACTTTGGCCACCTGATGCGAAGAGCCACTCACTGGAAGAAACCCTGATGCTGGGATAGACTGAGGGCATGAGGAGAAAGGGGAAACAGAGGATGAGACAGTTCGATGGCATCATCAACATAATAGACATGAGTTTGAACATACTCTGGGAGACAGTGAAGGACAGGGAAGCCTGGCATGCTGCAGTCCATGGGATCCCTAAGAGTCGGACATGACTTAGTGACTGAACAACAGCAAATTAATATGTGGGGTTTAAGGGTTCTTAGTTGAAAATGGCAAGAATCAGCTCTGCTTGATTTAAGTAAGAAGGCAACATGTCACTAGGATATTGCATGGGTCATCAGATCTCCTGAAGGCAATAATCTGACTGGGACTACCCTTTTATTTCAGTTATGTGTTACTGTGGTGTACTCTACACCAGGTTAGTGAAGACACAGCTGGCCTTGGGAGTAGGCATGGCCAATACCACTGCACTGGCAATGCTGCCACTGTTGTCTGCTCTCGTGCCAGTGTGCCCATTGGCCCTCGCTTTCTTCTAGGTCCTGATTCAGAGCCTTGGTGAATGTGCCCAGTTGCAGAGCTTAGGTCTTGTGCCAACACCTTAGCTGCAAGGAAGGCCAATGTTTTCCATTTCTTTAGTGAAAAGTGACCTCCCACATCCCACCTGGGAGACATCTCACCAGGAGACAAAATTTCTAATCACAGGAAAGGGTTTCAAATGCTGGATAGCCACAAACTGTAGCACAGAGTTGGGAGAATATCATAACACTAAGCAGTGCCGTGTCTTTTCTTCTGTCTAGCCCATAGATGAGAGCAGCCAGATGAGTGACCTCCCCGTCAAAGTGACTCACACAGAAACTGGCAAGGTCCTGTTTGGCCCAGAAGCACCCAAAGCAAGTCAGCTGGACGCCTGGTTGGAAATGAATCCTGGGTATGGCATGAAAGCAGAATTATTGGTGTTCTTTGGCTTTTTAGATTTTTGTGGTCCTTGTAAAATCTGGGAACTGAAACAACCTGACCATTGCTGAACTGAGGTTATTACTTGCATTTGTCATTTGTACATAGAATGGGCCGTATGTATTTGTGTATACACATACACACACATAATAATTTAAAAAGCTAAACTTGCTCTTCCTCCCTGCTCTTTTTCTCGTAGTTACGAAGTTGCCCCTAGATCGGACAGTGAAGAGAGTGATTCTGATTATGAGGAGGAGGTATGTTTGTGTCTCTGTTTGGAGTTCATTGGCTGGAATGTTCTCAGAAAATACCTGGGTCCTTCTGCCTCTTCGTCCGCCACTGTTAGCCAGCGGGTGACTACTGGCCTGGAGGGTTTGCCGGAGCTTCGCTGGTTCATGCCTAGTTTCACAGTGACTTCTCAGGGGCTCGTTCTGGCCAGTGGGGAAACTTGGTGAATTCTCAATTTATTTGAAACCAAGAAAAGAGAAGCTGGCATTAAATTGGAGGTGGTAGAAAGGTCTCTGGAGGAAAATTGGAGATGGATTACTTTGGGAAAAGCAATTCCATGCTTCTAAGTGGTTTACACTGAGGGTTAAGAGCCTAAAAATGCCTGAAGTCCTTTAGTGCTTAGGCCTGTTTGAAGCTGTAAGTATTGAAATTTGGACAAAAAGGGCAACATGTACTTGGTTTAATGAGTTTATTGAGCCTCTTGGTTTGTTGTTTTTTTTTTTTTTTTAATGGGATTCTTGTTTTAATTCTTTGGATATAATTGGTATCCACCTTTCTCAGTCTCTTGGAAGGAATACTTACTGTATCTAGAACCTAAAATGGTATACTTTTAATAGAAATGAAAGAATAATCAAGGTATTTCTAGATCAACTTTAAATTGCTTAACAATTACAAATAGAAGAAATAAATGAAGATTTTTATCTCCTTTATTAGAGCATTGCTAGTGTGTAGTCATAAATCTGATGTTTACCAGTTTAGAGGAATCTTGGTTCAAAGAACACCATGGCCAGAGCAGAGCAGCCTTACCAGTGACAGCTCACCAGAATTTTAAGACTGTTGTTATTTTCTTCTGTTTTGTGGACCTGTGTTTCCTAAATTAATCTACCATGGATTAAAGATGAAAGATAATAAAAGTTATTATTATTTTTTAAAGCGTACTATTAACAAGCAAATACTTTTGGAGGAATGCTATTTTTTTTATAGGCCACTCTTTCTCTGAGATATTTGAAACTTACAAAATCAATTTTTTAAATATCTCTTGTTTACTCGGATGAATGGGTCCATAAATGATCCGTTGGAAGAATCTTCTCATTGAGTCTGAGAGCCAGGGAGGGACAGAGACGAGGTAAAGAAGGCTGCTCAACCCAAGGGTGCCCTCCTAAGAGTGACAACTGCAGACAGCTCCAGACAACTGGGACCAGAGTGAACTCTGAGCTGGGGGTCCAGAGACTGGGTCCTCATCTGTGGCCAGTCATGTCCCCTCTTGGGGTTCACCTGGTCATGAAGGAGCTGTACCCACTCCTCATTTTACCCCTTACAGTTCAATGATCTGTGATCATAGATTTAACGTTCAGCATTACGATCATTGTCAGTCCTCATTGTTTCATTCAAAAGTGATGGAAAAGCATCATTCTCTTTAAGCCTACTTTTAAAGGGGATTCTTCTAGGTTATCTGAAAAGATATAGCCTTCAACACCAAGTGGGTAGTAGTGGATATAATGGATATTTAGTAAAGCTTTCCAACGGGCCAGCAGAACCAAGTAGGTGGGGAGGTGATGAATCCTTTGCCATGTTATTGACAGTGTTTATCTACATATCCAGAAATATGAAGTGGCCCCAGAACACACACCCAGAAGACCACATGCCTACAAGCTCCAGTCCCTCCTCCGTGAAGGCGTGTGAGAACATCCAGGGTCCACTGGCATCATCAGAAAGACAATACTAAGATCTCTTCAACTGGCTTTGGAAGAGAAGGGTTTTAGAAGGTGGCTCAGTTATCAAGAGCAGATGTCTACAGCAGCAGTCCCCAACCTTTTTGGCACCAGGGACCAGTTTCGTGGAAGAGTTTTTCCACAGACCATGGGGATACAGGCAATAGGGAGCAGCTGTAAATAGAGATGAAGCTTCACTCAATTGCCCGCTGCTCACCTCCTGCTGTGCAGCCCTGTTCCTAACAGGCCATGAACTGGTACCCATCCGTGACCCGAGGGTTAGGGACCCCTGATCTGCAAGACTCTCTGATGACCAAATATTGATACAGATCCATCTTTCTGGCATGGTTTTTACGTATTTACTCCCGGGGAGCAAGGGTTCCAGGATCCCTAGAGGGCTCCTTCTGTTCTTTCATTCAGTGGTTTAAACAGCGATAGAGCGGTGGGAATTGCCTAGTGTAGGTTAGGGTTAAATTTATGTCCCCCCTCGGTTGCGTTCACTTCACTTGACAAGTTGAATACTATTCCCTTTCTTTCCACAAAATGCCAATCCTAGGGATTCCCTCTTTATTTTAAAGTGGAGTCTTTGTTCCTTTTCCAGGATGAGGAGGAAGAGTCCAGCAGGCAGGAAACTGAAGAGAAAATACTTCTGGATCCAAACAGCGAGGAGGTTTCGGAGAAGGACGCCAAGCAGATCATCGAGTATGTATCGCTCAGAGTTTCATCTCTTGTACATGCATTTCATGAGGGTTATCCCCTATGAATTTTCTTTTAGAGAATTTTGTCTTTAAGGATGGAAGCTGACTTTATGCCCAGACTCCCCTTGAAATGCCACCATCAGAGGTCACCAGCGTGTCCCACCGCTCAGCCCCTTCTTTAGTCCTCTTCTCCTTCCTGACTCCCTCACTCCTGGGTTTCTCATGTCATAAGCACTTCCATCCTAGTTGAAATTTGCCCCTCCAACCGGCAGCCTTTCCCACCTCCCGTAATGGCATCAACACTCCTCCAGAAACCCACAAGGGATGTGCCCTTCCCTTCTCTGTCCTCGCTGCTGCAGGTGGTCAGCCCCCGACTCCCCCAGCCCAGTCTCTGAAACACCCCAGAGTCCTTCCCCTCACCTGAGCACCGAGCTCTTTGCCTCACCGCACCCATCCTCTACACCGGTGGGCTATACAGCTCTTTGCCTGTATCGCTCTAGTGTTAAAAGAAAAATTGTGGTGAAACAATCTGCAAAAGAGAACATTTTAAAGTGATGAGATTTAAAAAAAAAAAAAAAGAAATAGACT
>NW_011495030.1:5552224-5556813 GCF_000754665.1 Bison bison bison
TAGACATTCTGATATTTTCTCCTTTTATTCCAGGGCTCTGTGCCCACTTCAGTAATCTTTCCTTTATCCATCTGCCCCCTTCTTCACTGAATGTTTTAGGAGCCCACCCCCACCCCACCTCCATAGGAGGCTTCCATGGTGGCTAAGTGGTAAAGAATCTGCCTGCAATGCAGGAACCACAGGAGATGTAGGTTCGATCCCTAGGTCAGGAAGATCCCTTGGAGGCGGGGAGCATGGCAACACTCCAGTATTCTTGCCTGGAGAATCCCATGGACGGTCCATAGGGTTGCAAGGAGTCCAACAGGAATGAAGCAACTTAGCATGCACACTCGCACGCCCCCTCTGTGGAGTGACACAGTAGTCGGTTAACCTGGTGCAAAAACAGAACACTACCTCTTCTCTTTCCCGTGTCTTTAATGCCACCTTCTGCCCCCTCTAATCTGTCCAAGCTTTGGGCAGTGTTCTGTGGGTAGGATTTATCTTTGATTTTCAAGGGCCTAGGACACTTCACTGGCAAAGTGTGAACTTGCAGGCATACAGTTCATGCTCACAGCAGTCATCTGAAGTCAGGAAGGCCTGTGTGCAAATCCTGATGCCAGCATCCTTCATGCGACCTGGGAAAATTCATGAAGTCATGAACTTAGTCTGAAGTTCTCCACAGGTGTAAAGTAGGGAAGGTAATAGTAACGTCTGCCTTGCTTGCTTTTTGTGAGGATTTACAGATATGTTTTACCTGCTGGGCATGAAGTAGGTGTGGGGGCTTCCCAGGTGGCGCTAGTGGTTAAGAATCTGCCTGCCAGTGCAGGAGATGCAAGAGACTCAGGTTTTATCCCTATGTCGGGAAGATCCCCTGGAGGAGGGCATGGCAACTCACTCCAGCATTCTTGCCTGGAGAATCCCATGGACAGAGGAGCTGGGTAGGCTGCAGTCTATAGTGTCCCAAAGAGTTGGATATGACTGAGCGTGCACACGTGAAGGAGGTGATAAATGAAGCTCTACTTACTGCAGCTGTTTTTGGCTCTCCATTCATGCACAACTTCCCTGTGCGTGACTCTCCACTTTCTCTGCCCCAGGACAGCTAAGCAAGATGTGGACGATGAGTACAGCATGCAGTACAGTGCCAGAGGCTCCCAGTCCTACTATACCGTGGCCCACGCCATCTCCGAGAGGGTGGAGAAGCAGTCGGCCCTCCTCATTAATGGAACCCTGAAGCATTATCAGGTAACTGATGTGGTAACTGTGTATTCTTGGTAACACAGGGAACTGTATTCTTGGCAAGTTGCAATCTGTTACCTAATTTTGATTGGATATGTTGTGTGCATGCTAATTGCTCAAGAGAGTTGATGATGGCAGGCGTCTGGGGTTAGATTCTTTCTTTTTTCATTTTTGGCCATACTTCATGGCATGTGGGATCCTAGTTCCCCAGGCCAGGGATCAAACCCATGCCCCTCTGCAGTGAAATTGTGGAGTCTTAACCACTGGCCCACCAGGCAAGTCCTCATATCGCTTCTAGTGTAGCAGTTCTCTCTGCTGTGCCTGTAACTCTTGTTTAGAGCGTTCCATTTTACCTTCTTCACTAAGGCGTTTACCCGTTTTCCCTTTTATGGTTTTGGGATGAATTGTTTTCAGAAATCCTGACTTAACCTTTGCAACTATTTTACCCATGGATCTCTTCAGAAGGGAAAACCCAGCCACTTTCTATGAGTACAGGGAACATCTGTGTCCCTTTTTGAAGTAAATGAAGTATATTTCTTCAAAACTTTCGGTGGTAGCTATAGTTTAACATTATGAATTCAGCCACCTAAGAATTGCTGTCTACAACATTTACATGCTTTTTTTTTGGGGGGGGGGACACAGTAAAGGGGTGAGCATCCATGCTTTGATGAAAACTAGGCTGTAAACATGGAGAAGACAATGGCACCCCACTCCAGTACTCTTGCCTGGAATATCCCATGGACGGAGAAGCCTGGTAGGCTGCAGTCCATGGGGTCGCAAAGAGTCGGACACGACTGAGCGACTTCCCTTTCACTTTTCACTTTCCTGCATTGGAGAAGGAAATGGCAACCCACTCGTGTTCTTGCCTGGAGAATCCCAGGGACGGGGGAGCCTGGTGGGCTGCCGTCTATGGGGTCGCACAGAGTCGGACACGACTGAAGTGACTTAGCAGCAGCAGCAGGCTGTAAACATAACGGATGTTTCTTTTGACCTGTCTGTAATGAGGTCAGCACCTGTCTTTTACCTCCTTCCGCTTCATAGTATTTTCCAAAGTGTGTTCCTTGCAACATTTGTCCTGTGAGATAGATCCCAAAAAGAATGGGGAAAATGGGTTCTGTGGTTAAATATTAATAAATATGGGAAATACTATCAGCTGTAACTTGGATTACTGTATAATTTACTATTCCAAAGTTGGAGATGTATAAGAATGAACAGAGGCCCTTATAATTGATCAGAGGTGTCACCCAGGACTTTCAGAGCCAGTCAGACGTCTGAGCACCCTGGCAGTGACCCCGCTTGGTAGCCCGTGCTGTGCATCAGCAACTCATGACTCTGCAAAAATAAATGTGTCACGCATCCGTATCAGCATCCTACAGTGAAATGAGTTTAGCTTCATATTGCCCAAATTTCTCTGGCCACCAAACTTTCTTTTCGTATATCATATTCCTCTTCATATCCTATAAAATTAGGGTCCTTTGGAATACACTTTGGGAAGTACTAATGTGGTCAAAACTTTATTCAGGTTTTTCCATAACATCTTATGGATATTATGGAAAACTTAAACAAGCTCTTTGACCAACCCAATATACACCTTTGGCCAATAGCTCTCAAACTTTTGGAACTTGAGTCCAGGCTCCACTGAACTCTTAGAACGCAGCACTGTGTTGGTTGCCATTGTGTGGAGGTGAAGAATACAGCTGCTGCTGCCTCAGTACTGCCGTGATTTGTGTTAAAGCACCAGCAGTTTATACCCACTACTGCTTTTGCGTCATCAATGCAAATGTCAATGCAATATAAAAGACAGATGATGCCTTAGTGTTAATAAGAAAATAATTTTGATCTTGTGATCTCCTCAGAAGAGTCTGGAGACCCTCGAGAGTCCCTGGAGCACAATTTGAGAACCAGTGCTCTGGCTGCAGTGAGGTCAATGTTCTCTCCAAAGACCATGCTAGTTTCATGAAGTTCAAAGTTGTTGTCATCTGATTTGGCCTACCTGATGTAGATAGGAACTTGGAGTTGGTTCTGATGACCTCCTGTATGTCTGTGTATGGAAAGTGCATTCTTTAGATTATTCGTAAATAACTTTTAAAGCCGCATTGATTTCCTTCTGCCATCTGAGAACTTTTTAAGTATTCTTCATCACTGTCTTTTCAAACCTATCTCCTCCTCTATGGCCTTCCTCCTCTGCTGGCTGCTGTAAGATTTCCTGAACATGCCTCACTCTGCCCCTCCTCTGGTTTTTTTTTTTGCTTCATAAAGTTTCTTATTCCTGGACTCTGACTACCCATGTCCACCTGATGAAATCAATTTCTGCTTCTGTTTTACCTGGGATTAAAACAGATGCAAAATTCAGCCCCTTTGCCAATTTTCATTAACAAATAGAGAAAGAAATCCACTCTCATGGAGTGTCTAAATGTGTCTGGCATTTAGCTGACTCCTAAAGGTCGGGTGGTCTCGGGGTCACATTGCAGGCGTGCAGCTCCTCCCACTGAGCACTCTGGGTTCCCACCATTCCTCCTCTGCCCCTCTCTCTTTTGCGCATCCCCTGAGGGCCTCTTTCTGTTCTTCTCATCTCTTGGTATTACTGCTGTTCTGCAAAAACCTTTAGGATGATTCAGAATCTTGCATGGTACAAGGCACCCCAAGAAGCTTATCCAAATACTTCTTCAAACCATTGTAGTTGCTCATCCCAAGAAAAATTCTGGTCTATACAGTTTTATAAATATGACATTCGCACTGCCAACTGCTTCTTGGTGCATGAATGGCCTATTGGCTTCTCTTTGTAAACTTCAGAAGGGAGGCATGCATCTTACATATGTAGATATCCATGTGCTGTAGCTCCTTGCCTGGTCCTTTCACAGAATCACCACTTAATAAATATTGAAAATGGAAGAATCACTTTTCTTGTTTTTACATGAAAGAAATGAAAATTAACGTTTCCCTAAGCGTAACTTCATTAGCAAGCTAAATTGACTGTAGCAATTACACACACACACAGACACACACAGGTGGTGCAGTGGTAAAGAATTTCATGCCAATGTAAGAGACACAAGAAACGCAGGTTTGATCTCTGTGTCGGGTAGATGCCCTGGAGGAGGAAATGGCACCCCACTCCAGTGTTCTTGCCTGGAGAATCCCAGGGACCGGGGAGCCTGGTGGGCTGCCATCTATGGGGTCGCACAGAGTCGGACACGACTGAAGCGACTTAGCAGCAGCAGCAGCAGCAGGCTGTAAACAGATGTTTCTTTTGACCTGTCTGTAATCAGGTCAGTTTCATGGACAATTCATAGACAGAGGAGCCTGGAGACTATAGTGACATGGGGTTGCAAAAAGCTGGACATGACTGAGCACACATGCATATGTATATATATAGA
>NW_011495030.1:5556913-5587151 GCF_000754665.1 Bison bison bison
TATAGAGAGAGGCAGAGTTAATCCTCTCATTTAAACTAACATCTGTGATAACGGTGGTGGAAGGGAGTTGGTGGTTGGAGAGGAAAGTTGGACAATTTTGTATTTTCACCCACTCTTTCTTGTGTGTAACGTGGGAATCCAAAGCTGTGTCTCTGGTGCTGTGCTTTTGTACTTAACTGTGCTGAAGGTGGTTCCTGGGGTCAGCTGCCTTTGGGGAGCACCTGCATTGCAGAGTTCCCCTGTGAGGCCTGGGAGCTTTCTCCGCCAGCAGATGCCCCTGGCTCCGTGATCACTCTGCTACCTCACTTGAGGGGACCCCACCCCCGAGGGGCTGACAGGCTCTTTATTACCAGGAAGGCTGTTTCTAATGACCTGTGATCTCCATGCCCAACCTGCCTTCTGGCTTGTTTTTCTTTAATTCTCACATTGGCTTTTTGTTCTTGGAGTGGTTAGAATGGATTTTCATTTGGGTTTTCTTCATCTCTAATAATTCTAGAATGCCATATACTGTGAAATGCTAAGTAGGGATGAATGGTAAAGCTGCTTAAAATCCCCCCGGAGCGCTCCAGCCCATCACTTCTAAATCTGATTAGCACTCAGCACCTGCCAAGCAGTGGGGCGATTACAGGCTCACAGTTGAATTTCGTTTTGTGCTGGTGCTTCCCCCACGTTCCTACTGCGGGAAATCCGACGTACAGCACAGAGGAGTTAAGAAGTCGCAGCCCCACTTGAGTTGTATTAGTATTAATTACCTGTGCAGATCTTGGATAATTGAAGCAATTACTCTTCATTTCAGCTCCAGGGCCTGGAATGGATGGTTTCTCTGTATAATAACAATTTGAACGGAATCTTAGCTGATGAAATGGGGCTGGGAAAGACCATACAGACCATTGCACTCATCACTTATCTGATGGAGCACAAACGACTCAATGGCCCCTATCTCATCATTGTTCCCCTTTCGTAAGTAAAGCCATTTATTCTGCAGTTATCTTTCTTTATGTTAGAGCTTGCCCTATTTGTCATCTGTCATTTAAGGCAGAGTTGTAGCCTGTAGTGGGATTATCAAGAGCATATAATCTGGATTTAGATGTTTCATTTCCCACCCTGTCTCCCACCCTGGCCTCTTTGATTGGCTACATAAGCACAAAATGAAGTGATTTTTTTCCAGCCTTTTGTGTTGTTGCAGTCTGCACAGCCTGCATACCGCACAGTGGGTCTCATTCTTTATCACACCTGAAGTGGCTCATGAAGCTGAAAGTTTTGATATGGGTATTTCATATCACACAAAGCTCTGCACAGAATTTTTTATCTTTTGAACAGCTGATGTGGCCTTCTATAGACAAACTATGGGCTTCCCTGGTGGTTCAGACAGTAAAGAATCTGCCTGCAATGCAGGAGACCGAGTTTCGATCCCTGGGTCGGGAAGATCCCCTGGAGAAGGAAATGGCAACCTACTCCAGTATTCTTGCCTGGGAAATCCCATGAACAGAGGAGCCTCTCGGGCTACAGTCCATGGGGTCGCAAAGAGTCGGGCATGACTAAGCGACTGACACACACATACGTGTCACTGAAGTACTAAAATTCATGGGTTTTGTTTTATAACATTTTTCAGTTAGCCTAAAAAATACTACACATATAACACAGACACACACACAGTCTCAGTGATCATAAAATGAAAAGTTAAAGTAGCAATGAGATATCACTTCACACACGATAAAAAAAAAAAAGATTTCCTATTATTTTCTTATGTTTCTAAAAGGCTACATATATTCAAAAAAATGTATATTCTTAGATCTTCCTTTACTGTCCCCTTTAAAGCAGAGTCTAAATCAAAATGCAGACTCTGAACTATGTATTGAACTGCCCTCAGTACTGTGGTTTATCTGCAGTGGCGATGCCGCTTTGTCAGGACAGGTCTTCATCCTGTCCTTCCCATCACATTTCCAGTGCCTTGTCCACTGCGTGGACCTTGCGGGTTTTGAGTGGACATACCTGCAGGAAGGAATTCCTGTTCAAAACTACCCTCCTTGGATGGGAGTGCATCTGACTGTGGTGTGAGGTTGCACACAAGTGCAGCCTGTTCACTGAGGTCCTCTTCTAGATCTCATTGCTCATTATAGACTTGGACCTTGAGAAAAAGTAAAACTTCTGTTTTAGTGTTTCCTTCAAATTTTGCCTAAATGAGAATTCTTCACAGACCTCTTAAATCCATTTTATTTGAACTCATAGTACTTAGACATCCTTTCCATGTTATCTACATCTTGAACATGTATTTTGCTTTTTATCTATATTTTGCATGTTCTGACTCATAGATTACATTGATGGTTTGGGGGATTTTTTTTTTTTTTAAGACGTTTACTATTTTTCCCCCTGCTCCCTCCTGGCAGATTTATTTAGTATTTTCATGTGCTTTTATCATTTTTTTTTCCTGACTCAAATTTCTCTGAATTTATATGGCTGTTTTTAGAGTCCCCAAATCACTCTGGTAATTGCTGTCTTTCAGTATGAAAAATAAGATGCTTTTTTGTCCTCTGTGTTTATGCATTCTTTAATTTTTTTTTTCCCTCTCATGAGATTTCTTATGAATCCTCAAACTTGTCACGCCTTGTGGCACTTGTTTCTAACTTATCTCGTATTTCCACACCTTTAAAATGAATGTGTAGTTGAGATATTTTATATTCTCTGTCCTCTTTCAAGGTGAGGCCTGAAAGTGAATGAGAACATCTTTTTAACCACAGACTTTTATCTCTGTATTTTGTTTTGTTCTACAGGACTCTATCTAACTGGACGTATGAATTTGACAAATGGGCTCCTTCTGTGGTGAAAATTTCTTACAAGGTTTGGAATGCTGTATTTATATATAAATGTGGAAAAGCAAAAAATAGACCCTGTTTTCTTCGTTCCTTGTGCACATCTGTGAACTGTATTTGGTTGTAAAGTTTTGTCATGTACATCATGTACTAAACAGTGAGAGTTAATCATCCCAAGAAGATTACTGTAATAAACCATAATTACTTTCAGATAGTGAAATGCAGAAGAAAATTGTTAATTATCATATTGCGAGGTTTCTGATGAGAGTAATACAAATGACAAATATCGCATATCCCGCATGCCAGCACCATGCCCACTGTTCCTGCAAAGTTAGGCAATTACCCAGACAGCCGAGCGCCGGCTGGACGCCCCTGTAGAAATGGAGCCTTTCAGCAGAGCAGCGGGTTCTCTGCTACCTTGGGGTCACCATAATTTCCTTTTCTCTCCCTGCCCTCCCTTGGTCTGCAGTGGGAAAGCCTCTCCACAAGAGTCTGAAAAGTACCCAGACGTGGGCAATTTTCCCAAGTACATTCCTCCTGGATAATGGATCTATATATGATAATTGCGTGTACGTGCAGTCCTTGGTCATGTGTCTGGGCTCCATTAAGCCACGAGTGGTGAGAGACAATGCACATCTCCTTCCCTGGGGTAATATAGATCTGTATTTTCTTCCCATTCAGGGCACCCCTGCCATGCGTCGCTCTCTTGTCCCCCAGCTACGGAGTGGCAAATTCAACGTCCTCCTGACTACTTATGAGTACATCATAAAAGACAAGCACATTCTTGCAAAGGTATGTTTAAAAAAATTCTTTTGTCTCGAATTATGGACCATCGCAACTGGAATGTTAAAATATTCCCCAAATTATACTCACTACTATAATTTGCTCATTAGATGACTGCCCTCTCCCTCTCTCTTTGAGTCAGATATATTTTGGTCATGGGTTTTTAATTTTATGTATGCTGTTTTCTGTTGCATGTCAGTGATCCTGGGACTCTTACCTATCCTGTTGTAGTTAATGAGTTTACATCTCTTAAAAGAATTTACCTGGGTTCCTTCTGCAACTCTTTTTCTCTCCAACAGCTCTGAACATCGTGCTTGTGGAAGAAATAATTGTTTTTGTTGCCCTGGGATATTGTCAGCAGCGGAACTTCATGCCTCTTGTGTCTTTGTCTCTCCAGAGATGAGCAGGCATCTCTCCATATGGTCTTCTCCATATGAACGTTTATCCAAGCTGTAGCTTTTGTGCTCTCCCTGTTTTATGTTGATTTCCAGTGAAATAATGGGCTATTCTTGTTTGGATGACTCTGGGTTGTTTCCATGACTATATATTTGGAGTCGGGAAAGAGTTGTTTTCTACCTGCGACCTACATATCTGCTAATTTATAGGTCCTAAACTGTCCGTTAGCCAAAAAATAGAATCTTTTTTTCCATTTATGTCATCTTGCCTCCAAATATATTCATGTAGAACGATGGGAGTAGTTTCTATCATGGAGCGAGTAGGAGAACTTCATTTTTTTTCCTTTGGTAATTTCTTTTACGCTGTGGTGTTTTGAAAGCATTATAATCTGACACTAAGTTATGGCCAGAACTGAACAGAATCACTATTTCTGGGATCTGTTCAATCTCTGCATTAAACCTTTGCCCTGGGAACAGAGAGTTCCCTTCATGGCGTCCTAGGAAATACATAAAGGAAACGTGCTCCCAGGGGAGGTTTAATAATCAAGACGGCACCAGCAACAATGCTGTGAGTTCGTCTTCTTCACACTCTGAGATGGATTCGGCAGTGTCAAAAATGACATGTTTTCAGTATAACTGTGGGAATGTGTGTGTACATTTGAGACCCTTTTAAGAAAATTTGGATCGTGTGTTCTGCATATGCATTTCAAAATTCATCGGAGACGCCTGGTAACGGATGTACTGCCTTTGTTTCTGGAGAATGAAAATCTGGAAAGAGGTAGTAGTTTTTTTTGAGTGGAAGACCTAATTAGCAGTAGATCCGATAGCAAAATTATAGACCTTCGATTCCTTATTATTTTATAGGCTAAATTAGGCAGGAAGGTGGATTTAGAATATTGATCAGTACATTTTTATCTTCTGGCCTCTTGTATTGGTAAGTTTGGGACAATTGATTGTACAACTTTAATTATTCTTAAGGAATTTTCTTAGTGGAGGTGGGGGAAGGCAGGGGGGAAACCCCAAAACACCTCTGGTAGTTTCTCTTACCTGGACATCCCTTTCTGAGTGATGTTTTATTCCTTTTCCCCTGATTTTCCTGGTGCTTCTACTGAGGAAGGCGAGACTTCATAGAATTCTTTGCTTTTCCTTCCTAAGAGCTTTGCAGTGGGATCCAGGGACATCTGAATGCCAGATGCTCTTCTTGGCCATTGCCACTGTTTTGTGGGGATTGGATAGGCTTTGTGGGTTATTCCTCATTGTTCTCACTTTGAGAAACGTGACCTTGGAGGGGGCTGAAGGATCAGATGTGAGAGGGGAAGGGGACTGTGTGTAGAGTTAGAAAGGGAGATCGTGTCATATGGTCATTCTTTATTTTTGAAGTGACAGTCATGCTGGAGGAATATATTGTGTTTAATTCTGAAGTTTTGGCATAAACAGAACAATGCTATTTTAGTACCGCCCTCTCTGCCAGTGAGTCTGTCCTTTCATCTTAGACGTCTTGAAACCGGGGTCCTGGACCTGGCAGGTATGGACCTGGCAGGTCAGGAATCCGTGTGAAGTAAGAGAGTCCAGGTTGCTAGATCTTCTAATGTTTTAAAAGACGCTGCATGTCCAGATTTTTAGGTGAAATATTCCAACTTTGAAATCTTAGCAACTAAGTTCAAATTAGAAAAAAAAGAATAGGAGCCAAGCCCTGAAGGTAGTAGTCAGCCGAGGTAATAGAAAAAGGGCATGAAGCCAGAGATCTTCTGCTATAGGTACTTGCTGACGTCGTCTTGGAGGAATCAGTCATTAACCTCTGCTTCAAGTGGGGAACTATATTCTGTACTCAATGAGCAGTGGTTATGTAGCCTTTAAATCTGGCAGGCTGTCATGACAGAGCACTGATAGAAGAGGTACTGGATGGGAAGACACAGGAGCTAGTCCTGGCCCGATCGTTTCTTTCTGAGCCCTAGTTGCCTTCTTTGTGAAAAGGTACTTAGGGATCGAATTTTGTTATTTCATCCCATCATTGCATGGTGCGTGACATGACCTGTCAGGTATAGGAAATAGACTGCTGAGAGTCGTTTATGCTGAGGAGTATCATGCCACAGCCTGGACCAAGCATGAGCTCTTTGGTTTTCCACATCACCACTTGCCTCTCGGGGATACTTGTGTTTCCCTCGCTCACCACGTTGGTCCTTCCTCTTGCATTACAGATCCGGTGGAAATACATGATAGTGGACGAAGGCCACCGCATGAAGAATCACCACTGCAAGCTGACGCAGGTCCTCAACACGCACTACGTGGCCCCCAGAAGGATCCTCCTGACCGGGACCCCGCTGCAGAATAAGCTCCCGGAACTCTGGGCCCTCCTCAACTTCCTCCTCCCCACCATTTTTAAGAGCTGCAGCACATTCGAGCAGTGGTTTAATGCACCGTTTGCCATGACTGGAGAGAGGGTACTGGCCTAACATTTATTTTCCCCGCTGCATGACAAAGAAATGAAATGACAGGACCTAAGGCTGAGACCACAAGGTGGCTTACGGTGTTGTAAAATATCAGGAAGCCAGTCAGTGGGTGGGTGTGCGTTCACTCCAGGGATATTTTTCCATCCTGAGAGAATGGATCCAGTAATGGGTAAGTGATCCTAGGATCTAGGGTGTCCTAATCCCATTGTCTTTCGCCATTGTGGTAGCTAGGCCAGCAGAGGGTGTTCCTGACCAGTGGAATGCTTAAATGCTGTGGACCACAGGGAGGATAGATACAGAGATACTTGTTCAGTCTGTAACCACAGCTCAACCAACCACATGTAAACCTTGAAAAAAAATATTTTCTTGTTATAAACTTGGGCTTCCCCTTAAACCATTTCCACATTAAGAGTTTGTGTGTAAAGCCAAACTAGTGTATAGTTATTTTCTGTATGCATTGTTTTCAGATTTTAGTGTGAATCTCAGTTTTGTGCATATATAAATATTCTGCAAACCTTGGAGTAGCTGTTTTCAAATTTCTTATTATTATTCCTTTCTCTGCCTTCTCTTAAAAACTCATTTATTAGAAACAGGAACCTGTCCTTTTGATTAGTGATTTCTTAAGTATAGGAATGAAAAAGCACTTAAAATGCTTTATGGATATTTGTGTTGGAACCATTTGCCCTTTAATTTTGAGGTATATTATAGGTACCCTTGCCGTTTGTCAGGAATTCATTGGCTTGCCCATTTGAAGAAGGTAACATCAATCAGCTCTGCCCCCTAGAGGTTAGTGGAGGAAGGTGAAAGAGAACACAGAGCATTTACAAATAGGACTGAACTTGACACAGTCACAGCAGAGCAGAGCAATCAGGTAGAGGGGCTTAGCAACCCACCAGCATAAACTGTATTTATTCTTGTTCTTTGCATGTTCAAGCTCTGTACCGTTCATATGTTTCTGCATCTGAGACAAAGTTAAGAGCCCAACTTACTGCTTCAATTTTAAGTGCTGTGCTTAATCGCTTAGTCGTGTCCGACTCTTTGAGACCCCATGGACTGTAGCCCGCCAGGCTCCTGTGTCCATGAGGATTCTTCAGGCAAGAGTACTGGAGTGGACTGCCATGCCCTCCTCCAGGGGATCTTCCCAATCCAGGAGCTGCACCCAAGTCTCCTGCATTGCAGGCAGATTCTTTACTAGCTGAGCTACTAGGGAAGCCCTCGATTTTAAGTAAGAACACATTAACTGTTACCCTTTCACTCATGTTCAACCTCAGTCTTCAATCAGCCTTTGTCACAATCATATCCCATCCAATTCTGAGCTGTTAACACTCCCAGTCTGAAACTGGTGGCTCTGAACTCTTTTCCATAGAAGTCAGCATTCAGACAAAGACATCTGTTTATAGGCTGTTCTGTTACAGCCTGGTAGGCAGGTGGGAACAGAATTCTGAGGTGTACATGACGGGTATAAACCTGGCCTTAATGCACATAAAATTTCAGACATATATTGAAACCAATAATAAATATAAAGAGTTATTACATGAAATAACCGTAAAAAAAAGGATCAAATTCATCTAAGGTTCTCTTGCAGGTGGACTTAAATGAAGAAGAAACTATATTGATCATCAGACGTCTGCATAAGGTGTTGAGACCCTTCTTACTGAGGAGACTGAAGAAAGAAGTTGAATCTCAGCTTCCGGAAAAGGTATGTTACAAATTCAAAAGTTGTAATTTATTCCCCCTGCCGTTATATTCAAATTACCTGCCCCTGAAATGGTGTTTCTGAAATAGCAGGCTTGTGTTTTAGTTCCAGGTAACTGGAAAATATCTTAAAGGACTTTTTTGTTGTAGTTTTTAGAGAGAAGCTGGAGGGTTTAGTGTAGAGAGAGAATGGAAATTTGAACATTTCATCTTGGTTTCCAAAAGTTTGGGGACAGATATTTGAAAATTACCAAATCACTGTCATTACATTTTAGCTTTAACTTACATTAACTTAACAGTACGTGAATAGACATTCTATTTTAACTTTAGAATTTTTTTTTTTTTAATTTTACTAACCTTGTTGAGTTCACTCTTACAGGCGCCATAAAAGTGTTCTGCTTTGAGCCACATAAGGCTATGAGTTCGGGGCTTGTATCCTTATCAGAAGGCCTAGTAAATGCTTGCCACATTTCCCAGAAATGTGTTCAATGTTGGATGCTTGGGATGTCACTGTTCTGATAGTAAGTGAAAAATAGGGTTCTTATTATAGATACATCATCTAATTAAGATTCTATGAACATCTTAAGCAAATATTTTTCAGATTCGTTTTTGGACACTGATTTTTCAGGGCTTTAGGATGTCTTTTTGAGCCCTTAGCGCCACATTTTTGGACTGGATTTGGGTATTAGTTTAATATGTTTCTCATCATATTTTGGAACCGCTAGAGTTCTAAACACTGGAATTCTGCGTTTCATTTTCTTACAGATAGATTATTTGGCATTGCGCACCGTTTGCCGCATGAGTTAGTTTGATGTAACTTTTCTCTTTAGAGGAGCCAATTCTGAAATGTGTGTTTTGCATCATTGTGTTTTTCTGTGTAATGACTCTCTTTTTTGGACGGATTGGTTCATCCTATTCATTTTTAAGTGGGAGCTGGCAAGATATTGTACAAAGTTGATTACTTTACTAAGAGAGAATTTTGTCCCCTAATCCCCTATCTTTAGTAGTCAGAGAAAAATTAAATATTAACACTGTTCTTATACCACGCTTATCATAGTGAAAACCCAAATATTTAAGTATTTTATTTTGCTAGTGAATGCATCTTGGGGATTGAATGCTGTCAATATTTCTTTGACTTCTTATGGTCTTCACATCTTTGGATAACCCTCTTTCTGTTCAAGGTGGACCTTATTACTGAATAAGCTGGGGAATGGGTACAATGGTCATGTAGCTTCCTTTACTGTTGCTGAGATCCCGAACTTACAGAAATGAAATGTTAAAGATTTTAATTTTCCCCATTCTTCCTTTTGTTTCTTTAGAAGCAACAAATACAATAAAAGATAATTATCCGAACTTACTCATTTATTCATCCCATAAAACTTCTAAATCTTGTTTACTGATTTCCAGGACTGGCTAATATAGATAGATTTAAAAAATATTACAAGTTGAAAGTATGCCCTGTTTTTAAGAAATCCATTTGATTAAAATATAGACTTTTGCAGCATAAGGATCATGGGATGATTGGTTATATCACCAAGGAATTCCTTACTTTACTAAAACATTTATTTCATGGCTCTTTTCACAAGAAAACTTCCTGAGTATTGATAAATTTTTTTTAAAAAATTAGATTTTGAAGAGCGTGTTACCTGCATGAAGTACCCTTGTACTCTTTAATACCCAAATTTTTATATTTGAGGTATATTAAATACCCGTATATGTATACCTTGTTTGCATTTTGAAAAATTGCATTTTTTTACAAAATGAAGGTTTGTGGCAACCCTGCCTCAAGCAAATCTATTGGCACCATTTTTTCAACAGTATTTGCTAACTTCATGTCCCTGTGTCACAAATTTTGGTAATTTTTGAAATATTTCAAGCTTTTTCATTATTGTTAAATTTGTTATGGGAATTGGTGATCCATGATCTTTGATGTTACTATTGCAAAAAGGTTGTGACTCACTGAAGGCTCAGAGGATAGCATTTTCCACAATATGAAGTATTTTGGATTAGGGTATGTACAATGTTTTTTTAGACACAGTGCTATTGCACACTTGATAGACTGTAGTGTGTAAACATAACTTATGTGCACTAGGAAACAAAAACGTTTATATGACTCACTTTATTGCACCCTGTGTGTGTTGGCCTGGAACTGAACCTGTGCTATACCCGAGGTGTGTCTGTTTAATCTATGGATAAGCTACCTCTTCTGGAGGTAACCTGGTGGAGTGGAAATCATGGGCTCTGCCTGTCAGAGTGGACCTGGGTCCCCACTGCATTCTCTGTCTCTTGCTAACTGTGTGCTCTTGGCATGTTACTTAAACCAGTGGGTCTCAGTGTTCCCAGCAGTGAGCTAGGAAATAGATAATACATGCTTTATAGAAGAGGATTAAATGGATGCAGTACTCGTAATGCAATGCCTGGCACGTGTTAAGGCTCAGCTGATGACAGCTGCTGCTCCCAGAGTCCTTACTTTCTCTATTGTACCGCTGTTTCTATTACTGACTTTGGTTCTGCTTTCCTGTTCTCATTAAGTTTCTCGGTGTCCTCTGGTCCTGGCATTTTACCATCACCCTTTTAAGGTGATGAACTAATCCCTTAGCATGTGTATGTAGCTATTGTTAATGTGGTTTGGCCAGTGTCCACTCTTTGATCTTTCTACCTTGCTAGGACTTTGATCTGGGGAAAATCTGCCATCTAAGTGTTATCCTTGGGGGTAAGGAGCTTTCTTCTGCCACCATCTGCTTGTAGCCACAAACATGTATGTCTTTCTCAGGCTGTATAAAGAATCTAGAAAGGCGTTGTGGCGGATGGCCACAAAAGGCTAAATCTTTTATGGAAGCAACGCTCAAATGTTTCCATGAAAAAGAATCAATTATGGAAGTAGATTTCCATTTTACTTTTTAATTTAAATATAATAAAATACACTGTTCTTTGGTATATAGATCTGAATTTTGACAAATGCAGTTATGTTAAAGTGAAGTCACTTAGTCGTGTCTGACTCTTTGCGACCACATGGACTGTAGCCCACCAGGCTCCTCCATCCATGGGATTTTCCAAGCAAGAGTACTGGAGTGGGTTGCCATTTCCTTCTCCAGGTATTGAACCCAGGTCTCCTAGTTACGTTAACTGCATCACAATCAAAATACAGAACAATTCTGCCTCCCCATACCCCCCACCCCCCCAGAATTCCCTGGTGCTGTCACTTTTTAGGCATGCTCTCGCTTTGCCCTCAGCCTCTTAGCACCGATGGTTCATCCTCCATCCTCATAGCTTTTTGTTTTCCAGAATGTTTTAGGGATAGAATCAGACCATATGTCCCATCAGACCTTCTGCCTGTGGTTTTTCATTCAGCATAATGAATTTGAGAAACGTCCAAGGTGTTGGATGTATCAGTAGTTGGTTCATTTTTATTAGTGGATAGTATTCTATTGCATGGATGCACCAGAGTTTGCTTATCAATTTAATTGTAGGACATTTGGGTGGTTTATAGTTTTTGACAGTTATGCTTGTCTGCTGTGAACATTTGTGTATAGGCTTTTGTGTGAGCATAGGTTTTCATTTCACTTTAGGAAGTATGTAGGAGTGGCTTGGTCATATGGTAGATGTGTACATAACTTTGTAAGAAACTTCCGTGTGGTTTCATGCCATAGATTTCAGAACCCAGGACTTTAATAAATTTAATATTATTGTTTGGAAATCTCAATACACAAAGTGATAATGTATCACACACAGTAGTCTGGGTTTCCTATTCTAATAATGCATCCTTTTGGAAGGGAAATTATACATGAGGAATTGTGTTTAGGGAGAAACTATGAATAAAGGTTGAAAGCTTTTCCCGGGTTATATAGGAGGAGGGTCTGGGCCACTGTAACCACCTGATTTGGCTCCTTGAAGGGACCAGTTTGATCATTTACCAACATAATGAGTCTTAGGAGGTAATTGTCATGTCCATGAGGTTGGCACCCCAGTTTTACATATCCTTTGAAAATAATAGTCCCAGTGGCCGTCATAAGCCTAACCTGGTGGGAGAATCATCCTTATTACAGAGTCATATACAGATTTTATTTCCTTCAGCATCAGCCCATTTTGAGGAACTTTCAGATTCATGCTCTAGTCAGGGGCCGTCAAGGTTTTTGGAGATGACTCAGACCCAGCAGCGTTTGAGATGGTGTGATTCTTACAAAGGCTTCCCTCGCCTCATCACTGTCAGTCTGCCCTTTTCTTGATGCATGGCTCTGACGGCTTGCTCTGTGCACTGCACAGCACTTGGGTGGGGGTGGGAGGTGCAGGAACTTTACCAGAAATTGGAGGCATGGCGTGCAGTGTCGCCGAATGAAGGCATGACAATGAAAGGCAGCGTCACCCACCCCATCAGGTTGAGGGATCCAGGCATTCAAGCACTTTAGGACAGGGGTCTCCAGAGCACACATGGGTGTGTGTATGTGTATGTATGTGTGGGGTGCTTACTACTAGTCCACTGGGGTGTGGAAGGAAGATTTTAGAGCTCCTATTTATATTAATTTTTCTCCTAAAAATTAAAAAAAAATATACGGTTTTTTGATAACATGCAGACAGACACTGGTACCCATGTGGTATATATGCCTGTGTCACAGAGTCCATCAGGTAACTGGCCTAGACTGTGTCAGTTATCCCGGGGATGGGGAGCGTGAGGGGGAGCACCCCCACCTGGGACATCGGTCATCCATCCACCCTCACAGTTGGGTTCTTTTGCTTTCTGCCTGTTGTGAGCATTGTGGGTTTCCCATATCCAGATAAAATAATTTTAGGATGATCTCATTTTAACTAAACTGTAACACCCCTGACCTTCAGGATGGATGACAGACTTTTAAAAGATTCTGCCCAGGATCACAGGTTGAAAACAAGAGAAATAATGTATGGGTAGGTGGACAATGGGAAAAGTGCAGACCTGCCACCTCTCCTGTTCCCAGTGTGAATTTTCACCAGCCCCATTATAGAGTGAACAGGGTACATGCGTGTTAAATCACTTCAGTTGTGTCCGACTCTTTGCTACCCTATGGATTGTGGTCTGCCAGGCTCCTCTGTCCATGGGATTGTTCAGGCAAGACCCCTGGAGTGGGTTGCCATTTCCTCCTCAAGGGCATCTTCCCCACCTAGGGATCGAACCCTCATCTCTTGTGTTTCTTGCATTGGCAGGCGAGTTCTTTTACCACTAACGCCACCTGAGAAGCCCATAAGGAAGAAAGGTCCTTGCCATAGGAGAGTCAGTCAGTGAGAAATCCCAGTGAATCAGGGTATAACTGGCTAAAAAATCAGATGTCATCACCTTGGCCCCTTGAAATGTAGATGTAAAACAAGTGCCTAATATTGACCCATGTCCTAAAACTAACTCGTGTTTTGAGGCATTAATATTAGTTCATGCATATGACTCATAAATAAATATATGGGCATGTATTCAGAAGAGGTACATTAACATGTATTCTTGGTAAGGGATTGCCATTAAAAAAGCTTAATAAACACTTGTTTGTGAGAAATAAAAAGGAAGATTGACTGATAGGTGTAGTGATCAGGGAAGACCTTACTAAGAGCCCTCAGGAAGAGTTAAGATTTAGAAAGGCAGCCCTAAGACTATAGGAAGATACAAAGACAAAACAGCTTGGACTTGTTGGGGAAGTTACGAGGAGCAAACGTAAAATACAGTTGTGAAACTTGGGATGGTGATTTTGATGATGCGTATCACACCAGCGTCTGTGACCCCCTAGTGGTGTGAGGAAGGAGGGTTGAGTGGAGGTCCCCTTTCTACAGGAGCCGTCAGGTCCTAGGGACGAGCTCACTTCTCTGCTGACTTGGCCCCTGTGGGGTTGTCTGGCCTCCCTGTCTGCATGCATCATCGTGCATGCCTCGTTCCCACGCTTCCTCCCATCCAGCTCTTGGCAGCAGCTAACTGATGAGAAGGAGGTTGAGGGTCCCAGCCCCTCATTTTGGATCTGCCATCTCCTAGAGCACTTAAAGCTTGCCTCAGCCGTGCTTCCCACTTTCAGGAAGGTGTGCACAGGCTGGTTGGCAGTGAGGCCCAAGTGAAGATGAACATCAGGGCAGAACTAGGGAGCCTGAAAGTCCTCTTGGTTATGTTTAGTGTAGAGCTTAAGAAAGTGCAGGCTGGTTTGATCCTAACTGGATCATTGAATAGCTGCATCATTTCAACCCAGGCACCTAACATTTCTGATGCTCAGGTTCCTTATCTGTAAAATGCAAACACCACTGAATTTAACTCTGCCTTACAGCTCTTATATGGTAAAATGGGAGAAGGCACACCAAGCACCTTTGCATAGGGCCTGGTCCATAGAAAGAGCTCAATAATATTAGCCCTCGGTGTCATTTTTATCATTATGCTTGCAAAGTCTGAAGTTGTTTAATATTTTCTTCACCATGATCAAGTTACATGGAGAGTTAACAGCACTTGAGAAAGTCAAAGTACTTTAAAACATGCCACGATCAAGTCTGTAAAACACAAAAGCCATATTAAGTGCATGCTTATTTATTAAAACTTGGAGATGTTCTTCTTCTCTGGCCAAGAAGGTCATTAAAAACTTTATGGCGGGTAACTTGTTTTTCTTTACTTTTCTGCAAAAGAGCTCATCTTTCTCTAATCTGATTTGCTGCATCAAAACAAGTGGCAAAATGCTATTAATTGTGGTTCCAGCTGGCCTGACAGACCCCTTCTAAAGCAACAGTCAGATGAATATTCAACTTCTCTTCATCTGTGACCTCCTCACTCTGGTCCTCAGAGCTGAAAATAACCTGATCACTTTTAATCAGTTTGTTAAACATTAGGCAGCTTGCTGATTTACTTTTAATCACATTCTGCAGATTTCTAGGCATTAATCTGATGTTTATTATGAAAATTACACATTTGTATTCTGGAGATTTTTTTTTCATAAAGAAAAATAATAATAGGAAATAATCAAGGCAGACTGCGTGCATTAGGAGTGTGTGAGAAGTATTGCAGGTGGGTGCGAAAACACCCACACGTGAATTCTCTTTCACAGTTTAAAACCGGATTTTTCCGTTGTTTCAAGTGGAAGCACACAAGGCCTTGCCTCTAAAAAAGATGGTCATAAAGCTGCGTTTAACTGTGGGCTCACTCCTCTGCTTTGCCTACTGTTCCCACAAGTAGTATCCTCTCATCCTTCAAAAGCAGAGGGTAGTTACCTACAGTCAACCTAGGCGCTTAGGGATCTCCGTTCAGGATCAGAATTGAGGGAAGCCAGCCACACAGGACCATTTAAAAAGATATTTTCAAAAAAAAAAAAAAAAATCGGAGGATATTGGCTGGGTACTGTTTTTCCTCAAACTGTTCTGTTTGTATGAAACAGGGTATAGTTGGGAAGCAGAGGAAATGCATATATATGTGAAAGTGAAAGTTAGTCCCTCAGTCGTGTCTGACTCTTTGCAACCCCGTGGACTGCGGCCGGCCAGGCTTGTCTACAGAATTCTCCAGGCAAGAATACAGGAGTGGGTTGCCATTTCCTTCTCCAGGGGATCTTCCCAACCCAGGGATCAAACCCAGGTCTCCCACATTGCAGGCAGTCGGACTCTACCGTCTGAGCCAGCAGGGAAGCCATGTATATATATATATATAGACACACTCTGTATTGAATATCAGAGAAGGCAATGGGACCCCACTCCAGTACTCTTGCCTGGAAAATCCCATGGATGGAGGAGCCTGGTAGGCTGCAGTCCATGGCGTTGCTGAGGGTTGGACACGACTGAGCGACTTCACTTTCACTTTTCACTTTCATGCATTGGAGAAGGAAATGGCAACCCACTCCAGTGTTCTTGCCTGGAGAATCACAGGGACGGGGGAGCCTGGTGGGCTGCCGTCTATGGGGTCGCACAGAGTCGGACACGACTGAAGCGACTTAGCAGCAGCAGCAGCAGTATTAAATATATATGAACTTGAACAGTCTGCCAGCCTCTCTCTCTCTCAAATGTGGAACAAGTCAAGAAATTTCAGGAAACATGACCCTGGCCTGAGTGACATATCACCTTTTGCATGTCCCTTCCGTATAATGGTACCTTGAGCAGTGATAACTGTGGGCTCCTCCATCATGCCCCCCCGCTCCCCCCCAACCTCCATGAATCCAAGAAGCAGAAAGAGATACCTTCATGATTCCAGGAGAGCCACCAGCAGCCATGTCTCAACTGTCTCCTTAGGACAGGCTCCTTCTCTCTCCTGCTCTTAGCCTATGTACTGTTCTTCTTTCGCCAGGTTGAGTATGTGATCAAGTGTGACATGTCAGCTCTGCAGAAGATTCTGTATCGCCACATGCAAGCCAAAGGGATCCTCCTCACAGATGGTTCAGAGAAAGATAAGAAGGTACATGGTGGAAGGTGATACAACTCAAGGTGCCGTCATATTTCTTCTTAGGGCTGTGCCACTGGACACTCCCAGCAAATATCCCCACGGCTGCTGATTTGTCAAAGCAAATTACAGGGCCTTTTGGGGAGCTATTATTGTTGCTGCCAAAGGAAATCCCTTGGCCTTTTACTTGTATTGGAGCAGTTAGAAATGAACACTGTCTTGGTGTTCATATCACCAAAACAGTTAGCTCTGTATGTGTCAGTCTGCACACAATATATCTGCCTAAGGGTAGGCTAGCATTTTAGAAGGTTTTAAAAGCCAGTTTCATCCCTGGGCATCTGTGCCATGCTTCTGTCTTCCCAGAATCCTACCGGATGGACAGTCATTTCTCAAAGCCATCCACTGGACATAATTCCCTCCTCTCAGATAACTCACATGGAAGATGGTCTATCTAATTCAGAAATGGCTGTGTAATAGTAACAGGAGCTTTGGACAGTAGGAAGTATAGGTTACAGAGATGACCTATGGCTCTTTGCTCTTTCTATAGAAACCTACTTTAGGAAAATGGGAAAAAAAGAAATGGGAAATAGCTGATCAATTAATAACGTATATTTTGACTCTCCTCTGCTTGTCCTTAGGGGAAAGGAGGTGCTAAGACACTAATGAACACCATCATGCAGTTGAGAAAGATCTGCAATCACCCGTATATGTTTCAGCACATTGAGGTAAGCCTGCGTTCTCCGTTGTGACCCTGATCCTAATCGGTCAGTTTCTACTAATACTACATTGAAAAACAAAATTATAATAAAAAAATAAAGCAAAGCTAAAACATGTGGAAGTTGAAACTACACGGTCTGGTAGCTTGATAAGCAGAATTAACAGACATGAGGTTTCTGGTTATGGATTCTCATTGGCATCAGACACTTGGGCATCTGGAATTTTATAGGCAGGAGTTTGAAGTGGTGAGAAAATGCTGTACACCAGGGCTCATTATGTGAGTTCGGGTAAGTACTGTGAATTGCCTCATTATAGTAGGTGCTCTGACATGGAGGATAATGACAGATACATCCAGCTTCCTCAGAAGGATGATGTGGAAAAATATTAAAAGAATGGGTTTATATTCATTGAAGGGAAAGATGTTCCTGAGATACTCGCCCTGTGAAAATCACTGACTTTAGACTGTTTCTTAGATTTGTATTTTTCCTCTCTGGCTTCTTCCATGATGGTGTAAATCCAGGTTTTTTTATTCTGATGCTCTGGTCTCTAGGAAGCTATTTTCAGGGGAGAGGACATTTTCTGCCCTGTTTGCTACATGTGAATGAGTTTCCTAAGTTGACAATTTCACCCCAGTAGGAGCCATTGACTTGAGCAGGAAGGGAAAGGAGTCAGAATTGTAGCCTCCACTTTCCAGGGTTCCCTTGGATGTGTGCGGTCCTGGCAGCAGTCACTGCCAGTCTGCTGCTTACTGTCCACTTCAGAGGAGCAGGAGGCATGGGGCAGCACCCTGCAGGCTCCGGATTTTCACTGGTTTATTAACAAGTAAATAAATAGAAGGCTCTAGGGATTTAACTTTCAGAAGCATATTCCTGGGAATGAGACTGAAATGTTCTTGACTTTGAAGATTCTTTTTCTTTTTTTGTCCTTGTTTTTGGTAATCACGCTTGTTAGGTAAGAGCATGTATTGCACCTCTGTCCATATCCTGGAGTCCTGTCCCAACTGTAGGATAAAATTAGAATTAACTCCTGACACTGCTGTTGCTTTAGGGACAGACCTTTTATAGAGTAAAGAGGCCTTAGTTTAAGTAAAATGACAATGCAATGGCAACAACTGTAGTAAAGAAGGAGGGCAAGGTCCCACCAACAAGCCTGCTTAGACACATAGCAGGAGAGTCCTTGGTGCTGTAATGAGTCCACACCCCAGACCACTTTCACCCCTGTAAAACCCGGTGTAAGTCACTTAGCATCTCCAGGCTATAGTATATTTGACTTGTCATCAGATGGTGATAGATGATAGGGCTGGCAAAAGGATAAATGTTTAAACTAAAGAACATACAAAGTGTCTGGTAAACCAGTAATGTGATAAACAGACCATAAGGTATCAATGTATTAGTGGGGGTGGCTTGTTGGGTTGCATGCATGTGTGCTCAGTCGCTTCAGTCGTGTCTGCCTCTTTGTGACCCTATGGACGGTAGCCCACCAGGCTCCTCTGTCCATGGCGATTCTCTAGGCAAGAATAACTGGAGTGGGTTGCCATGCCCTCCTCCAGGGGATCTTCCCAACCCAGGGACTGAACCCACATCTCCTGTGACTCCTGCCTTATAGGTGGATTCTTTACCACTGAGCCACCAGTGAAACCCATATTGGGTTGGGGGAGCTGAAAAAAGGTCTAATGGTGAAAATGATTGGGATCATATCAGGTTTACCTGTCACCCACCATCTTATATTTTCTTAAAAACAATTTTTAGATATTCAGCAAAAATATACAGGGTTTGTTATTGTTCAGTTGCTCAGTCGTGTCTGACTCTTTGAGATCCCATGGACTGCAAACCACCAGGCTTCCCTGTCCTTCCCCATCTCCCAGAGCTTGCTCAAACTCGTCCATTGAGTCTGTGATGCCATCGAACTATCTCATCCTCTGTCGTCCCCTTCTCCTCCTGCCCTCAATTTTTCCCAGCATCAGGGTCTTTCCCAATGAGTCAGTTCTTTGTATCAGGTGGCCAAAGTATTGGAGCTTCAGCTTCACATCAGTCCTTACAATGAATATTCAGGATTGGGTAAGGATTTGAGGACTTGAGACTTATGAAAATTAAATGTCAGTCTTACTTCATTTGTCATACCAAAATGCACCTTTGAAACACTCTGGGTCATGTCAGGAAGGGTTGGGGGGCATGCCTTCTACCCTCAAGCTTCTGTTTGGAACACCTGGGAAGTGGGGAAGGGGATCAGAGAAGCTAAGCTTAAGGAACACATCCTCCTTTCCCGGCTTGTTTGCATTTTAAGTAGCAGTCCATAGAAAGACAGACTTAGATTTGCAATTTTTTTAGCATGAAAAACTTTCAGGAGGATATTCCTGGAAACAAGACCCACAGTGACTGGCAAGGGTATCACACTTGTGAATCGTGTGCGTTTTGCTTTTGTCTTTGTTTTGTTTGCTTACACATCCTTTGTTCATAGTACCTGATAGTAGAAACCCAGTCTCCCGACTGGGCTCACTGCCTCCCTGGGGATCTTTAAACCAGAGCTCTGAAAACAGAGTTTTTAAAATGCTGCTGATACCTGACCATATCACCACCCACTGATACATACAGATGGAAACAGATGGAACCTCAAAAATCGAGTCAAGACTGGCCACCTGTAGGGAGGAAAGGCACGATTCCTGGAGCCAGGGTAGGGTTTTGGGCTGTGATCCATCAGCGTTCATTTTGCCAGCGGGGCAGCATCCGGAGGGGCCGGGGCCCACCGTAAATGATGAGCGTGTTTGGGAGTGGAGCCCAGCGGGAAAGATCTGGTCCCCTTGGAGGAAAGCTTTGGTGATCCAGGAGGGAAGGGAGGCAGAGAAGGGAGACAGCTGGTGGTTAAGTGAAGGTGTGACGTGCTCTCCTCCCCACAGATGGCCTCCCCTTCCATCAAGTAGGGATACGAAAATCACATGGGGAACAGCTATTTATTTCTTCCACAGAATCAGTGAGGAGGGAAATATGTAGTTAAGTTCTGTATTTTAAAAGTGGATGCCAGTTACCTGAGGGGTGGTGTACATTTAGGGCCTTATTTATAATGCAGAAAAGCACAGCGTGGAAGGGATGTTATGACTGCACTAAACTAAGATCTAGATACTTAATACATATGTAATCATCATGACTTTTACTGCTGAACATTTCCACAGTATACTGATGTGTGGATATTAATCCTGGTTTGCTTATATTAAGCTCTTCCTCTTACCAAGACTCTAAGCTCCTTGGGGTGTAGGTACTCCCTTTACTTCCTTTTTTTCTGGATCCCCAGTACCTGCCTACCACAGCCCTGGGCCAGTGAACATTTAATCACTGTTTGATGAGTGAACTAACCCTGTCATCTCAGTATGAGAGTCTGGAGCCTTGCCAAAACTTACAGGATATATTCTGGCAAAGCTATAGTCTGAGTTCAAAGGCTTTGAGTTCCTGGTTCTTTCCATAATGAGTATTTTTTTACTTATTATTTTGTTTAATTGCATTCTAGAAATAGGATGACCTCACTAATAGAATAATTATTATGTCAATAATTACAGATCTGTTTTTAAAAATCCTTTTTCTTCTCTCTCTTTTAAAGGAATCCTTTGCTGAACACCTGGGCTATTCAAATGGGGTCATCAATGGGTAAATCCTAATTTTTTTTTTTTTTTCTTCCAAAAAATGGTTTGTTGGTCCTACCTAAACTTTTCTCTCTAGTGTTTCCTGTCACACAAATACAGTACTGCCAGCCTCCTCAGCAGCCCCTCTCTTCAGCAGAGGGTGCAGAAGTTGTTAACCAGAACGATATCAGCATTCTCTTTTACTTTACTGGCATAAATACTACATGCCTTGAGCAAGTGGCTATTCAGAGGATATGGATCTCCTTTAATAGACTTAACAATGTCCTAGTGTTGTAAAAACATTGTCAGAGCTTCAGAAGGTTGATACTTATAACCAATAGTGCAGCTTGAGCTCAAAGAGAATTTAACATATGAGATCTCAAGTCAGTATTTAACATTAATGTGCATGAGAGGAAGATGTCTCATCTGCTATAAACATGTACAACTTTACAGTCATTTGCTGGAGCATGGTCTGTATAAGAAATATTTTTCATTTGGACCTTGAAGAGACACATGCCTGCGACAAGAACGAAAAAGTACCTTGCATCAATAGAAAGCCTCTGTTTTGCTTGTTTCGGCACCAGGGAGATTTTCTTATTAAGATAAAGGGGTCATTCTTTGATCACAAGGGCAGGCTGTGTCAGTGGACCAAGAACCAGGAATTGGAAGCCATGCAGGACCATTGCCACCAGGCTGTCCTTCTCTCTGGATGCTGAGTACACTGCTGCTGCTGTCAGGGTGGCCAGACTGTGTACTGAAAACATGGCCTTAGCGGGTGTTTGAAGGACAGTTCTCAGAGCAGGGAATGGATGTTGAGAAGACCTGCCCTTGAAAAATCTACCTGTTCTCTGTGTCATAAAATCACTGCCAGTGTTACATTTCAATGTTATAGACTAGAATGCATATACACTGGTGAGTTTTCCCAACAGTATCCCCCTACAACTAAGTTTTAATAATGTAACACACCCCTGTTGATAAAAGAGGAGAATGGTTTCTTGGGGAGGGAAAAATCTCTACTTTAGCTCACTAATGTTCTCTATCTGATAGCACTCTGCCATCGTATTTTTTTAATGTGAATTTCTATTTTTTATGTGAATCTCCAGGAGTCTATCTCTTCCCCAATCCATTCTTCACAGTGTACATCTTTTAAAAAGATGTCAGCTCTCGTGGCCCCCCTGTATAAAACCCATCAATGGCTTTCCATTTCACTTAAAACTAAAACTAATAGAGCCCTACAGGATCTGTCTAAACCTGCCCCCCACCCTCTTCATCTCTGCTCTCATCTCCCAGCATCCCCCCTCCACTCCTCGACTTATGCATAAGCCACACACACCATTTTTTTTTCCATTTTTTAGACTCTCCAGATTCCTTTACTCCTCAGGGCCTTTGCACATACTCTTTCCATTTCCTGGAATCTCTTCCTCTTCACTCCTGAGTCTCCCTTCTTCACCTGGCTGCCTTTTGCTCTTTATGTCAGGTTTTAGGCTACACTGTTATTTCTTCATTGGGGTCACCCTTGATGCTCTAAACCAGGAGCTGGCAAATTATTTTCTGCCAAGGGCCAGATCTCAAAATTTTCACTTTTGCTGTCCCAAAAGTCTCAGTTGCACCAGCTCAACTTTGTCAGTATTTAGCTTGTCAAGTATTGTAGCTTGAAAGCAGCCATAGGCAAATATAAATGAGCAAGCCTGGCCGTGTTCCAATAAAACTTTATTTACAAAAACAGGCAGCAGTCCAGGGCTGACATTTGCCACACACTGTTCTTATGCAAAGAAGGTATCTGTTTGTCTTTTTAGTACGTACCCTAAGTCGCTAATTGCCCATTTGGAAAGCAGAGATTCCATTTTGCTTATGCACATGCTCAGTAGTGTGCTTAGCACACTGTAGGTGCTCAGTAAGTATTTCAGGGAATTGCAATGCCCTAAATTAGTTGTTTTATGAATTTAATAAGTAGAGGTTTAAGGAAATGACATAATATACGTGTATGTATGTGTAGGAGGGACAGAGAGAAAGAAAGAGAGTTGAGACAGAGAGTGAAACTATAAAGAACATGAGAAGGTTTCCTTTTCTTTCTAGAATCTGTCATCATACCTACAGTATATAATGTACTCTTTATGGGTTTTCTACAAATTTATTCTATTTTTCCATGAAATACTCTCCACTGCTTTGGAGTGGCTATGTACTCATCCATTCATTCATTCTGTAGTTATTCACTGAATGTTTACTATGCACAAGGCACTGAATGTATGACAAGCAAAGCTCTACTGGATCCTTCAAGAAGACAGCAGTAATACTGTCTTCTTGTTTTGCATTTTTGGGTTCAGGGCTGAGCTGTATCGGGCCTCGGGAAAGTTTGAGCTACTTGATCGTATTCTGCCAAAATTGAGAGCGACTAACCACCGCGTGCTGCTTTTCTGCCAGATGACGTCCCTCATGACCATCATGGAGGATTACTTTGCTTTTCGGAACTTCCTTTACCTGCGCCTTGATGGTGAGTGTGTAAGGAATTAGGCTTCACAGCCATGCTATTCAGAGTACAGGGATACTGGCAACTCAGATCCAACCTCAGTCAAAAGCAGGGGTAAAATTGTTTGAAGAATTAGCAGAGTGAGGTCCAGGTTCTCTAGATAGCAGTTTTTATATCCTCCAGCCTAAAATAAGCTGAAATCTTTGAGCAGATGTTTTTCCTACATTCAAGCCAATGCACGTGACTTAAAATCATTTATAAGTACCACAATTAAACTAAACTAAAATTAAAAAACTCTTCTTGCCTTTGGGCTTGTCTATTCTCTATGCACCCCCCCCCCATATAGAATATTTTGATAAACCTTTAGGTTTTATGTGAAGGCATATTTTAAAGGGATAAAAGTTATAATTCCCTTCTTCAGTAACAGTGTAATAGTCCACATAAGATTATATCTATCATTAAAACTTCCCTCATTTTCTAAATAGAAGTATATACATGCTACCTTAAAAGACATGGCTTCATTGTTTGCTGGATTTTGTGAACTATGCAGAATATTTGCCTGATTTTTAGAGTGACACCATGTCTTTAAAAAATTAGTCAAAAAATATGAACGGAAGAAAATATGAATTTAGAGATACTTCCTAAATTGCTGTATGATTTGGATGGCAGCCCTAGCATTTCAGAGATTGGGGATACCAAAATGTTCTTACTATGGCAGGGGGTAACATTTTCCAAGAGTGGTGAATAGGAGCTGGTTTACAGCCAGGATAGCATTGAATTCCTGCATGGTGTTTCTAGTACCAATTTTTATCTAATGTAACATTCAAGTTATTGTTAAGTGGAAAATTTAAAGTTTATGTTCCATTAAAAGATGCTTTATTTTCAGTCCAACATTTTCTCACCCTCTTGCTATGAACTGGATACAACTGGATATATACCAACTTCGGACCTGCCATATTTTCTCTCACTTGAATTTTTAAGTGAATTCTCTATATGGTATACATATTAGGGCATTGTTAACTCTTAAATTAATTATACCCTCTGACAAACTTGATTTTTTAAAGAACTTTACTTACCTGGTGGTTCAGATGGTAAAGAATGTACCTGTAAAGCAGCATACCAGGTTCGATCCCTGGGTCGGGAAGATCCCCTAAAGAAGGGAATGGCAATCCACTTCAGTACTCTTGCCTGGAGAATTCAATGGACGGAGGAGTCTGGTGGGCTACAGTCCATGGGGTCACAAACAGCTGGACACGACTGAGCTACTAACACAGTTCCCTCTCCTTGAAGTCACTGAAAACAGATTAATGGTTAAGTAAGCATTGATTCTGAATTCATAACACAGGTCTATCAGCCAGTCTGTCTTTAGGCACATCTGCCTTGAGTCTTGTCCTCAGGCTCAACCTGTTCCTTCCTCCCTCTCTTTGAGGGCTAAGTGCAGGCAGCATTCTTCCTTTGAAAGGCAAGCCCGCCTTCACTGCTGCTCAGGTGAGAGGCCACCAGCTCTGTTTTCCCTCACGGATGTCCTGCAGAACTATTGTTTACTGCTTTGTATCATTTTGACTGGAATCTCAGCTCCCTGAGGACTGTGGCCTTGGAATATTTGAGTCTGGAAAACTGGCAAGAAGTGACTTCCTTGAAACAAATCTTTCTCATGTGTCCTTGCCAGCTTGAGAGAGTATCTTTGTCTGTTGGTTGCTGCCCTTATTTTTATCAATCATAATAGTCAGAAAAGCTCATGCTTATAGAATGCCTACTGTCAGTACATGTGGGATACCAGGCAAAGCACTTCCTGTGCATTATTTATTTAATTTTTCTTAGCAAACAAGGTATAAACACAATCCCCATTTAACAGATGAGAAAACAGAGATTTAGAGAGATAAGTTAACTTGCCGAAGTTTACACATGAGGCAGATGGTGAAACCAAATTGTAACTTTGATATCTCTGATTGCACATTAGTTTAGAATCAGTTTTGGTAATCCAGCAAGATGAATTCTCATCTCTGTAAATGCAGGTTTTCCTAGAGACAATATTTTTAAGAATGATTTTTAACTTATTCAGCAACTTTTAATTAATTGAAAATGACCAGACCATTTCAAGAGAACGAGCCACTCACTGATCCTGCTAGCAAAGAGTAGGTTGGAGGAAAGAAGCAAGCAAGTTCATTAAGTGTTACAGATGGCATTCAGAAGCCTTCATGGACCTCTAGCTGAAAGAAGCAACAGCCATTTGTTTCAGAGTTAGAATTCATGGGCAAACAATCAACATACACGTGGATAAATTAGTACACCCACTTCCAACTGTACCACCCTCCAACCACATCCCCTTAACCCAATTGTTAAAATGACTTTGGATTTTCATTGCTCAATTTGATGTCCCAGATTTTTGGCCTCAGGAAAAAAAATTTGATGACAGATAAGTAGATTTTTTTTCCTGGCAAAGATTATGGTTGCATGGATAGATTTAACTATGATTCCATCATAGTCTTTGTTTTCACTAGAAACGATTTTTGAATGAGAGTAAGCAGTAAAGTTAAGTCCCAGAAGACAACATTTTCCAAAAGCATCTGAAACTAAGTTAAAATGAGTAATCATAAAAGCCTGACAGTGTGTTCCTTCTGGAAAATTTGCAATTTTCAACACAATTGCCTTTATTATTAATTGTATTCTTGGTTATGTTCTGCATCAAAGTCTAAAAGAACTTGGACTTGATACACTTTAAATCCTGTGCCCATATACAAGCAGCATTTCTTAGGCTGGAAATAAACCCTGACATGGTAGTTTGAATCTCCTTGAGCAGTATGCCAAAGATTGCTGATGATCAGCAAATATCTTGGCTCGGGGAACCTTTGACTAATGGAAATAGTAATCCAGAAAATTCTGAACCTTGTCATAAGAAATGCCATAGCTTTGCATGAGAAGTAACTCAATCACATCTTTTCCTGGCCTTATAATTTGTCAGGTTCCATGCTGTGTATACAGTTGGTCCCTCATTCCTCAGTATCAAGTCAGCGACTGGTTCCAGGACCCCCACAAATACTAGAATCCGCAGATGCTCAAGTCCCTGATATAAACTGGTACAATATTTACATATAACCTATGCACATCCTCCCATATACTTTATGTATTTTTATAACATTAAAAAAATTTTTTTTACTTATTAATTTTATTTATTCTTTGCTGTGCTGGGTCTTCGTTGCTCTGCATAGGCTTTCTCTAGTTGCATTGAGTGGGGGCTTCTCTTGTTGCAGAGCACAGGCTCTGGGGCACACAGGCTGAGAAGTTGCAGCATGCAGATTCAGTAGCTGTGGCTCACGGGCTCAGTTAACCCAAGACACGTGGAATCTTCCCAGACCATGGATCAAACCTGTGTCTCCTGCATTGGCAGGTGGATTCTTAACCCCTGGACCACCAGGGAAGTCCTTTCATATAATTTAAATCATCTCTAGATTACATATTATACCTAATACAATATGAATGCTGTGTAAATCATTGCTGGTGCTCAGCTAATTCAAATTATGCTTTGGGGAACTTTATAGTATTTTTTAAAAATTCCAAATACTTTTGATCCACTCTTAGTTGAATCCCTGAATGTGCAACCCAAGACTACAAAGAGCTGACTGTACTGTTATCTCTGGGAATGTCTTATTTCCCCATATTGGAAAGATTTTTATTTGCTTGTTTCTGTGGCTGTTTGTGACAGAGGGTGAAATGTGAACCAATAATTTTTTTAAAAAAATCACTGTATCTGGACAGATGATGTAGCAAAAAGGTTTCATGATAGAATGGAACTTGCCTTCCATTGTCATTGTGAGCACACGGTTCACTGTGATCTCAGAATGCTGGTTCTGAACATAAAAGAAAGGACACCATATAAAAGAAAGAAGGACACCACATTTTTGAAACATTGTTCAACAGAACACATTTTGTGTCCTTCCCTGCGAATCTAAATTTTTGCAGTTCATCACTGAAAGGTTTGACCAGGTTTCTCAACTGGAAATCTGATTTAGAAAGTAAAATGAGCTCTAAAGAACATTTCTCCATTGAATGGGGACACCCAAAGGACCTGGTTTCCAATCCCCGTTTGCTATATTCAGAAACTACATCCCCTCCCCCACCACAGGAGAGTACTATTTTTATTAATGTGAAAGACAGATTCCCCTCATATTTGGGAACTTGAACCTCCACAGTAACTCAGTTCCATCAGCTGCAGTCACTTAAATGTTTTAATCCTCTGAAATAAATTGTGGGTATATTTTCATCCTTAAAAAAAGAACTAATAGAAATAATGTAGAAATAATATTTGTATAGCAGGCAGTTAGTGACTATCAAGTAATATGCATACATATTTCCCAACAGCCTAAAGCCTTTTTCAAAACTCTGCAGCTACATTTTTCTGGTAAAATATATTCAGGTGGAATATCATAGGATTTTTTTTTTTTCCTTTTCCCCAATGCAGTTCATGAAATGGCCAGGTGAATACACTACAAACACTTTGTGAGTAAGGGACAGATTTGGAATGCAAATCTGGGGACCTTTGTGATGTTGTTGTTCAGTAACTAAGTTGTGTCCGACTCTTTGAAACCCCGTGGACTGTAGCCCACCAGCCTCCTCTATCCTCACCTGTCTCCTGGAGTTTGCTCAAATTCATGTCCGTTAAGTCAGTGATGCCACCCAACCATCTCATCCTCTGTCGCCCCCTTCCCCTGCCCTTGATCTTTCCCAGCATCATGGTCTTTTCCAAGAGTCGGCTCTGCGCATCAGGTGGCCAAAGTATTGAAGTTTCAGCATTAGTGCTTCAAATGAATATTCAGGGTTGATTTCTTTTAGGATTGACTGGTTTGATCTCCTTACTATACAGGGACTCTCAAGAGTTTTCTCCAACACCACAATTTGAAAGCATCAATTCTTTGGTGCTTAGCCTTCGTTATGGACCAATTCTCACATCCGTATGTGACTACTGGAAAAACCGTAGCTTTGACTATATGCACCTTTGTTGGCAAAGTGGTGTCTCTGCTTCTTAAGACTCTGTCTACATTTGTCATAGCTTTTCTTCCAGGGAGCAAGCGTCTTTTGTTTTTATGGCTACAGTTACCATCCACAGTGATTTTGGAGCCCAAGAAAATAAAATCTGTCACTGTGTCTACTTTTTCTCCTTTGCCTTGAAGTGATGGGACTGGATGCCATGATCAAGTTTTTTGACTATTGAGTGTCAAGCCAGCTTTTCCACTCTCCTTATTCACCCTCATCAAGAGGGCTTTTTAGTTCCTCTTCACTTTCTGGCATAAGAGGTAGTATCATCTGCATATCTGAGGTTATTGATATTTCTACCAGAAATCTTAATTCCAGCTTGTGATTCATCTAGCCCAGCATTTCACATGATGTACTCTGCATAGAAGTTAAATAAGCAGGGTGACAATATACAGCCTTGTACTCCTTTTCCAATTCTGAACCATTCCATTGTTCAATGTATTGTTCTAACTGTTGTTTCTTGGCCCACATACAAGTTGCTCAGGAAACAGGTAAGGAGGTCTGGTATTCTCAGCTCTTGAAGAATTCTCCATAGTTTGTTGCGATCCACACCAAGGCTTTAGCATAGTCAAAGAAGCAGGAGTAGATGTTTTTCTGAAACTCCCTTACTTTCTCCATGATCCAACGAAGGTTGGCAATTTGATCTCTGGTTCCTCTGCCTTTTATAAACCCAGCTGGTACATATGGAAGTTCCTGGCTCACATACTGCTGATGCCTAGCTTGAAGGATTTTGAGCATAACCTTGCTAGCATGTGAAATGAGTGCAGTTGTATCATAGTTTAAACAGTCTTTGGCATTGCTTTTCTTTGGGATTGGAATGAAAACTGACCTTTTCCAGTCCTGTGGCCACTGCTGACTTCCAAATTTGCTGACACGTTGAGTGCAGCACTTTGAGAGTGTCATCTTGTAGCATTTGAAATACCTCAACTGGAATTCCATCACCTCCACTAGCTTTGCTGGTAGTAATGCTTCCTAAGGCCCACTTGACTTCACACTCCAGAGTGTCTGGCTCTAGGTGAGTGACCACACCATCGTGGTTATCCCAGTCGTTAAGACTTTTTTTGTATAGTTCTTCTGTGTATTCTTGTCACCTCTTCTTAATCCCTTCTGCTTCTGTTAAGTTCCTTACCATTTCTGTCCTTTATTGTGCTCATCCTTGCATGAAATGTTGCCTTGGTATCTCTGATTTTATTGAAGAGATCTCTGGTCTTTTCTAGTCTATTGTTTTTCTCTATTTCTTTTCATTGTTCACTTAAGAAGGCCTTCCTATCTCTCCTTGCTATTCTCTGAAACTCTGCATTCAGTTGGGTGACTACTCTCCCTTTCTTCCTTGCCTTTCATGTCTTTTGTTTCCTTAGCTATTTGTAAAGCTTCCTCAATCACTTTGCCTTCTTACATTTGTTTTTCTTGGGTATGGTTTTGGTCACCACCTCCTATACAATGCTATGAACCTCCATCCGTAGTTCTTCAGGCGCTCTGTCTATCAGATCTAATCCTTTTGAATCTATTTGTCACTTACACTGTATAATCATAAGGGATTTGATTTAGGTCATACCTGGATGGCCTAGTGGTTTTCCCTACTTTCTTCAATTTAAGTCTGAATTTTGTAATAAGGCGCTCATGATCTGAGCCACAGTCAGCTCCAGGTCTTGTTTTTGCTGACTGTATAGAACTTCTCCATCTTCAGCTGCAAAGAACATAATCTGATTTTGGTATTGACCATCTGGTTATGTTCATGTGTAGAGCCATCTCTTATATTGTTGGGAAAAAGTGTTTGCTATGACCAGTGTTCTCTTGCTAAAACTCTTGTTAGCTTTTGCCTGCTTCATTTTGTACTCCAAAGCCAAAGTTGGCTGTTATCCTGGGTATCTTTTGACTTCCTACTTTTGCATTCCATTTCCCTATGATGAAAAGGACACCTTTTTTTTTTTTTTTT
>NW_011495030.1:5587251-5589284 GCF_000754665.1 Bison bison bison
GCCTTGGAAATGAACTGAGATCATTCTATTGATTTTTTTAGATTGCCCCCAAGTACTGCATTTTGGTCTAAATCCAAACAAAGCAGCAGGTAATACACCTGGCCATGGCTCACCCCATGATGTTTGATGAGACTCCAAAATACTAAATAAGCAGAGAGTATGAAACCCCAGAATATGTTCTTCATGCCCAAAAGTGGACTCTGTATTCTGGGGTTGCATACTCCCTGCTTATTCACTATTTTGGAGTCTCATCAGACACCATGGGGTGATCCATTGCCAAGTGTATTACCTGCAGCTTTATTTGTCTTTAGTTTATATCCTTTGAACTGAACAGTTCAGAATGTCAGCATGAGAACTGACCCAGAGATTGCTTTTTTTTAAAAATTATTTTGGTTTCAAGTCTTGCTAAAGAGTATAAAAATATTCCATTCACATTTTATGTTTTTACTAGCCAGATCATGCTCAGTAGCCATCCGAATGGCAAAATATAGTAGAAATCAATTTCCTTTTGTTTCCATTCTCTTGGGCATAAACAAGTCCCCACTCTAAAGTCGACTGGCAAAGTAGCTTTAAGCCATTATAATAATCCTTTTAAACGTGTGTGTGTGTGTATATTTTTTAAGTTATTTGGTGTTTTCAAGCATGAAAATAAATCCGGAAAATGTTTTCACTGAGTTTTAGGTTAACGTAAGAATGTTACAAGATTTGTAAGTTTCACAGATTCCCTATCAGAATATTTAAACTCTTTTCAATATTTTGGAACAATGAGGAGTAGATAGAGCATTCCTTCTTGATTAGAGAAAAGTCTCTTACTATCTCTTTCTTTTTTCTAATTGCAAGATGTTCAGTTTTCCTTTCAAAAGTGCAAAAACCTTAGGGGTTTCCTCACCAGTACTAAGAGGAGTCTGAGTCTGTTTCTCAAGGAAGCAGGCCCTTTTGTCTAGCTCTGTGCCATTTTCAGACAGGAGTTAATTGGCAAATTTATTTTTCTCATCTCCTTAGGTACCACCAAGTCTGAAGATCGTGCTGCTTTGCTAAAGAAATTCAATGAACCTGGGTCCCAGTATTTCATTTTCTTGCTGAGCACAAGAGCTGGAGGCCTGGGCTTGAATCTCCAGGCCGCTGATACTGTGGTCATCTTTGACAGCGACTGGAATCCTCATCAGGTGTGCATCTCTCTGCCTTTGGTGCCCTAGCCTCCCTTCTGGAGAAGACTGGGGAGGCTAGCGGTTCCCTCATATGCATTTATGGGGCAGAGCGCATTCCTAAACAAGTGGACCATGTCTCCAAAGGGAAAACAGTCCAACACATTCTTATGTCTACTTTCTTATATCCCTTGAAACATAGATATTGAGACGTCTTACACATGCCTTTGGTGTGCCTTTGAAGAGTTCAAGTTTGCAGGACAAAAACTCAAGGTTCCCCTTCATTTTAAGCCCCTCCATCCC
The DNA here is from genome assembly GCF_000754665.1 of Bison bison bison. Taxonomy (NCBI): domain Eukaryota; kingdom Metazoa; phylum Chordata; class Mammalia; order Artiodactyla; family Bovidae; genus Bison; species Bison bison. Next base: position 5,588,700 of record NW_011495030.1, read on the forward strand.
CCATCTCCTGGGATTGCCACTGAGCAAAGTGTATTTGAAAGTGTTAGTTGCTCAGTTGTGTCCAACTCTTTGCGGACACGTGGACTGTAACCCACCAGGCTCCTCTGTCCTTGGAATTCTCCATGCAAGAATACTCGAGTGGGTAGCCATTCCCTTCTCCAGGGAGTCTTCCTGACCCAGGGCTTGAACCTGGGTCTGCAGTGGCAGGCGGATTTTTTACCATCTGAGTCACCTGGTAAAAATGAGTCCTAGAAAGCTGGAAATAATGTCCCCCAAGGTCAAACAATTTGTATATTAGGTTTTTATTCTGTGTGTTTTATTTAAAATCGTCGTCAAAAAATATTCTATTCTGTACACCTAAAACATTTTAAATCAACTATACTTCAATTTTTTAAAATGGGAGAGGGAGAGGGTGGGAAGATTTGGGAGAATGGCAATGAAACATGTAAAATATCATGTAGGAAACGAGTTGCCAGTCCAGGTTCAATGCACGATGCTGGATGCTTGGGGCTGGTGCACTGGACGGCCCAGAGGGATGGTATGGGGAGGGAGGAGGGAGGAGGGTTCGGGATGGGGAACACATGT
>NW_011495030.1:5589384-5604163 GCF_000754665.1 Bison bison bison
TCGGGATGGGGAACACATGTATACCTGTGGCGGATTCATTTTGATATTTGGCAAAACTAATACAATTATGTAAAGTTTAAAAATAAAAAAAAATAAAAATAAAAAAAGAAGAAGAAAAAAAATAAATAAATAAAATGCATAGAATATTCTATGAGCAGCTACTAAAAAAACAAATAGAATAGGTCCCTTGTGGCAGTTTCGTCTGGGAGGTAGGTAGTATACCTGCCTATAAGATACTCAGTAGAGCAATATTCAGGCTCCCCGGGTGGTGCTAGTGGTAAAGAACCTGCCTGTCAGTGCGGGACACGTAAGAAATGCAGGTTTGATCCCTGGGTCGGGAAAATTCCCTGAAGGAGGGCATGGACACCTACTCAAGTATTCTTGCCTGGAAAATCCCATAGACAGAGGAGCCTGGTGGGCTACAGTTCATAGAGTTGCAAAGAGTTGAAAATGAATGAAGCGACTTAGCACACATGCAGGGTGATATTTTTGAGGATTAGATTCATATTGGAACAAATATGGATTCACAGTAGTAAAGAGAACTGCAGCTCTCACATAGGAAGGTGAATTCTACATCAGCTTAACCTGGACTCCTTCCTGTACAGGTCTCATGGACTATAAATACGCAGAATCATACCATCTCATAGGTTCTTGTGAAGATTGGGTGGAAAAGGCTTACAGAAGTTGTTTTTGTCAGGAAGTGGAGTTCAGATGCATTAGAATTACGAGGGAGCTTTTTAAAAACAGCCATGCCTGCTTGTCATTCCCTGCACCTCACCCTTAATTTTGTAGGGTCTTCACACTTGTCTAGACTTCCCTATACACAAGCTTCCGGGAGATTCAGACAGACTTCCTCACACATCTGGGGATCCCTGACTTCAAGAATAAAGCAGTGATTCCAAACCTTTGGGTGGCCACCAGCCTTGACCACTGCATGTGCCCACCAGCCATTCTTTCTCGGTGATGACATTAAAGTCGAGTTCCTTTTGAAATTTTCTCACCCTGAAAAGGGTCACAGGTGACCAGCATATAGTGTATTGGTCTTCGGGAGATAGTCTTATATGCCTTGTATATTTTTATATCCCATATTTCTTTCCAAATCACAGGGAGACCCAGGAGAAACCCACAGTTTTCCTCTTGTTGTGGTAAATGTTCCACAAACATTTTTTGAAGGGCTGTTATGCCATGGGCACTGAGCTAGGCTAAGTATCTAGGGAAGGATGTGTGATTCCCCTCCTCCCAGGACGCTTAGTCTGCCTGGCTGTTTACATCACCCTCGTTGCTGCTGCCTAAATATTCAGTGAGATACAGTAACCTGGGTGTAGGTGAATGGAGAGTTCACTAGATTTTATCTTCCAGGATAAACACTTCTGTGGCATCTCAGCTGTTCACCCTCATTGGCACAGTGTTTATGCTAAGAATCCAAGGAAATCTAGTTTCCAGAAATGCTAGTATACCATGAGCAAGGATGCTGGGACATCCATGCGATTCTGTCTCTACCTCTCTGTCACACACACACACACGTTTATGAACAGTAGCTAAAATGGAACCCCAGAATCAAAGTAAGTTACATGCATACCTAACAGTTCACAATGCATGTGAATTGAAACTTGGGCAACAAAACACAGACCCCCACATTTCCTCTGGTCTAATTTATCCCAAATTCCTCGCACTGGGCCATATATTTCTGCAGATATTTATATATCTGCCATAGGTAGATTCATTTCCACCTGATTTGGTTAACTAGAATGACTAGATTTTTTTTCTTTCATGCCTGTCATTTAAACATGGCCATTAGTTTGGGCAGACTTTTATTTTTTTAATTTTCAGAAATCAGTGATCTTAGAGTGATACAGATGAACACTAATTTTTCATTTAAAAGGTAGGAGAACTAACTTTTACTAAACAACAACTCTCCCAGATACTATGAGGCACTTTGCATACCTCATTTCAGGTAATCCTCAGAGTATTTTATATGTAAAGAAACCCAGGAAGCACAGCCAGGATTCACACCCATGTCTAAGTTAGGGTTTAAATCCTGGCTTTGGGTTCTTTCAACCCTGTACACTTGCATAAATGTTACCTCCCCCTCCAAATAAAAGTTGTAGAGTTCTTTTTCCATCTTGGCTTCAGCATGTATTGAAGAAACACTTTTTTCCTGTAATTATTCTTTATTGCATTGAATCAAAATTAAGGCACATTGGTGAAAGGGGGTTTATTTGACATAGGTTGACAGGTTGAAGATTCTGGCCTTAAAATTGCTAATTGGAGGCCATTGCTAAAGTCAAAGATAGAACATATGAATGTGGAATTATCACTAAAACCATTTGGAGTCACCAGGACTCTCATTTCCAAACTTCTAAGAGAAACACGGGTATTTACTTTATTCTATTTACTTTAACCCGTGGAGCAGGAGCTGTGTTGTTATTACAGAGAGGTCAACAGCACAGTTACTTTGGAGGTCCTTTTCTCAGGCTGTGTTCTTATCTTCAGTTATCATCACACCTAAATCAGTGTGATGGGGTTCCAGATCTCTAAGACCGCAGAAATGGTAAATAATCCATTCAGTGATTGTAATACTTATCTCTTTGTCATAATATTGATATTTCCCCCTATTTTTGGCATGGAAGCCCACAGGCTTACCTTGCATAAACTTCAGCCTAGAAATAGTCATTTTTGCTATTTTTCAAACAGATCATTTTAAACATGCCAAAAAAGACCACCACCACCTCCACCACCAGCAAAAACGTAATGGCAACAAGCTCCCAAGGGTTCAAGGACTTGTTCCCGTGTTTGTAGATGGTCCGTGCTCTCCACTTCCTCACCTGTCATAATCTGCTGCAAGCTGGACCGTAGTATTTTATGTTTTATCAGCATCTTCTAGGACAGGCTCACACTATAACCCAGGGGTAAGTCTGGCCAACCACCTGAGTCTGGACCACAATACAAGCAAAGAATGATTCTCACATTTTTACATATAAAATGTGCAATTGAAAAAGAAAGAAAAGTGAGTATCAGCCTTCGGTAGGAACAGTTGCTCAATGTTTGCTCTTGACCCAGGGAGCCTGGAATATTTGCCACTGGGCCTATTCTGGAATCGGTATTCGACCCCTCTTCTGGGAAATAATCGGGGCGGATGGCACAGAACTTCCCAACTCGGCTGCTGCTCAGCCCTTCTGGTGAAGATGTGTGGAGAGAGAGGACCGAACTCAGGGCTTGGAAAGGAAGTGTAGGGTTTCCTCCCTAGTGACTCTATACCTTCGGCTTTTAATGATCTTCCTCACTTTCTCCTCTTTGGAAACTAATCTAATTTGGATGAGTCCCAGCTGTCTTCATAGTTTAGCTCTCCCATTCAGATATCTTCTGAGAAAAAACTTTTGCCCAATTAGTCATTTAATTGTAAAGGGCCAGCAAAGTCAGGTCTCCTGGGCAGGCTTCAGCTTGTTGTGTCTTACAGCTGCATGAGTGACCAGGAAACTCATCTTGTCAGGATGATGGCCTTATAGCTATGGAGTATCAGCTCTGTGCAAAAAAATTTTTCAAGATGCCAGGGATGCAGGATACGGGACAGACCTTTGCCTTAAAAATGTACGTGGGTTTAATGGAGGACACATGGAAACAACTAATTAACATTGGCCCAGAAGCCATTACCTGGACCGAAATAAAAGTAACATGCCAACAAGTTTTTATGTGGCCTTAAAATTAGGTAACTCTGCCTCATAGCTTTATGAAGGTTTTTATTTAAAGATTTCATTAAAACCTTATTTTTTTATTACGAGAGTAATATATAGTCAAAGCAGAAAAAAAAATTGCCAAACCACATGAAAATAAAATGAAGAAAATGTAACAACACCTATAATTTTGCTGCTGCTGCTGCTGCTGCTGCTGCTAAGTCGCTTCAGTTGTGTCCGACTCTGTGCGACCCCAGAGACGGCAGCCCACCAGGCTCCCCCGTCCCTGGGATTCTCCAGGCAAGAACACTGGAGTGGGTTGCCATTTCCTTCTCCAATGCATGTAAATATTATTGGCTTCTTAGTATTTGTCCTTTCTCCCTTTTCTTGGTATAGATAAATATATGCACATAGAGCATAACGTACATACTCATATATAACTTGCAGTTTTCACATATTATAGCTTTGTGTCATTAAGTTTTCTGCAGTATAATTTTAATGTACTATCTTGGCACATATGGTAGAAGACTAATTTATTTCACCAATCTGTTACTGTTGAATGTTTACTTAATTCTGCTTTAAAAAAAAAAATAATAATATATAATGCTGAAAGGTGCATCCTTATTGTAAATCTTTGTGCATATGCATGATTATTCCCTTAGAATGCATTTTCAGAAGTGGAATTTCTAAGTTAAGGACCACAATCAATTTTAACACTTTTGATACACAGTGCCAAATTTCTATCCCCCAAATGTTGACTTGTTTACCACTCGACTAGCTTTCCCTTTCATTCCCCCAAACTAAAGGTTGAGTCTTTGATTATTTGAATTAGATCCCAGAAAATTTGCTACATGGACAATCATTTTATGAACAATGTGTGATATGTGTATAATGTATGAGTGTATAATTCAGCAGTATCTTAATAATCATCTTTAACACCTTCCTTTAACCCTGCAACCAGCTTCCCTGGTGGCTCAGATGGTAAAGAATCTGCCTGCAATGAGGGAAACCTGGGTTTGATTCCTGGGTCAGGAAGATCCCCCAGAGAAGAGAATGGCAACCCATACCAGTGTTCTTGCTAGAACTCCATGGACAGAGGAGCCTAGCAGGCCACACAGTCCATGGGGTTGCAAGGAGTCAGACAGGGCTGAGCCACAAACACTTTCACTTTCACTTTAACCCTGCAATTTAGGGTTGAAAGTGAAAGTGAAGTCGCTCAGTCGTGTCTGACTCTGCGACCCCATGTAGCCTATGAGGGTCCTCTGTCCATGGGATTCTCCAGGCAAGAATACTGGAGTGGGTTGCCATTTCCTTCTCCAGGGGATCTTCCCAACCCAGGGATCGAACCCAGGTCTCCCGCATTGTGGGCGGACGCTTTACCATCTGAGCCACCAGGGAAGATCTCCGAAACTTAGGATTAGTTGTAGTTAATATCGAAGTCATACTTGTGACATCAAATTTATTTATTTTTTAGTTAGGGACAAATTTGGTGAACCTAGGGACACATTAAAAACAAACAACAAGAACAACAACAAAAAACCATCTTGAGACCTGGATTTCAAAACCTGATGTATTTCAGTTGGCTTGGTTAATTTGAACTCAGGTTCCCTCAGCTAGCAATGACCTTGAATTTTTCGAAGGAAGGTAGCTTGTATATTTTATAAATGTAAGCAGAATCTTGCATTAGTAAAGGTGGATTAAGTAACGCCTCCCTGGTTTCCTCTCAGGTGGGCGACGCGGCCACTAACCCAAATGCATTGGCCCTCAAGCATGTGGTTCTCTCCAACAGGACTTGCAGGCGCAGGACCGCGCTCACCGCATTGGCCAGCAAAACGAGGTCCGCGTACTGAGACTCTGCACGGTCAACAGCGTGGAGGAGAAGATCCTCGCCGCCGCCAAGTACAAGCTGAATGTGGATCAGAAGGTGATCCAGGCGGGCATGTTTGATCAGAAGTCTTCCAGCCATGAGCGGAGGGCCTTCCTGCAGGCCATACTGGAGCACGAAGAGGAAAATGAGGTACGGCAGAAAGGCGAGTCTAGAAGTCAGTGACCTTGAGTCTTGCGAGGGTTAAGAAGGACCTCTTTGTTCTTTAAAGCATTTCCTGGGCTGGTGTTAATTAAATGAATAAATTAGCCGCTATCTTGCCCCTATAAAAATTTCACAGAAAGCCTGTGAAACTTATCCAGACAAGTGTCTTAAAAGCAGCTGCTAGAGGGACCTGAAGGCTTGGCTAGCGGGTGCTTCCCTGGTTTCCGCCAGAGAGATGCTACTTGCACGCTCGATTGTACAGTGAGTGCTGCCCTCTGTAGGGAGGATGCAGAATTGCAGAAAGGCCTCTTGAAAGAAGCTGCTAGATGAGACTAGACAAAACTGAAGGGCTCCTCCTTGCCTTTTCTCTCTCCATCCTTCAGAGCCCTTTTTCTCTCTTGCTTTTTGATCAGGGATCACAGAACTTCAATATGTTTGTAGGAGAAGCCCCTGCAGCTATCTTTAGCTCTTTGAGTCATACTTCTACTGGAAAAAGAATGATCTTAACCTCCACTCCAAATTCTCCTATTAAGAGCTGACCAAAGACTGAGAAAATTACTGACAAAAAGAAATCTCTTTTTATTTGCCAACATTGTTCCAAGAATGCATCGATTTTGTTTCTCTCGGGGAATCTTTGGGTAGCTGTGTTTTTTTAGATTGCTAGTCTTAGTCATTCGTTACTACATTTTCATTCCCAAATGGGTTTGAAAGAGTTAAGAGATAGTACGTAATCTATAAGACAATACAAAATACCAGCATCAGTCCTTATCACAAGATTAACTTGGGATGGACAGATTTGGTTTGGTGTGCCCATGTTTATAAATGGAAAAATGGGTTGGTCTTACATATTCATGTGGAATACTATTTTCATTGCATATATTAGATATACAGTTAACCTTTAAACAACACAGTTTGAACTGTGTGGGTCCACTTACATGCAGATGTTTTCCATACTAAATAATACAGCACTACATGCATCTGTAGTTGGTTGAATCTAGGGATGCAGAGGAATCATGGGTCCAAAGGGTCCCCTATAATATATGCATGGACTAGTCACAGTTGTTCAAGGTCAACTATAGTTTGATTTTGCCTTAAGTAGAATGTTTTTTAAATCTTCTATAAATTATAAGCCAGATTCTTTCAAAAACCTCATTTACTTTTTTTTCTGAAATAAGTTGAAATGTGAAGTAGTTCTTGATATTTAAAAGAATCCTGAAATGAATCTTTTTGCAAATTGAAGAGCACTTTTCTGTTATGCCTCTTCACTTGTCAGTCTTATATATTTGATTAGTTATATGTTAGATTTCACTAAAATGATGAAAATGCATATGTACATACATTCACTCATATTTTTAAAATTTTAATCTTAAGTAATTTGCTACATTTGATTCTAGGAATTGAATGTTTGATACAGATTTGATTCTCAAAATTGAATATTTGATACAGATTTAGAATCAGGTTGTCAGGTGATTTATTTTTTATTTTTTACACAGTTGGAAATTTAAAAAAATAAAATAATACGCAGAGTTGATATTCAGCTAGGCGTCTCCATGACATTTTTGCTTGTTTTGTTTTATGTAGGCCTTGTGGAAATAACCCCGACCTGTGTTAGCTGGAATCTAGTGTTGCCTGTAACTTTGCAACCTTCTGAGACCTCAGGGAGATGTTGACCTCTCCTAGTCCTCAGGGCCCTTGCAGGACATTTGGTCCTATCCAAAACATCTGTTAAGACATGTTATCTATAAGACATTTGGTCCACACCAAAAGCTCTTTGATATTTGTCCAGAACCACTTGGCAGGGACCAAATACGCTCATGGATGTTGTGGACAGGACCAAAGGTCTGAGGGCCACCAGGTGGAGTCTTCAGTGGAATCTGATTCCAGTTGCTTCTAACTGAGCAGACTTGCTGGGGCTCCACACCCCTTCCAGGCTGTCTGTGTGTCAGACAAATGTTACCATTTTCTGGATAGCACGTGTCCTGATGTGAAGATGTTTGTGGACCCTGATCGCCTGCAGTCAGGGTCTCTGATCCTGAGTATCTGCAGCAGCTATCACCGTGGTTGATGGATCATGGAGCACTCACTAGGCCATAAGGAAACCAAGCAGATGTATTGCCCACTTGCCAGCCAGTGTGTGCTCTGTGAAAGCCAGGCTTCTTGCCAGTTTACAAGAGCATCTTTTCATCTTGGGCTTGGGAGAAGTCCAACCTGACACTATATAGGCTATGAGGGGATAACATGATCCTAGGAATAGGGTGGACAAAGCCAGACATCTTTTCACCAGAGGATACACTAACCAAATTCTTTGTATCTTGCAGTCACAGCCCACTCTAACTAGTCTATTTCTTTGTCAGATGAAATATAATAATGTATTTAGACAAATTGCCTTCCATCAAGAGATGAACTAGCATAAGTTTTTCACAAGTAATTTTATCTTGAGTCATCAGTTTTTACGTTACTGACCTGCATTCATTTCTGACACAGTGCACCAGGCATTGTCTTGGGACAGAGGCATCTCCTTTAAGCTGCTAGGACACTCATACTCTTTCTGGAACAAGTTGCCTCATTTTGAATGTATCAATATGACTTGGGAAACTGGATGTTTGAAGTTCTGGGCTTCCCTTTCTTCCCTCTGCTAATACACTGAAATTCCCCATTTGATTTTTAACAAGCTCACTCAGCATATAATAAAAAGCATTTTGGATTGTAAGCTTTGTAGTATTTACCCAACCTCTGGAATCTTTTAAGTGTGAAATTTATAGAATAACATTTCTAAAAACTTTTAGAACTGTTGGTTTCTGAGGAATTTTCAGATATGTAATGTGCCTTGGTCTAACATATTATAAAATGAAAATGTGAGGCCTTGGTTAATTGCTTTCTCTACCTCATTTAAATTATTTTCATTAAGAAGAGTTTTGTGGGGGGCTTGTTATTGATACCTTTTGAGTTGTCACAACCACAGCTGTAACAGTTGCATAATAGTGCCCACTGAAATACATTGATTAAACATATTTTAAAGGCTATGTATTTGACACATATATCCATGTGATTTTTGTGGTCTTGCTTTGTGTCTTATCACTAAGTTTCACATACTCGTGTTCTTCATAAAGCTTTGAAGATAAGCATTTATATCGCGCATAAGGTTAATGGAATTAAAAGAATTAATGCTAGACCCATTCTCATGGGGATTTCCTTATTTAAATCCTACATCTACTCTGTGGAGTAAATGTCATGCCCATTTTACAGATGAGGTCGTTGAGGCAGGGAGACAGTAAGTAACCTGTTTTAAAAGTAAGGAAATCAAGGGACTTCCCTGGTGGGCCAGTGGTTAAAACTCCATACTCCAAATGCAGGGAGCATGGGTTTGATCCCTGGTCAGGGAACTAAGATCCCGCATCCTGTGCTGTATGGCCAAAAAAATAAAATTAAATTAAGGGAATCAAGGTACACCCCCTCCCACCCTCAAAAGAACTGGTATTTCTTAGAGTGTACTGTTTCCTGCCTAAACAGTTTTTGCTCTGGAAAGATGCTTTGAATTGCTTGCAAAATACTTATGGCAAGTGACCCTTCTGTTTTCTTTCTGGCTTGAAATGGGGTCCCATTGGTCTGGAGAATCACCTCTGGAGATTCACCTTAGTCATTGGTACCTCACCCCAGTTGTCCAACCTCTCTCCTGGAAGCCTGCTAACTCATTCTCTTCTGTTCTGTTCTTAATCCCAGGAAGAAGATGAAGTGCCCGACGACGAGACTCTGAACCAAATGATTGCTCGACGAGAGGAGGAATTTGATCTTTTTATGGTAATGTTACAGAAAAGCATGGAAACAAATGCCTCATTCCCTCCCCGCTGCCTTCTGTTAAATGCACGATGTCTGGGGCCTGTGTGCCCTGGCCAAATTTCATTTGTAAAGCCTGAGCCTTTTCCTTCAGTTCAGAGGCTGCAAACTAGCTGGATTTAGCCTGCAGACATATTTTGTTTGGCTCATGCTGTGTTTTTTAAAAATTTGAAGTCTGTTGCCAACACAAAAAAGAATCCTGATTTCTGGCTTCCCTTGAAAATGAGCATGGGCCGTAATACCAGGCCCACCTCTGATGGAAGCATTTGGCTAGGGCTGAGTAGCAGCTGAACCCTCAGGACAGGCAGTGTGGTCCCCAGCTTACCACAGACACACCCCCGCTTCCAGCTCATTTCTAATGCTGGGAGGCATCCTTCAGGGAACCTGCCCTGCTCCTCCAGGCAGAGTTCACAGCTATTCCCTAGCTGTCTCCTTAGGGCTCCAAACAAATATGTTCCCTGGAGGGGGCAGGGGGACAGTAGGAGGACAGGAACTGAGATGACCTCCTTCCTTTTCTTCCTGTTGAAGAGAGCCTCCCTAAGCAACCTTCTAGGTAAGATTCAAGGTGTGCATGCTAAATTGGTTCAGTCATATCCGACTCTTTGCGACCCTGTGGACCTTAGCCCACCAGGCTCCTCTGTCCATGGATTCTCCAGGCAAGAATACTGGAGTGGAAAAAAAAAAAGAATACTGGAGTGGGTTGCCGTGCCCTCCTCCAGGGGATCTGCCTGACCCCAGGATCAAACCCATGTCTCTCATCTCCTGTATTGGCAGGCAGGTTCTGGGAAGCAACCTTCTAGGTCTGCATCAAGGTATAGCTTTCCCTTAAAGATCTAAATTGGTTTCCTTTCACTGGTATAACACAGATGCAAAGAACCTTGACATTTGAAAATTTAATGTCCATGATGTTTCAACATTGACTTTCCAGGATACATAATCATCTGTAATCTTGCCAAAACCTGAATTTGATGTATGTCTGCCACAAGGTCAGTAGGGAAGGAAGCAAGGCTCTTGGCTAGTGAGTGAGGCCCTCAGACATCATATTTGATTGTATTCTTAAGGCATTAACTATAGCTATCTTATTTGCCTCTGTATCCCCAGTGCTCAGACCAGTTACTGGCACATAATAGATGCTTAATAAATATTTGCAAAATTTCAGGCCTCATGAGGATGTCAGCATAGGTCAGGACCTAAAAAGGCTCCGCTCAATGTGTTTAATCTTTTGATCTTCCTAACATTTAGCCTGTCTGTGGAGTGAGCGAATAAATGCTGGGGAACCCCCAATCAAAGCCCCCAAATTTGAAGCCCCCAGGTCTCAGACAGAGGGGCATGAGGGAAGCATGTGGACAGGGGTGAGTGGATGGTGGTGAAGGGTGAACAAAGGGAGTTGTTTTGTCTCAGGGAGACAGAGCTGAACGTCCCATGTAGTCAGAAATTCCAGCTTTTCAAGAGAAACTAAAAAGTGAGGTTTTTGTATTCACTCTCTGGATTGCAAGATGTTTGCAACTAAATTAGATTTTTTTTATTATACTTTAACACTTCAAGCCAAGTAAAATATGACCCTGGGCCAAATATGACCCACAGAGTTTGCAATTTCCACCTCTTCAGCCTAGACAGTCTGAGAAGGGAGTCCCAGCTGTGTGAAAGCTTACGTTATTTTTGTGACTTTTGTCTTGGGAACAATGATTGTGCTCACACACCATGATTCAAGATAAAGGACAGTTAATTCTTTCTCAGGAAATTTTTAGGTAGCCACAGGACTAGCTCCTACCCTGGGATGCTCACTCTCCCCCTGCCCTATAAAATGAACGATCCTACCCATAGTAAGGCCACTTTGAAGAAAAATGACAGAAAGAAGACTTTACCAGCATGGTCAACACAGGGTGTTCATAAAACCTAAATTTCTTAACTCAGACTGCCGATCACCACCTTTGTAGAGTATTCTCTGTTTGGGGAGATTAGAGATACACTTAGGAAATAGACTAATCCTTTCTCTCCTTGAGGAGCTTATTAAAATGTAGATGACTGGGGAACACCGAGGCAAGAGGCCTTCAGCTTCCTTGGCTGATCACTGATTGGCAATAATTCAGTACCGCTATAGCCTCAGACACTCTTGAGGCCTTTGGAAAGGATAAGCTATCTGCCATTATTCAAATCAGATTAGGCCCAGAGATGGAGGTTTCCATCAGCAGCCGGGAGATAAGGGAAAAGGAGTACTTCTCTTTTCTGCCTTTCTGGCTGGGTATTTGTAAAAATTGAAAGCCTCGGAAAAAAGAAAAAAGATTGGATGTCTGGCCAAGGCTCAGCCTTCTTTTAACTGGGAACAGGTGAAGCTGGCTATGGAAGGCTTTTCTGTGGGCATTTTCATTTTGTCAACATGTGCTGGTTTCTTAAAGGTTGACTTCTCATTTTTGGATAATACAGATTTTTGCTTTGCTTTGCTTTGGTTTGGTTTGCCTTGTGTTGGTTTTTTAAAGTCTTTTAATCAGCCTGCTGCCTTTGGCCAATTCACTATTCATTAGCACCTCCACCAGGGGGCAGGAAATCAAATTGAATCCTTGCCAGTTCAGATTAAAAACTGCAGTGAGAAACAAGAATGGAATGTGAGCTAGATTTGGAATTCAAAATTTTAAACTCTTAATCCACTATTTTTTTTTTTTAAGTTAGCTCTGCCAGGCTCCTCTGTCCATGGGGATTCTCCAGGCAAGAATACTGGAGTGTGTTGCTATGCCCTCCTCCAGGGGATCTTCCCAACTCAGGGATCAAATCCAGGTCTCCCTCATTGCAGGCGGATTCTTTACTGTCTGAGCCACCAGGGAAGACCATATAGTAATACAGACATATTACTTGATTTTTGTATCCTAGGCACTGTAGTTAAATAATATACTTTATGCAGATAATCTCTTTAAAATAAAACCTTTATTTTGAATATTTTTTCTTGTTGTCTCGTTCCAAAACTGACTTCAGAAAGTTATCTCTTATACTGATTACCTATGAATTTTAACTAAAAGAGATTTTTGACAGGCCAAGATTCATGTCTGAAACGTTGTGCCTACATACTAACATTTTAAAAGCTTTAGAAAGCTTTTAAGCTGCTCTGTTCCCTACAGAGGCATTATTATTTCCCCTTAAAAATAATCATACACATTAGCATAAGGTTATTGGGTGTTAAGACAAAACATATTCATGTAATAGCTAAATGATAAATTAATCTTACTTGCATATGAACTTCAGATTTTGTACTTGTCTTCTGTAAGTAGAAATCTTTGGGAAGAGTTACAGTCATAAGAACTTTAATCTTATTAAAAATTTCATCCAAAAATTTTTTTGCATTCTTTCTACAAGAAAAAAAAAGCAGTGCAATTTATTTTCTTTTATATTAGAAGAGAATTATTTTCTCATTTGTGGACTAGTGCATGGCATAACGGAGAAGGCAATGGCACCCCACTCCAGTACTCTTGCCTGGAAAATCCCATGGATGGAGGAGCCTGGTAGGCTGCAGTCCATGGGGTCGCTGAGGGTCGGACACGACTGAGCGACTTCACTTTCACTTTTCACTTTCATGCACTGGAGAAGGCAATGGCAACCCACTCCAGTGTTCTTGCCTGGAGAATCCCAGGGACAGGGGAACCTGGTGGGCTGCCGTCTATGGGATCGCACAGAGTCGGACACGACTGAAGTGATTCAGCAGCAGCAGCATGGCATAAGTCATTGGTATGGGAAATGCTAATCATATAACCAAAAACTGAAGTGGTGATGTTTTGCTGTCTCCGTACAGTGCCTTAACAAAAAATGATTTTTCTTGAATACTATCTAATAACTATTAGGAAATGACCTTGAGAGGCCCCTGTTTAGATTGCACTGTTAACTAAGCATCCTCTGTGTGCTGATTCCAAAGGTTTGTTGGATCCCGTTTCTGATACCAGAGCATTAGGAGGCAGGATTAAGAGCAACCTCTCCAGCTAACTATAGCAGATGACAGAACAGGACGGCCACATTTATCTACCGATGGGACTCCGCCATGCTCCAAGCCCAGCCCATCTTGGGAAGTTAATGATTTCCAAAAATGCTGAAGCCTAGTTTAAGGAACTCTGAACTTTAAATAGATTCTAGAGATCCCGTTTGGACTTGAACAGAAATTTCTTTTATATCCTGTTACCAGTTTTAGCACTTAAGAAAAAATTAATATTGAATTCTCATTTCAGTACAGTAGAGCTGAAGGAAGAGGGAAAAGGTAAATCATTTAATGGTTAATGGTCTGTTTGTTGTAGAAATGGTCTCGCCAGTGATAGACACATATAACGAATGTATACAGCAATTCAGTGGAGGTTTTGCTTTTTTTAACCATCACATTCTTTAGTTATAGGTTAAAGGCAAATACATGGCACTTTATTTACTAGTGCACTGGATTTTTAAAAAGGAAAATAGGACCTGGGGATATAGGCATTTTGAAGACTGTTGAAAGGAAGCCACTTCACTTACATCAGTTGAGATGAGATTTCCTTTGACATCTGTCACTCTGTGGCATAATATTTTCATAAGAGCTAAGCTTTTTGAAACTTGAAGAACTGAGGGACATTCCTCTGCCAGAGCCCAGGGTACACTGAAAATTGAAGACATTCACGACTGACTGACTAATAAACCAGTTATGTGCTCACATGTCCAGGTCCAACTGAGGGTGGCTATTTTATAGTGACACTTGATGACTAACTCTTCCTGGTTGTCTGATTAAAAGCATGAGCCCTGTTGAGGTACAGGAAATTTTCTTAATGAACTTTCTATTTTATATTCCTGAAGAATACTTTTACACCAGTGCAGCAATGAGTTGTATCACCAGGGCTCATATTTTTAACTCATTTTTTAAAAAATTGAAATAGTTGATTTATAATAATATTATATCAATTTCTGCTGTTATATTTTTAAAATACACCCCCAATTTGAATTTTCTCAGTGTTACTTAAGGGGGAGCTTTTGCACCCACATAAACTAAGAAAAGGAATTTTTTAAGGAGTATTTTTTTAAGTACTTAAATAAATTTCAAAGATGGGTACAGGGGAAGGGAAGAGATTTTGGCCTTAGGGATGAGCTAGAACAAGTCAGAGCACAGAAGCTCCGTGGGGAATGCCGAAGGGGCCCTGAGCCATAGGAGGTGACTTGCAAAGAGACTTACCTGTTGCTAAGTCTACACTGTACAGAATCCCCTTGCCTTTTGGTGAGACTTCTGTTCATCCTTCCAGCGCATGGA
>NW_011495030.1:5604263-5629536 GCF_000754665.1 Bison bison bison
AACGGCTGACGTGTGAAGAGGAGGAGGAGAAGATCTTTGGGAGGGGGTCTCGCCAGCGGCGGGATGTGGACTACAGTGATGCCCTCACGGAGAAGCAGTGGCTGAGGGTAGGTGTGACTTTCTCGACTTCCTGCTCTGTGGGGCGTTGTTGGCTCGGTGAAATCAGAGGCCTGTGGCTGGACCCGTTTGAGGTGGACTGGTTGCCCCTATGAAGAGAAGGGGCTCTTGAACACAGAAAAGTCATTTTGCTCTTGCAGCGGAGTCATTCTGCAATTCATTGGAAGATAATGAGGAGTTGTTTTGCGAGAGCAGAATTGGTCACTGGAAACATAGGATTATGAGAGCTATGAGACCCGCTAATGTTTTATGACTTGTGATTGCCTGGTCATGCCTCACTTGGAGTTAGAATCAAAATGTGGAAGTGGGCTTTTGAAGTCTTTTTCGTTGTTCCCCCTCATTTTATGTTCTTTAATCAGAGTTTCACTTTTGCAGGTCTTGCTGAGAGAATTCAGGACAGCAGTCTCTTCTGACTACATTGCGGTTTCCTAGACGCACATAACATTAGCACTGGAAGGTGCCTTTGTACTCTCTTGGTTTTGCTGAGGTCCAGAGAGGTTAGGTGACTGCAAGGTCGCACAGCTGGCTAGAAACAACAGAATCAGTGAATGCTGATGCATTGGGAGCTTGGTGTTGGCTTGATCTGATCCGTCCCTTGCAGATGCAGCCTGGGCCTGGGACTTGGGTCACTGACACTTGGAAATGGTATTCTATAGTTTGGATTGTTTTTTGTTTCCCTGCTTTGGAAAATGTCGATTCCTCGTTTTGACTGAGGTCTGTGATATCAGACTGTTTGAGCACAGAAATATCAAACTGCTCCTAGGAGCCACGTGTGTGAATGCCCAGGTGAGCATGACTGTTCCCTTTGAAGGTTTAGCCGCACTTTCGTTTTTGGGCACAGACTTAGAACCAAGGCAGACAGAACAGGCTGGGATGTGCATTCCAGGCAGGGCCGGTAAATGCGTGCTGGAAATAGTAAGCATGGTTGGGTGAAAACCAAACAAAATAGAAGCTGTTTTTGTGAGTTGTTCATTTTATCAGAAGGGAATGCGGTTCCCAAGCTTTGTAAAACGTGGATTTTAGGACCCAGGCTGTAAGTAGGTAGGTGGGTGGGAGGGCCACGGAGGAAGAGTTTTGAGATTGGATAACACAGGCAGACAGGTCTCGGCCCCACTTGAGAGGTGATTTACTCAGGCTGTCGTATGATGAGAGAGAATGATCTGAATTTTGAAAAGATTGACGTCTGTGGTATCCTGAGAAGAAAGGGACAAGGAAAGCATGGCTTATCTCTATGGGTGAACTGTGACATGTGGAATGTAACTTTTGTGTGGTGGTTTTACTGTCACATCCAGGCATTCCAGTGGCCTCAGAGTATGGTTTTGTGAGTTTCTTTTGTTTCACTGTTGTGAGGTTGTAGTTGCATAATTAAGATCCATTCGCTAATGGGAAGAGTTTTTGCTTAATACTCATTTCTGAGCTAGGGGAAATTCTTTTCCCATTCTCTTTTATGTGAGCAATAAATTAACTACCTGGATATTATTATAGGAAATGAGACAAGAACCTAGGCCAGCATTTTAAAGTCTGTCTTATAAATGTATAATTTCCAGACACTACAAGCAAAATAATCTTGTTTATTGGGCAAGAAGGTAGCTGAATGTATCCTTTTTTAAATAATCAATGGAAAATGCTCTTCAAGTAAATAGCGTTATGAATCCTAGAAAGTTTTCAAGGTTAGAATACCTCATTTTTTCTCTTCTTCAGTTTATACCACTCGCGATGAGCGCTGTGCTGCCACACGGTAGAAACTCCATGAACGCTTCTGAAGATGAAGTGATAAACTTATAAGAAGAAAGTGGAAAGTTACTAATTTACCAGTCATGTTAGGGTAGTACTGTGTATCTTGTAGACTTCCTTTTTTTTTGGTCTAGTGTTTCTTCACTCGGTTCACATTCTTTTGCCAACCGGTCCATTCTGAAGGAGATCAGCCCTGGGATTTCTTTGGAAGGAATGATGCTAAAGCTGAAACTCCAATACTTTGGCCACCTCATGCGAAGAGTTGACTCATTGGAAAAGACTCTGATGCTGGGAGGGATTGGGGGCAGGAGGAGAAGGGGACGACAGAGGATGAGATGGCTGGATGGCATCACTGACTCGATGGACGTGAGTCTCAGTGAACTCTAGGAGTTGGTGATGGACAGGGAGGCCTGGCGTGCTACGATTCATGGGGTCACAAAGAGTCGGACACGACTGAGTGACTGAACTGAACTGAATGAAAGGAACATGTATGTCTAAAAATGGAAAACTAGTTTGTTTTACGAAACTATGCTATGAAATTGATGTTCATAATTTTCACCTTAAGGTGCCTCGCAAGATACCAAGTCACCCAAGAAGGATAAAACCGTTCTCAGGGCAGCTTTATTGTAATATGCCTTTTTGTAATCCCATCTCTTGGAAACTGTGTCTCCATATTCAGCGTGAGTTGATAACTTGCCATTGACCAGGCCGTGCGATTAACGCGGGATGCTGCATGGCCTCGGCGTTCAAACAGATGCTTACCATCCATCGTTTGTTTACTTGTTCACCAGCGGCCATCCTGTTTAATATCAGCTTATTAAGCTCTTTCTTGATAATAAAATTTTATGCAAGGGGCTCTCGTGGGCCTAATGTGCAGAGATGTTCTCCACTGGCTGATGATTGAACACACTGGGTGAACCTAAGCAACGCAGCCTTGAAAGGGAACTTGGCAAAGACTGTTCTATAAGAAATGCTGTAACAGGGCTAAAATAATTCTCCCTCCTGGAAATGTTGTGCAAAGCCGGCTTGGCAGAGGCATCGGAGATACATAGAGTCCCTGAGTTGGAAGACAGCTCAGTGGAACAGCTCCCTGTCCTACACTTAAATCACATCCTCCACGGCACCTGTGCCAAGAGGCTGACCATCCGTAGAGGAGACACTCTGCCTTTTGTCTGCACAGCCCTTCCAGTGGTCAGCCCCAACTGTTAGTTCTTCTTCCCTTTGAACAGAATCCTCTTTCCTTATAGCTGCTGCTCGCTGGTCCTGATCCTATTCCCTGCGGGTGAACAGAACAATATTTTTTCTGTTTTTAGCATCACCTCCCACTGGATGAAACATTTGAGGACTCAAATGCCGTTAGAATGAACTTCCCTACATTCCTCTTTCTTTGGCACTTCCCTCATCCTCCAGGGCCCAGCTTAATTGCCACCACACCTTTGATCCCTTCACGAGTAAACACTAATCACATTTCTCCTCATACTCTCACTTTTCTTGGCCTATTCTTCCGTAACAGCTCGAACCCAACTTGCTAGTTTTCTTGGTCATTGTTGACATACCTGCCTTCCCGATTGATTAACATGCTGCATCTTGGTTGGACTTCCGTGTGCAAATAGTAAGGCCCATTGATTTCATTGGTTGCCACATGAAATAGCCCAGGATTGATGTGTGAGAATATTGCCCCAGGTAGTGTTCATCTCGGCAGTAGATGGACCTAAACCTGCCCTATTCAGGGGCCTGTCCAAAAGAGTAAGTAGAATTGTATTTCTCAGGTAAAAATTGAAGGTGGGTGTTTCTGGTTGGTAGAAGCAACCGTTCCACCCTGGGCTGTTCAGGGATCGAGGCTGGAGGGACTCTGTCAAGCCTCAGCATCTCCATCCCCTTGAGCCAATCGGGGAACACCACAGAGAGTGGTATGTGCTGAGTTCTAAGGACTCTAAGTGAATAGGCCTCCGTGACTTCCGCTCACATCCCATTAGCTAGAACGCCATCCTGGGACCACGTTAGCTATAAGGGCGGCTGAGAACTGTGGTCTGGCTGTGAGCCCAGGAAGGTAGGATTTTGGTGACAAGATTGCAGTGTCTGCCTCAGAACACTTAGGTTGAATTGAAGTGCTACGGCCATTTTCTTTGAAAATTTTATTATGGTTTCATCACAAACAAATTTTATTTTATAATCATAGTATGCTAAAAATTCCCACAGTGTCCTTTAGACAATCTGTTGAGTTGGAAGATTTAAAAAATTTTTCTGTATTCATGTTATTTTAAGTGAAGAGGATCACAATTTCAAACAAAGCTCAATTTGACTTTTTTTTTTTTAAGGTTTTTAAAGTTGTTTTGAAATTCCTGTCTCCATTGACGAAGCCTTAATTTCTTTGGTGTTAGGCAGTCTCAAGTGAACTTCGTCTTTTGGGGATAGTCAGGTCAACATCCATGCCTCCCGTGGGATGTTTTTCTCCCCTTGTAGGGGTTCCTGGCCATCTTCCTTCCCAAGATGGCATCTGGATAAAGGTAGATGCTGGGGTTTTATCATGACGCCGGGGCAGGTGCCCTGTCCTGTGCGTCTCTGCTGGGCTCAGCACAGGACTCCCAGTCTGTCCTGTCGCTGGAGGTCATGACATGCAGCCAGTCCCATCTTCTGGTGTCTGTGATGACATGTGCTGTTAAAGTCTGGGGTCCTACCCAGTCTCCATTGGTCAGCTTTCCTGAAATCTCATGAAGACGCTCTGCTTCTCTGGTCTTTTAGTGCTCTCAGCTCTTTTGCGCTCTAGTTGGGAATCTGAAAGCTCTTAGTTGCTTTCTTCCCAGTGTGCTGGAGCATCCAGGAGAGTCCAGCCCCATTTTGTTAAAAAAAAAAAAAAAAAAATCACAGTCTCACCACCAGGGAGTTGTCAAGCCTGAAGCTTCTAGAATTTGATAGTTGGGTGAGTCAGGAAGCTCTTTAAAACAAGTGATACAAAAATGCCTTACTTTTGCAATATCTGTCAAAGTATCTGACTATATGAATGCACTGTGAGGGACCTTCCTGGAGCCTTGGGAGGTGCTGGTAAAGTGAGAATCCTAAAGCCCACACTCCATGGCCTTCATAGTAAATCTACCTCTGGGCATCTTTGCTGCCTCATTCCTCTTGTTCCCTGCACTGCCCCCGCAAAATATACCAGGTTTGGGGCCTGAAGAGTGAATATTCCATTCAGCCCTAGCTAGGTGTATTGCCCTAGCTTAGGTGTATTGAACTACCTGGAGTTAGACCCCACAAGTTAAAGGGCTCAGTCCCCAGTAAAACCGGGCTTACTCTGGTGGCCAGCCGCACTGCGGGGATCCCTGGGCCACCTGCAGTACTGACCGACTGACTCTAAATTCAGGGGGTTCTCATGACTCTCTCGGGTTCAGTAATTTGCTACAGTGGATCCAGAAAGTACCTCTGGTGGTTACAGCTTTGTTATGAAGGATACAAATTGGGAGGGCCAACCAAATGAAGTAGCACACAGGATGGTCTCAGGGAGGGTACCCAGCTTCCCTGCCCTCACCCCATGGAACCAGACGGCACCCCTCCTGGCACAGCAGTGTACACACCAACCAGCAAGCTCCACAGAGCTTCCGTGTGCAGAGTCATCATTGGAATCTCCTCCCTATGGAGGGAGCTGGCGCAGCGGCTTATACTACAGGTAACAAAGTCCTCAGGGCTCATGTCTTACCTCTCTTCCTCTTAACCCCCTTTTTCCTCCTGGGCAAAAGGCTCCCTATCCTGCCTTCCTGTCACATTGCAACTTCCCATACACACATGGCCTGGCCGTGGTGCTCTTCACTGTGGATTCTAGAGCGGTTCTGGGGATCCCTGTTCAGCAGTCTCCCCTCCTAATTGCAAAGAGCCTTCAGAATTGAGGAAACTCCTCTCCAACAGCCTGGTTTAGACTGCTGTCTGCTGGTAGGACCACAAGTCCTGTTGTGGAAGTCAGTGGTGGTGTTTTGTCTTTTTTTGTCTTTGCATATTAACTTTGCCCTAATCCTACTCAAGGCAATAGGTGGCTCCCCTGAACAAGGAATGATCCCTTGAGAAAGTATGGAAGAGAATATTAATGTGGTTTTAAAAGTATTATGTCAATTACCATTTTATAGCTTTCCCATGGAGTACCCACAGTGGTAACAGTGCTCAACTGTATTGTGTGTGTGTGTTTCCACATAACCAATAATTGGCTCATGTTGATAATTTCTTGGAAAAACATCTTTGAGGGCAGGCATTCATAGACCTAAATTGGCAGACGTCGGATGAGCCCGTTGGGCCAGGTGTTTCTAACATGCACGGGCTGTGCTGTTCCTAGTATCATAATCATGACTGAGGCGGGAGCCCCATAAAACTGGGGTGTCTGTAAAGCTTAACAGTGGGCGGAGGGTGAATGATGGAATGCCTGGCTTTCCTATTCTTCCTGTTCCTTTGGTCCTTCTGCCAACTTCAGAATCCTTCCCTTCCTAAACATTTAGTGACATCCCAGAATTTATTTAATTGCCGAGTGAGTGATTTGTGCCCTGCAGCACTTGAGGATAATTGGAATGCAGTCTAAATGATGTGCTCTGTATAATATTTCATTGCCAGCCTGATAGAGGGAAGGAACTTTGGAGTCTGCTTTTGTTTCACAGTGGATCTGATGCCTCGAAACTGTCATTTGAAAAGGTTCCTTACTTGGTGGGGTCTCTTCTTATGGTGTGGTCCTTACATATGAGTGTAAGGATGTTTCTTTTGGTTTTGTAAGCTCCTGGTGATGATATGAGCTCTGTTCCTACAGTGCCCTGCACTGTCGGGCCCCAGACCATGTTATCTAAATAACGGGGCTAAGACTCACATCCTCGGATCTTTCAGTCTCCCAAGAGAGACAGCTAGTTTTAGAAGCCCTAGGATTTCCAGACCTTAAGGAAAGGCAGCACAGAACATCTTTTTCCCCTCAACCAGTCTGTCACCAGAGAAGAGCTTGAGTTTCCCACAATTTTGGTGCCAGAGTGACATCTCGATAGTTAGGTCTGTATGTGTGTTTAGGTGCTAAGTCCTGTCCGACTGTTTTGCAAACCCACGAGCTGTAGCTCTCCAGGCTCCTTCTGTCCATGGGATTTCCCAGACAAAAATACTAGAGAGGGTTGCCATTTCCTACTTCAGGGGATCTTCCTAACCCAGGGGTTGAACCTGTGTCTCCAGCATTGGCAGGTGGATTCTTTACCGCTGAGCCACCAGGGACTGACCACCAAAGGAATTTTTGGTGGGGTCTCCCCTTCCCACAGTGCACAGTGGAGATAACAGAGTAAGAGACTCCTGAACCATAAAATAGTAGAGGAGATCAGTGAAGTAAAATGTGACACCTCCTAGTGGAGTTTCCCTGTCTGCCTTGAAAGGCTGTGCTATACCAGGGTGCAAGTAAGGAGGAGGTCTGTTAGTCAGCTTTCCGTTATAAGCAGCCTCTGCCAAACCCTCCGTGGGAAAAAGGCAGAGAAATCCACCGAGAGTTAGCCACGAAGATCTGGAAAAAGTACTGAGAAAGTTTAAAGAAGTTGGGATTTTAAATAAGATATTTGAAACTTTGTTGAAAGATATAATGAGAAATAATAAAAAATATTTCCTGGTTTATATGAAGAGAATTTTTCCTCTCTCTCAGGAAATCTTTGAAACAGAATAATGTCTCCTCTGTTTGGGCTGGATTAAGTATGATGTGATACAGCCTGAAATTAGGAGCTGGGGTCTCCTAGGTATAATCACAGCTGAGAACATCAGAGATTCTGTAAGACGTCCTTTTCTCCCCAAAGACTTTATTCTATACTGGCAAGGTTTGGGAGGGTCCTTCATCTAAGGTATTGCTGTTGTTGCTCAGTTGCCAAGTTGTGTCTGACTCTGCGACTCCATGGACTGCAGTACGACAGGCTTCCCTGTCCTTCACTGTCTCCTAGAGTTTGCTCAAACTCATGTCCATTGAATCGGTGATGCCATCCAACCACCGCATCCTCTGTCGTCCCCTTCTCCTCCTGCCTTCAGTCTTTCCTAGCACCTGGGTCTTTTCCAGTCGACTTCACATCAGGTGGCCCAAGTATTGGAGCTTCAGCCTCAGCAGCGTCTACAGTATGATGTGCGTAATACCTTTAGTATTTTCCCCCCTCTCTTGTTTTGTCACTTTGTATCACCTTCCCTTGCTTTTTGTTTAAAAGACATAAAATTGTATTTTCTTTTTCTTTTCCCAAGTGGCATTTTTTAGCTTTTCAAATTGGATCGTCAGTTTACTGGGGCAAAATGGCTAGCAAGCTGCATTTCCGTTTTTATACACAAGGGAGAGCTAAGACCCTAGCAAATGGATTTGGGTTTTGCCAAATTCAAGGTCCTTCAGCACTTTAGGAGGAAGTACTGAACTAACTAATGGTGATCAGAGTTGTGAATTGTCTGGGGGAAACATGTGATCGTAGTAAATGAATTTTGATAAATTTATGTACTTTTTATTTTATTCTTAAATCAATGGGCTAGATTGTTTTCACAGCGATTGGATCTGATATGTACCCTTTGGTCAAAACTCAATAGGGTTGGTTTAATGGAAGAAAGTGTCCTCAGAGGATCATCTAAAATACTAAATACTAAAGGCTGAGAAGTGACAGAGACTTGTTTCAATTGGTTCTTAAAACTGTGATGCCTGGAAATTCTAGTCTCAAGTTTTAACCTTTTGATATACAGGTTTAGCTCTGAAATCTAACGCAGACATTGAAAGTAACCATGGGAATTGGACCTGGCATACCGATACTAAGGAGCCCACATCAGTTCACATTATCTTAGAGATAATGCTTAGAGATAGATGTTTTAGAAATACGGCTGCTCTTCTGAATCAAGATTTGGTTCTTGTCCCATTCTTTTTTGTTTTTGTTTTTTAAATCCATAAAGCTAGGACAATAAATCTTTTTTAAAAATATGTTTATTTTTGACAAAAGATGTATATCCTTAAGGTGTACCATGTAATGTTTTGGGACAGGTATACACTGTGAAATGACTTCATTCTCCCAGTGAGAGCTGGGGAGGGCACAGCTGTTTTAGGAAGTTAGAGATAGAGCAGGGAACTTTACTGACGCAACTGTATCTTTGATCGCTGCCTCTCAAGGGCATATAGGATCATGGTTAAGAGACTAAACCTTGGAATCTGATGAACCAGGCTTTTTTAAATCCCAGCTCCACCTATTTTGCTCTGTGACCTGGGGTGCCTAGTGTAACCTTCCTGTAGCTTTGTTATAGAAATGGGAAAATCATAGCTCCTTCATATAATTTTCTGAAGTTTGCATATGTGTACCATAGAACCTGGCATTTAATGATTACCAAAAAAAAAAAAAAAATAGCTATTAAGGAAAAAGTATTAAATTATTTCAGAGAATACCTAGATGGTAGGAAAAGAAGAAATAAAATAGTTCTGTTGTGTGTCTTGAATCCTACAGAAGAAAGGTAAAAGGAGTGAAGAGGCCCCCGTCCTTACCATTAATGGAATTAAGGAGGGCAACACGATTCCTTACTGAGTATGCTATGGAGCCTGTGCACAGGCTTACTCACCTCAAGCCAGCCAACCTGTACTCATGCAGCTATAAACTCTCTGGACTCTGGTTTTCTACTTAATCCTCCGTGGCTGCAGGAAGGGCCGGGGGCTGGCAGTCAGGAAGCTGGTCTGTGCATTCCGGCCCTGCTGCCAGCTCAGTGTGTCACCTTGGTTTCTTGATCTGGGTGGAGCTGGATTCTCTTTGCTGTGCTGGGTCCCCCTCCACCTACCTAAAGACAACCTCGGAAATCACATGAAGCCGCTTTCCTTTTCCTTTTTACTGTGCTTTTAGTAATGAGCATCCCCTGCTTTCTGATCAGTGGGTCCATTGGGGGAGGCTGTTAAAAAGCACATTCCATTCAACGCCCATTTATTGAACGGTGAGCAGGTTGAGCTCCACACGGTGCAAGCATGGGGAAAGTAGTGTTAATTGTTGAGCTAGTGTTCCTCACCGTGCTGGCCCGCCTTATTAGAGCAATTAAGAGCCAGACTTGAGAGATGCTATTAGAGATAATATTGCACACTTAGCCACCTTAAAGAGCTTGTCAAGAGCAGGTCTCCAAGTGTACACAGATGGGAATTAATAGAGATTAGAACAGATTGTGAGATGTTCTGACTTGTAGGGCTTTTAACTGTTGAGGAAATCAGTAGAGTTTAAGAAATATCCATCCTCCTTCACCCTAGACTTTCAGTGTCACATCTCTGGGGGCATTATTTATGATTTCTCCCCTTCCCCCCATCCTCAGACTCTGGAGGATGGAAGGGCAGCTGCTCTTTGGCACATGGTGTGACCTCCAGACATGGTTGGCAACAGCGTTCATCTCTTGGATGCTTCTGGGAGACCCAAGCCTCCCCAACAGCCACCCCTGTGCTCCTCAAGGGTCTCCCCACCCTGCTTGGCCTCCAGTGGAGGAAAAATACAACACAGTGCATCCCCCATCCACTTTGACAAAAGGAAGAAGGATTGGATCTTGTAGCGTTAGAGGCCAACATCATGAGCTGAAGGAAGCATGTGACACTTGCAGATTGCCGGTGTTTTAGAGAATAGCTCTCCTCTTTGTTCAGGACAGTTCAGGTGGATCCTCAGAGAAGTTGGAGGGCACTTCCCAAAGCAGATTGCAGCTGTGACCCACCCCCTACCCCCAGCCCCGCTCCCCACATCACCCCTCCAGCAGCCTCCCACTGCGTATATAATTGAATCCAGGCACTTTAACATGGTCTCCAAGGCCATGGCCATCCGGCCTCTGCCTGGCCCTAGAATGTCATCTTCTTCTCTTGTTCTCTGGGTGGCCGCCACACTGGCTTGTCTTCCTGGACACTTCCAGCAAGGCTCCTTCCCTAACTACCATGTGGCCAGCTCCTTGCCCTCATGCTCTTTCCAGACAGACCCTCCCCGACTGCCCCAGCTTAAAGAGCCAGGCCCTGCCAGCAGCTGTCGCATAACCTGCGTTAATCTTCTTTGCAGCCCTTGCCACCGTCTAAAGGTTATGTCATTGGCTTCTTCCACTGGTACCAAGCTCCAGGAAAGCCAGGGTCCTCTCCTGTCTAGTCCACAGCCGTATCCCAGCAGTAGGGCAATGCCTTGTGCACAGTAAGCACTCCATGCTATGCTATGCTAAGTCGATTCAGTCATGTCCAACTCTGTGTGACCCCATAGATGGCAGCCCACTAGGCTCCCTGTCCCTGGGATTCTCCAGGCAAGAACACTGGAGTGGGTTGCCATTTCCTTCTCCTTTGCATGAAAGTGAAAACTGAAAGTGAAGTCGCTCAGTCGTGTCAGACTCCTAGCGACCCCATGGATTGCAGCCTACCAGGCTCCTCCGTCCATGGGATTTTTCCAGGCAAGAGTACTGGAGTGGGGTGCCATTGCCTTCTCCATAGATATTGGTAAATAAGTGAATGTACCAGCCAGAGATGAGGGCTCAGAGAGAGTATTTGCTTACACTTCATGTTTTTTTGGTTAAGGCAGTAGAATCCTGTGTTATTTACAAATATGGATCAAGGTAGAAATAACTGACATTCTTTCCCATTAAGTGCATGGTCTGTGTCTTCATGTAAAGATTTCTTACTTAAAAAATTCTAAAGATACGTGCTTTTGACATAAGTGCTCTTGAGCTTTTCAAGATTTTAAAGGCTCTGTTCTAATTTCAGAACACATTGATGAAGAGTATTTAAATATGCATAAAAGTACAACCATCACTTCAATCCAGCTATTCCTTGGAAATTCTTATAGATTTTACAACAGCTGTCTTCTAGCGTAAGCCCTTATTTCTTTTTAAGCAAAAACCAAATTGACATATCTAATCTAACCTGCGTTAGATTAGACAAACCTTTCTAACCTGCGTTAGATTAGACAAAACTTTCTATTTTGTCTTTTGAAAAGACAAAATAGAAAGTACTAAATTAATTGGATTTTCATTTCTATTTTTGTACAAGAGAGTGTCCAATGGAAAATGGTGATCTTAAGCATAAGGCCATGTACCTTTTAGATGGATGCCTTTCTTACTTTCTGTTAAAGAGTGTTGAATTGTCACAATCATGAGAAATTGTTGACGGGACCATGAAACTTTCCTGCAGACAAAGCTTGATTCTTGTTTTGCCACTCCTACTGAAATCTAATATTTAAGGTCACTGTGCTCATAGTCCATCGTAAAAAGTATATTCCTAATGCACAATGCTGTTTTTTAAAAATATTTTTCCCTTGGACCTTGAATATAGAACATTTTCCAAAGATTATTTTAAATGATGGGCTTCCCAGGTGGTGCAGTGGTGAAGAATCCACCTGCCACTTGCAGGAGGTGCAAGAGAAATGGATTTGATCCCTAGATTGGGAAGATGCCCTGGAAAAGGAAATGGCAACCCACTCCAGTATTCTTGCCTGAAAAGTCCCATGGACAGAGGAGCCTAGCAGGCAGTTCATAGGGTTGCAAAGAGTCGGACACAACTGAGAAACAGCTTGTACACACACACACAAACACACACACACACACATTTAAAATGATATCCTCAAAACTTCAGCTTTATCACGGCTTCCAGTGGTTCTGTTCTTCTTGCCCAGCTTGCCTCTCCTATTTTAGTGGGATGACAAGCCTGAGGCATCGGGATGTTGGGGCTCCGGTTCCAGATGTGTTGTTGTTTTGTTGTGTGACATCTTAGATAAGTCACCTCACCTCCCTGGCCTGTTTCCTTATCTGCACATTGGAGTCACGAAGTGAGGGATGGGGGTGAGGATAAGAGCCTGGCCCATCTCACCTGCTTGCCTCCTTCCTCGATTTTTGTCTTTGGCAGCCCTAGAATGGACTGTGTGGGTCTGGCTCCAACTGAGACTTAACCCTCAGGAACTAAAACTCAGAGGGGTCAGGGGTGAGGGATTCTTCTCCTTGTTCTTAGCCAGGCTTTCTCTCAGAAGTGCAGGCTGACGAGGCGTGTTAGTGGACTCAGTGCGTGATCAGTGTCCAGGACTGCCTGGGTGTTAGTAACTGTTGGAGAGCTGAGCTGAGTCCTGGGTGCTGATATAATATATATATGATGGCCAGGACACTAGCATGGTGGAGCCAGAAGGGAACACTTACCTGCCAAAGGAAGCTACTTTCTCTACTCAGGGAGTTGGGGGCTTCAGCACCTCCATATAGACCAAGACCAAAGACTTTTCTAGCACACTGTCATCAAAAAGAAATAGCCCACCTCATCATTTTTTAAATCCCTTCTACTAAGCGGAGTACGTAACAGCTGCTGCATGGATTTATTTTGTTCATTGAAACATATCAAGTCTCCTTGCCAAATTATCAAGACCAAATCTGTTTGCATTTACTTTAATTTAAAAAAATGCACTAATGTCATGGGATATTATTGGAAGGTCTGGGAAGGATATCGTGGCGTCTAACAGACTACAGTGTCAACATTCCAGGGGAATCCCTGGCATGAACATTTGTTTTGCAAAAGAATTAAGAAACCCAGTGTAGGGGTTTTATTTTATTATGTTACACAAATCCAATGAATGACTATTTATTAGTAGTTTTATAAATTGTGTCTTTTGCATTTCTGTAGTCAGCACCCAGAGCTAGATATTTTTTTAAGAAAAGTAACAGTTAAAATAGGGCTTCACAAGTGGTGCTGGTGGTAAAGAACACTCCTGCTAATGCAAGAGATGTAAGAGACGTGGGTTCAGTCCCTGGGTCATGAAGATCCCCCAGAGAAGGAAAAAGCAGCCACTCCAGTATTCTTCGCTGGAGAATCCCATGGACAGGGGAGCCTGATGGGCCATAGTCCATAGGGTCGCACAAAGTCAGACGTGACATAGCATGCATGCACGCAGTGTATAAAATAAAATTTATTTGGAGGGATTCTCTCCATCATAAAAGCATAAGGAGAAATATGGAAGAGGGGTAAGGAAAGAGAGTCACCTGTAATCTTGTTGACCTTCACATACCCAGGTTGGAAAAGGAGCCAAGTAAAATCACAGACAGGGATTACTGTGGTGCCGTTGCGTTCAGATGTATTTTTAACCTGTTATGAGGGTTGGCTCTCCACAGTTTCAGTAAATCCCAACCCATGATGCCCATCAGGCCCCAGCCTGTTGTCAGCTGTATTTGCATGTCCTTCCAATCAGTCTGAAGAACACCCTGTTTTCCTGGGCACCCAGTGCTAAAGGACTTTTTGTTTTTAGAGCCATTAAGACACATGTGGGGGCATGCCTCCCCACACTGGAGTAGCAATTTTTGCTTCTTCTCATAAACAGGGCTTTTATTTCTCCATTTCAGGTTTCACAACCTGTTTCCCCTCACTTTCAACTGTGGCTTTTCAGTTTCACAAAGAAAACTGTTAGAACTCAGTAATGAATGAATTCAGTAAGGTGACAGGTTTATTCAGTCAAATCAATAGCATACAAAAATTAAGTGCATTTCTATGCACTGACAACGAATTATCAGAAAGAGGACTATCCCCTTTACAATTGTATCAAAAATAATAAAATACCTAGGAATAAATTTAACCAAAGAGGTGAAAGACCTATATTCTGAAAACTATGTCACTGATGAAATACACTGAAGAAGACACAAGAAATGGAAATCTATTTGGATTGGAAGAATTAATAATGCCAAATGTCCGTATTACTCAAAGCAGTAGACAGATTCAGTGCAATCCTTATCAATTCCAAAGACATTTTTCAGAAATACAACAATACTGAAATTTTTAT
Source organism: Bison bison bison (assembly GCF_000754665.1). Lineage (NCBI taxonomy): Eukaryota > Metazoa > Chordata > Mammalia > Artiodactyla > Bovidae > Bison > Bison bison. The sequence goes on from NW_011495030.1 coordinate 5,618,843, forward strand.
AGAACCACAAAAGTCCTGAATAGCTAAAGTTATCCTGAGAAAGAAGAGCAAATCTGGAGGCATCACGCTCCCCAATTTTGAACTATATCACAAAGCTATAGTAATAAAAATGTTATTTTTGTTGGTGTAAAATGAGTACAATAGATCAGTGAAACAGAATAAAGAACCCAGAAATAAGCCCATGTCCTGTGCTGTGCTTAGTTGCTCAGTTGTGTCTGACTCTGCGACATGGACTGTAGCCCACCAGGCTCCTCTGTCCCTGGGGATTCTCCAGGCAAGAGTACTGGAGTGGGTTGCCATGCCCTCCTCCGGGGGATCTTCCCAACCCAGAGATCGAACCCAGGTCTCCCACATTGCAGGCGGATGCTTTACTATCTGAGCCGTGTGTAGATAGCCAATCAATTTATGACAGCAGTACAAGAATATACAAGGGGGAAAGAAAGTTCTCTTCAGTAAATGGTATTGGGATGACTGGACAGCAAAAGAATAAAATGAGACCATTATTTTTCACTATACACAAAAATTAACTCCAAATGGATCAAGGACTTAAATGTAAGATCTGAAGCATTAAAACTCCTAAAAAAAAAAAAAAAAAAGCATAGGCAGTAAGCTATTTGTCACATTGGTGACAAATTTTGTATCTGACTCCAAAAGAAAAGGCAACAAAAACAAAAATAAACAAAGTAAGAAGTTTCTGCACAGCAAAGGAAACCGTCAAGAGAATGAAAAGACAGCCTACTGAATCGGAGAGAATATTTGCAAATTATATATCCATCAAGGGTCAGCATCCAATTGAGCCATCTAAATAGGCATTTGTACAAAAAAGGATATGCAGGTGTCCAACAGACAACAGCATGACTCCACATAAAGCAACTGCAAATCAAAACCACAAGGTCAGTTCTACTTCTTAGAATGGCAGTTCTCAAAAAGACAGGAACTAACGAGTGTTGGTGAGAATTTGGAAAAGAGGAGATCTTCCTGCTGGTGGGAATCTTAACTGGTACAACCACTATGGAAAACAGTATGGAGGTTCCTCAAGAAATTTAAGATAAAACTATGATATGATCCAGCAATTCCACTTCTGGGTATTTATCCAAAGAAAACAGAATCACTATCTTGAAAAGATATATGCACCCCCATGTTTACTGCAGTGTTACTTACAATAGACAAGATATAGGAACAACCTAAGTGTCCATCAATGGGTGAATGGATAAAGGAAATGTGGTATATATATGCAGTGGAATTATATTCACCTCAAAGAAAACAGAAGTGTTGCCATTTTAAGTAACATGGATGGACCTTGAGGGGCTTACACTGAGTGAAATAAGTCAGAGAAAGACATACTATATGATTTCATGTTTATGTGGAATTTAGAAACAAAGCAAATGAACAAACAAAACCAAAATCATAGAGAATACAGTGATGATTGTCAGAGAAGAGGACGGTTAGGGAGTGGGCAGAAATGGGTGAAGGGATCAAGAGATACAAACTTCCAGTTATAAAATAACTAAGTTGTGGCGATAGAATATACAGCATGGTATATTCAGACTATAGTTAGTAATATCACAGAGCACACTTGAAAGTTACCAAAAGAGTAAATCCTAAAAATTCACTCCGAGCGTGATAGATGGTCATGGGGAGGCTTCCCTGGTGACTCAGTGGTAAAGAATCCGCCTGCCAATGTAAGAGACACAGGTTGGATCCCTGAGTCAGGGAGGTCTCCTAGAGAAGGAAATGGCAACTCAATCCAGTATTCTTGCCTGGGAAATTCCATGGACAGAGGAGCCTAGGGGGCTACAGTCTATTGGGTCACAAAAAGTCAGACACAACCGAGCAACTTTTATTAAGATATTAATTTTTACCCGCACTGGGTCTTCATCGCTTCATCCTCTAGCTGCGGAGAGCAGGGGCTACTCTCTAGTTGAGGTGTGAGGGCTTCTCATTGCAGCGGCTTCTCTTGTTGCAGAGCACAGGCTCTGGGCTCTCAGGCTTCAGTCGTTGTAGCTTGCAGGTTCAGTAGTTGTGGCACACGGGCTTAGCTGCCCCAAGGCATGTGGGGTCTTTCCCAATACCAGGGATAGAACCAGTGTCCCTTGCATTGCAAGGCAGATTCTTAGTCACTGGACCATCAGGGAAGCCCAGCATTTCGTATATATGTATTTTAATATGGAATGTTGAATGTATTGCCTTAAAGATTTTGAAAATGCACATCAGTGCAAGTCTGTGGGAGTGTGGGGTTTGGTAAAAGAAAGATATTAAATAAATCACCTCCCAGTTCACAGCCCCTTTGCTCAGTCAGTGTGCGTCCTCCTGGCCTGTTATTTTGGCTGCTTCTTGAAAAGGTTCAGGAGCTCAGGTCAGATCAGCAACAGATGAATCTCTTAATGACCCTGGGAGAACTCACTGCTTGCAAATATCAAGAAAGCTCCTGGATGGGATGTAAGACACACTTCATGAACGCCGTTAACCCCACCGCTCCTCCAGAAAGGCCTCCTTTGTGGACTTCCTTCTACCCAGTTTCCCTGGTGGCTCAGATGGTTAAGAAGCTGCCTGCAATGCAGGAGGCCCTGGTTCAGTCCCTGGGTCGGGAAGATCCCCTAGAGAAGGGAATGGCTACCTACTCCAGTATTTTTGCCTGGAGAATGCCATGGACAGAGGTACAATCCATGGGGTCTCAAAAGAATCGGACATGACTGAGTGAGTAACACTTCACTTCCTCCCCAGCAGCAGGCTCTGGGTACTTCCTTTACCCTCCTTGTTGCCTGGTTTCTAGTGGGCCAGGCCCCTCCCTTTTTCCTCCTTACCTGTTCGCTTGAGTCATCCACATGGTTCTGCCTCTGAGCTAAGTAGGGGTGATTCATCACTAGTCCGGCTTAGAAGGTCCTTTCTGCCAATGGGGTTGAATATCTTATTTAAACCATTTGACTCCCAAAGCTGGATTGAGACAAAAGATTTTATAATTACCAATTAAAATAGAGGCAGTTTAAAGAGGAGGGCTCGAGCAGGGCAAACAAAAACCCAAAATCTTCATTTTGCCCCATTTATCTGGCTTAGTATAATTCACTGTATAATCCTGCAGCCTTTCCTTAAACAGTAATCTTTTAAGCCAGACCTTAGAATGCACTTCCTCGGTAAACCCTGTCATTTTGAGAAAGCAGAAGAGTAAACAATAAAAGACTTAATTTTATTTCAGTAAGATTTGGGGGTCCCACTGGTTGAGCAAGGCCTCAATCTAAATGCTTTGGAAGGCTATTTTTATTAAAATGACTTTTTTAAAACTTCCAAAAGCAATTTCAGACTGACAGGAGGTTTAGACTTTTTGTTATTTTTTATTAGAATATAGTTGCTTTACAAGGTTGTGTTTCTTGCTGTAACAGCAAAGTGAAGCAGTCATATGTATACATACATCCCTCTTTTCTAAATTTCCTTCTAAATGGCGCTTCCCTGATAGCTCAGTTGGTAAAGAATCTGCCTGCAGTGCAGGAGACTCTGGTTCAATTCCTGGGCTGGGAAGATCCTCTGGAGAAGGGAAAGGCTATCCACTCCAGTATTCTTGGGCTTCCCTTGAGGCTCAGCTGGTAAAGAATCCACCTGCAATGCGGGAAACCTGGCTTCTATCCCTGGGCTGGGAAGATCCTCTGGAGAAGGGAAAGGCTATCCACTCTAGTAATCTGACCTGGAGAATTCCATAGACTGCATAGTCCATGGGGTTGCAAAGAGTCAGACACGACTGAGCAACTTTCACTTCCCAAGTTAGGTCAGCACAGTCAGTTCTCATTATTGCCTGTTTTATACATATAGTGTATATATGCCAATCCCAGTCTCCCAATCCATCCTGCCACTCCCTCACCCCTTGGTAACTGTAAGTTTGTTCTCTACATCTGTGACTCTCTTTCAGCTTTGCAAATAAGTTCATCTCTACCATTTTCCTAGATTCCATGATGTAAGTGATATTATTCAATACTTGTTGTTCTCTTTCTAACTAAACTTCACTCTGTGTGATACCCTCTGGGTCCATCCACATCTCTGCAAATGATACTGTTTTTTTTTTCTTTTTTCTGGCCGAGTAATATTCCATTGCGTGTATGTACCACGGCTTCTTTATCCACCTCTGTATCAATGGGCATTTAGGTTGCTTCCATGTCAGACATATTTTAAGACAAAGCCAAAGCTCATACCAAGAAGATTTAAATAAATGGTGACTAAAAGTACCTGTAATATAATATACTATGAAAGAACAGGGGAAAGAGCGGTCAAGCATAGTACTATGAATGAAATGGCAGCTTGGCCATTTCTTAAAAGGCAAGCGTGGTTTGGTAGGAAAGAGGGACCAGGAGAAGCAGGTGCCCATCGAAGGGATGCATGAGGAGTCATGGGCATGTGACACGTGCTACTCTAACCCTGTGTGTTGGGAGCAGAGTTTTTATAGGAATGGGAGTGGAGAAGAAAAACTAAGATGAGGCTCTGCGGGACCAAAGAATTTGAGCTATATTCTTTATCCTCTCCATAGAAAGAATGGGGAGTCTGAACCTTTCTGAAATCTGAGAATGAGTGATCAGTCCCTCCTTTTAGATCAAGAAAAGATAACTGTTTTCATTATAAAGGATGAATATAAAGGGCCCCAGAGAGAGGATGAGGGACACCCCTAAGGGAGGCCATTATACTTGACCCTGTGAAGAGAAGACCAGACCAAAGGGAAGGAAACAACTATTGATGAACTATTTTAGAGGTAAACCGTGGTGGCTGACAGGACATAGATTATAATAAGGACAATCGACAATTTTAAAGGTTTCTCTTCCAGATAATTGGGGATGGGAGTAGGGGATGCTGCTGCCCTTCAATGAAATAGAAGGATTCAGAAGAGAAATATTCACTCTGTCGGAAGAAAATGATTTAATTTGGAACTTTTTGGTAGGATATTGGAAATCTTGATTGGTAAGGCCAGGCTGGAGGGAGAATTTTTGAAACTGAGAGCATTGAGGTCATACTTGAAGCCAGGGCCAATTTGGATCTCCATAGAATATTCTACATTCAAAATAGGGGACTGGACACGTCACAGGTACCGGCCATCAGTAGTTAGGGGCTGCTCAGAAAGCATTCGACACACGGAGGCTTGTGAGTCTGTCCAGGCTGCTCAACAGAAGGCACCCCACGTAGGGGCCTTCGAGGGTGTGTCTCACAGCCCCTCCAGGAAAGCACTTTGGAAGCGCCCCAGAGGCAAGTCCTCCTAGACTCGCTAAGAGACATCTCGCCTGTGGCTGATGAGGACATCAGACGTATTAGTGATGCCTGCTGTGTACTCAGAAGGGGCCACTGACCACACAGTTACACTGACTGCATAGTTACAGCCAGAACAAAAGAGAAGCAGGCCTAAGAAAAACTGGGAGAATCTGTAGTCACAGGAAGGAAAATGCGGAGAAAAAAGGTAGGAAGTTCCAAAACCGGAGCGTTGAAGGATGGAAAGATTTTAAGTAAGGAGCAATGGAAGAGAAAGGAAACAAAACAGGTTTAGAGGTGATGAATAGAAACGGGATATAGGAGGCTTTGGGCAGGTTTGGAAAAATGTCAGTGTTTTGGTTGCTAAAGGAATTTATATGGTCAGGAAGGAGATTCATCATTATTGATGACTCTAGAAGTTGATGCTAACAGGGAGGTGAGAAGTGGCATGAAGACTAGAGGGTGATGCAGGGAAGATACGAGTTTGACACTAGAGTTGGAAACTTTGTACTTGATTAATACAGAAATATCTAAAACAAATGCACTTGAATTCAGTCACAGTGTTTGGTAAGCTGGTAGATGACCTAAGAGCAGTTTTCACAGGGAACTCTGTCTAGAAGTTGAGTTTGTGTTCAGTTGTCATTCTGTTCCCTGACTTTTCCCTCCCAATGCTAAGCTAGATTCTGTAGGGAAACAGAAAAATAAGGCAAGGTCTCTGTTAGGAAAAAAAAAGAAAGTCTCACAGCTGGAGGAAAGCAGGACAATCATGGATGTAAGGATTTGTGAAAGACACTCCAGAGGGGACCGTGAGAAATCACCAAGTGGGGAAGAAGTGTAGCGTGCTCTGGGGAGCTCCCAGGCTTCATCCTGTTATTCTCGCTGGGTTCGCATGCCAGGAGATCAGGCAGGTCAGAAGGGGGATGACCAGGTCAGGGGCATCCCAACGCTCCAGGCAAGAGACTTGAATTGATTCACTGAGGAAAACTTAAGAATGCAAATAGGGCAATCCCGTGATGAAAGGGGTATGTAAAATCTGACCAATGGGGTGTGGCCCATAATAACATCAGAAATACTCAGAATGGAGCTATTACATCTTATTGCAGGGGAGAAGAGGACTGGATGACAAAAAAAGAACGGGCAAGCTAATAGGCCTTTCTTTGTGACCCCTATTCCAAAAAGAAAAATACAGCAGAAGCCACCTTAACTGAAATAATCAGACCCAGTAGCCAGTCTGTCAATGAAAATATTAGTTAAGGTTAGAAAATGATACACATCTTACTTGTATGTAGATGAAAGCTTCAAGGAAAAAAATAAGATATGTCTGTTTGTCACAGTTTTGAGGGAAGGCTTGGGTTTCCTCTGAGTCTGCTTGCTAGAATACAGTAGTCTATCTTGCATAAGTAACACCCATTATGTATCACATAGGATTTCCAGTATTGCTATTTTTAGAGTGAGAATCTTTGGGTGGGGGGAGAAAAAAAGCTTTAGCTTTATTCCAGTATAATTAACAAAACTATAAGATATAAAGTATACATTGTGATTATTTGATAGATATATACATCATGAAAGGATTCCTCGGTCTAATTAACTAACCCACCCATTAGGGGGAATCCTGACACTAACAAAGCACAGTGAAGGCAAGAAAGAAAGTTAAGTCACTCAGTCGTGTCTGACTCTTTGCGATCCCGTGGACTGTAGCCCACCAGGCTCCTCTGTCCATGGGATTCTCCAGGCAAGAATACTGGAGTGGGTTGCCATTTCCTTCTCCAGGAGATCTTCCCAACCCAGGGATCGAACCCGGGTCTCCTGCATTGCAGGCAGACGCTTTATCCTCTGAGCCACCAGGGAGTGAAGGCAGGTCCTTTCCAAATTATAGGAGTCTAGCCTTTGCCAACTTCAACAGTACTTTGTTTTTAAGCAACTCATCTTTTATGGAGTCTTTGGTTACGCTCACTGTTTGTAGAAGTAAGAATCCTATTTCTTTTCATAGCTGTGTGTTTGTGCTGTCACTTCAGCTGTTTTAGACTGTTTGCGACTCTATGGACTCTAGCCCGCCAGGCTCCTCTGTCCATGGGATTCTCCAGGCAAGACTGCTGGAGTAGGTTGCCATGCTGTCCTCCAGGGGATCTTCCTCAACCCAGGGTTCAAAACACGGGTCTCTTAAGTCTCCTGCATTGGCAGGCAGGTTCTTTACTGCCAGTGCCACCTGGGAAGCCCACATTTATGTAGTTCCAGTAACAAGCATAACTAGCATCAAAATGTTGGGTGACACAGCTGAGTGTTGGTACAGAGTGAGGTGGAGAGAGCAGAAGGCCGGTACCGTGAGCAGAGTCTTAGGTGGAGGTCCATTAAGAGACTATGCTGGCTGCCTTCAAGTTTACTCAGAGGTGCATCTCGTAAGATTTTCCCTAGATGCTCTGTTTCTAGGATGCATTTTAGGGATTGTCATCTATAATGGAATGCCACTGCCCATGAAAGCCTGTCCCAATGTTTGTCTGCCCCATGCCAATTGCTGACGCTGTCTTGGTTGACGGGATCTCCGATTCTGTGTTAATTTCAGCTGGGGAGTCCTGGCTTAGGGTGCCACAGAGCTATGGAAACCAAGCAAGACCAGAAAAGTGCCAAGTGTGTTTACTAGTAAAACCTGGTCATAGTTCCCTCGGTCTTGTTTGTTTGTGCTTTAAAAGTAGAGATTCATTGTAAAATTTATTGCATTGCAAATTGCACTTGCAACATATGTATATTGCTTAGCTAATAGGAGCTCAAAATTCTGTTTAGAATTTTTTGCTTTATTGACTTAGTATTAAATAAAGCAGGATAGTCAAATTTGGCAAATAATCTTATATATACTTAGGAGTACCATATAGATACAACTTGAGTAAATCTAAATCTAAAATTATTGTACATTTCCCAGTTGGCTTCTCAACTTTAACTGGAACCAGATATTCCTCTCCTGACACTCTTAATGCGTGTGTGTGTGTATGCATGTATATATGTATGTGTGTTCATACACGTCCATCTATGTAGCCTAACCAGATGCTTGTGTGCATGGTGTTTATAGAATTTCAGTCTCCTTGGGACCAGCTATTGTTTCTCCTTTGCACAGTAAACTCTTTGCATCTTATGTTTCCTGTTTGTTCATTGTTAATAGTAATAACATCCCAAGTGCATGTGCTACCTCATGACCTCATTCAGCTTCAACTCTCACACCAGTGTGGGTGTGCTCTTTCACATTTGTAGTTCAAATTCCGAAGAGAAGAGAACTACCCCAGCCAGTCAGTCTCACTTGGGCTTATGCAGAGACCCTCAGGCCAGGCCCTGCACAAGCCTGAAGACAGGCAATCCCGAGAACAGGGGCCCATTCTCAGACCCACGGGGTGAGACCAGGGCAGGGAGAAGTTGCCTGATCTGGAACGTAGATCCAGGCAGGATGAACTGAGAGCAGGACAGCTCCCCTTACACTCCAGGCATGAAAGATAAAGACTGCCATCACTTATTCAAAGGAATGTTTTATATACATACAAGCAGGTTTTGCTCTGCCCCATTGCAAAAGTTGGCTTAAAGCTCAACATTCAGAAAACGAAGATCATGGCATCCGGTCCCATCACTTCATGGGAAATAGGTGGATGGGGAAACAGTGGCTGACTTTATTTTTGGGGGCTCGAAAATCACTGCAGATGGTGATTGCAGCCATAAAATTAAAAGATGCTTACTTCTTGGAAGGAAAGTTATGACCAACCTAGATAGCATATTAAAAGGAGAGACATTACTTTGCCAACAAAGGTCTGTCTAGTCAAGGCTATGGTTTTTCCAGTGGTCATGTATGGATGTGAGAATTAGACTGTGAAGAAAGTTGAGCACCAAAGAATTGATGCTTTTGAACTGTGGTGTTGGAGAAGACTCTTGAGAGTCCCTTGGACTGCAAGGAGATCCAACCAGTCCATCCTAAAGGAGATCAGTATTGGGTGTTCATTGGAAGGCCTGATGCTAAAGCTGAAACTCCAATACTTTGGCCACCTCATGCAAAGAGTTGACTCATTGGAAAAGACCCTGATGTTGGGAGGGATTGGGGGCAGGAGGAGGAGGGGCCGACAGGATGAGATGGTTGGATGGCATCACTGACTCGATGGACATGAGTTTGAGGAAACTCCGGGAGTTGGTGATGGATAGGGAGGCCTGGCGTGCTGCGATTCATGGGGTCACAAAGAGTCAGACACGACTGAGTGACTGAACTTAACTGATTGCATTACTTACAAATGTTCATTATCATGATACAGTTAAAAAAATCAGTCCCTCAAATAAGAGATTCCAGTTATCATCTATATTAGTTTGCCAGGGCTACCAAACGAAATAGCACATACCGAGCGGCTTAAACAACAAAAACTGACTTTGTCATTGTTCTGGAGGCAAGACGTCTGAGATCAAGGTACTGGCAGTGTCCTGTGTCTGTGTCCTAATCCTCTCCTCTTAGGAGGACACCACTCATATTGGATTAGCACCCACCCTAATGACCTCAGGATGGTGTGATCACTGACCTAGAGCCAGACATCCTGGAATGTGAAGTCAAGTGGCCTTAGAAAGCATCATTACAAAAAAAGCTAGTGGAGGTGATGGAATTCCAGTTGAGCTATTTCAAATCCTGAAAGATGATGCTGTGAAAGTGCTACATTCAATATGCCAGCAAATTTGGAAAACTCAGCAGTGGCCACAGGACTGGAAAAGGTCAGTTTTCATTCCAATCCCAAATAAAGGCAATGCCAAAGAATGCTCAAACTACTGTGCAATTGCACTCATCTCACACGCTAGTAAAGTAATGCTCAAAATTCTCCAAGCCAGGCTTCAGCAATATGTGAACCATGAACTTCCAGATGTTCAAGCTGGTTTTAGAAAAGGCAGAGGAACCAGAGATCAAATTGCCAACATCCGCTGGATCATGGAAAAAAGCAAGAGAGTTCCAGAAAAACATCTATTTCTGCTTTATTGACCATGCCAAAGCCTTTGCCTGTGCGGATCACAATAAACTGTGGAAAATTCTTCAAGAGATGGGAATACCAGACCACCTGACCTGCCTCTTGAGAAATCTGTATGCAGGTCAGGAAGCAACAGTTAGAACTGGACATGAAACAACAGACTGGTTCCAAATAGGAAAAGGAGTACGTCAAGGCTGTATATTGTCACCCTGCTTCTTTAACTTCTATGCAGAGTACATCATAGAAACGCTGGACTGGAAAAAACACAAGGTGGAATCAAGATTGCCAGGAGAAATATCAATAACCTCAGATATGCAGATGACACCACCCTTATGGCAGAAAGTGAAGAGGAACTAAAGAGCCTCTTGATGAAAGTGAAAGAGGAGAGTGAAAAGTTGGCTTAAAGCTCAACTTTCAGAAAACGAAGATCATGGCATCCGGTCCCATCACTTCATGGGAAATAGATGGGGAAACAGGGGAAACAGTGTCAGACTTTATTTTTCTGGG
>NW_011495030.1:5629636-5638393 GCF_000754665.1 Bison bison bison
GGGAAATAGATGGGGAAACAGTGGAAACAGTGTCAGACTTTATTTTTCTGGGCTCCAAAATCACTGCAGATGGTGACTGCAGCCATGAAATTAAAAGACGCTTACTCCTTGGAAGGAAAGTTATAACCAACCTAGATAGCATATTCAAAAGCAGAGACATTACTTTGCCAACAAAGGTCCGTCTAGTCAAGGCTATGGTTTTTCCTGTGGTCATGTATGGATGTGAGAGTTGGACTGTGAAGAAGGCTGAGGGCTGAAGAATTGATGCTTTTGAACTGTGGTGCTAGAGAAGACTCTTGAGAGTCCCTTGGACTGCAAGGAGATCCAACCAGTCCATTCTGAAGGAGATCAGCCCTGGGATTTCTTTGGAAGGACTGATGCTAAAGCTGAAACTCCAATACTTTGGCCACCTCACGCGAAGAGTTGACTCATTGGAAAAGACTGTGATGCTGGGAGGGATTGGGGGCAGGAGGAGAAGGGGACGACAGAGGATGAGATGGCTGGATGGCATCACTGACTCGATAGACGTGAGTCTGAGTGAACTCCGGGAGTTGGTGAAGGACAGGGAGGCCTGGCGTGCTGTGATTCATGGGGTCCCAAAGAGTCGGACACGACTTAGCGACTAAACTGAACTGAATGACCTCAGGGAGAAGGCAGTGGCAACCCACTCCAGTACTCTTGCCTGGAAAATCCCATGGATGGAGGAGCCTGGTAGGCTGCAGTCCATGGGGTCGCTAGGAGTCGGACATGACTGAACGACTTCACTTTCACTTTTGACTTTCATGCATTGGAGAAGGAAATGGCAACCCACTCCAGTGTTCTTGCCTGAAGAATCCCAGAGACGGTGCAGCCTGGTGGGCTGCTGTCTCTGGGGTTGCACAGAGTCGGCCATGACTGAAGTGACTTAGCAGCAGCAGCAGCAGCAATGACCTCAGTTCAGTTCAGTTCAGTTTCAGTTGCTCAGTCGTATCTGACTCTTTGCAACCCCTAGACAGATCTTTCTTGGAGGACCACCTTATCAGGAGGTCCACCCTCACCTTAAATGAAGAAAGACATAGGCTCACACAGGGGCCTTTGGAGTGGACTCTAGATATTCAGCCAGAGAAACTTAGTAAGGCAAACTTAATGACGTAATGAAGAAAACAGTCGTGATGGAAAGGACGAAGATGTCCCAGAGGAAGTGACAGTACCAAACAGACCAAAAAAACACATTAAAGGAACGTGAGGGGGATTCACAACATTGAAAGGGCAAAGCATAAAATGTTGAAAGCTGATTCTTGGCAATTTGCCAAGGCTTAGAAAAGGGTCTTGGTCTGTATCCTAAGCTATTTGATGAAAATAAGAAGGCAAGTGCTATCCAAATGTTCTGGATAGATTTTTTTTTTTACCATTTTAATGCCATATTTCTCATGTTTTAAATTAGGGTACTAAATACTCATTTTACTATGTTTTTAATTCCCCTGTACATGCATAACCCACAATGAGTTAATGCTTTGACATGGATTTGTCAGTGTCATAAAATGACCATAATTTTCCCGTTGATCATCAGAATGACTTTGTTCAGTCTCAGCTTGTATAGTCATTTTTATGTCCCTCACTTCCATGCAAAGCAAGGACTGTGTACGTGTGTGTGTGTCCATCTGTGTGCCATGTATGTAAGCACACATGTGCGTGCGTGTTTCTGTCTTTGCCGAAGTCTTCCCAAGATGTACCATGCAATGTTCTTGACTGTATTATTCACCTAAGCCTGAGCATAATTTAGCCTCTTCTTGGTGGCTTGTATTTCCCAGATAGCTCAGTTGGTAAAGAATCTGCCTGCAATGCAGGAGACCTGGATTTGATCCCTGGGTTGGGAAGATCCCCCGGAGAAAGGAACAGCTTACCCACTCCAGTATTCTGGCCTGGAGAATTCCATGGTCCGTATAGTCCATGGGGTTGCAAAGAGTCGGACATGACTGAGCAACTTTCACTTTCACTTTGGTGGCTCAGAGACATCCTTTGTTCTATGAAGTAGAGTAACCTCCCAATGTGCGTAGGGCTTATGCAGTCAGACTTCTAGAGTTTACACCGCTCAATTTTTTAATTGAAGTATAGTTGATTTACAATCTTCCATTAATTTGGGGTGCACAGCACAGTGATTTAGTATGTTTACAGACTGTAGTCCATTAAAAGTTATTACAAGATAACGGCTGCGGTTCCCTGTGCTCTGCAGTGTGTCCTTTTCGTTCACCTACTTTATACAGAGTAGTTTGTATCTCTTGATCCAGTACGGTATGCTTCATCTCTGCATGCCTGAGTTTCCTCACCTATAACATGAGGAGGATAACAGGACCTAAGGGGGTTGTTGTGAGGATGAAATGAGCAAATAAAGCATGAAGCACCCAGCAGCACGGTGAGCAGCCTGTGAACCACGGCCCCTGCTGTCCGTGGCGATGGCAGCAGTAGCTGAGAAGGATTCACGATGCCATGCGTCTTCAGGTTTATTGAAATTGATGCTCTTTCCTTCCTCTAAGAGATGGCCTCCAATCACCGTGCTCCTGATTTCTCATGTTGCTTTACCTTTGTGGTCTCCTCGCTTGGAACTTGGCTCTTGGTGGCCTTCTTTGCATCTGCCCTAAGCAGAACAAGTGTCCTGTTCTTACCCTTGCCCCCATTTGAATTCCTTTGAATTTGATGCTTTAATCGTGGTGGGTTTACAGACAGAGAACTGGTCTTGTGCTGGTGGCCTGTAAGCTTCACGGACAGCCTGTCACAGGAAAACCCAGAAAAGTATTGATTATTTGACCCCAGGACCTGCACTTCACCATTTGTCGTCATCTCTCAATGAGGTTACACCCCTAATCATTCAGTCTCAGATGCATTAAATTATTCTTTGTAAGCTTTGAAATTATGCCACAATTCTTTCTGCATGTCTTCTTCTTCTTCCTTTTTAATATCCTGAGAACCTCCAAGTACACAGGTGGTCTAGGCCCCCGGAGGAGCTCTGCTATGGAAAGAAGCAGGTGAAGTTTTGTCTGTTAGGAGTTGATAGTGACTGGTGAATGGTCTTGGGGTAAGAGAGCCGACGTGTATTTCTTTAATTCTCCACTGTTGCTCTAAGCTGCTTTCACAGGCTCCCAAGTTCTCTCTTGGGCTCTGTGGTTGATTCCACCAAGGGAGCTGAAGTGTAACACGTGCCTAACAAAGGTGTTAATGCACTGTGTTTATAATGTGGCAGGAGTGATGGGGCCAGAAGTTTGGGGGACCACCCTCCCCTGCATCCAAGTCATTCTCTGAATAGAGCATTATGTTTACTACTGCCACAAAGGTACATAGTTGATCTTGAAGCTTAAATAACTTTTATGGGGTTTCCCTGGTGGCTCAGATGGTTAAGAATCTGCCTGCAATGAGGGAGATGTGGGTTTGATCCCTGGGTTGGGAAGATCCCCTGGAGAAGGGAATGGTTACCCACGCCAGTATTCTTGCCTGGAGAATCCCATGCTTATAATTTTAATAATCCATGTATTTTTTTCCCTCTTCTAACCTCAAATTTCTTTTACCTGAAATAGGTACTAATTTACTCTGTCTCACTGTATAAAGAGTGGCCCCCTTTCCCCCACTCCTCTCCAGGTCTCCTTCTGTGGCTTCCTTATGCTATCAGAGGGAAAGAAAGAGCCTTGGATCATTGTTGCGAATGTGATCTAAAGTGATCAAACAAGAAACTGAAAAGCTCTCAGTATCAGAAATTGAGTTAAACTGAGGCTCCATCTGCTTTCCCTGAGTGGCCAACATTGTCCATCTCATTCCCCAACTTAGGGAGAGCAGGGAACTCAGCTGGCCTCTGATTTGCCTCACAGATGAGTGAATTAAGAAATGGGGGTCTATAAAATTGTCATCAGTTAATTGAACCCCAGAGGAAAAAATTTTGTTTTAAAACTGTGCTAAAATTCTTAGCCTTCAGATTAATTTGTTTCATTTCTTGAGTGTTTGAGGCATTTGGTAACAATGGTACAAAGTTTGTGAACAGGTATGTCTTGTGTAGGGAATTTCCTTACATCATGGATGTTTCCTTAATAACACTGAATGAGTGAGTAATTGAAGATTTCTGAAAAGGCTTCTAGTCATTGGCCAGGACAAGACCAAACGTGCTTCTTGTTGAAATATTGTAAAGTTTGAGTTTGGAAGGAAAACTCGCAAGATTTCACAGCATTATGTGCTGAGGTGCAAGGAACATGTATGAACCTGCAGTTGTTGGGGATTTTTCCTTAATGTTGAATTTGTTTTCTTTTACAGGGACTTTTTTTGTTGGGATAAAAAACACATAGCGTAAAATGTATAATTTTAACCACTCTTAAGTGTATACTTCAGTACATTATTGTGTACCTACCACTGTTCTCTGCTCCAGAAATTTTTCATCATCTCAAACTGAAATTCTGTACTCATTAATCAGTCAGTTCTCACACCCCTATCTGTTTGACCCCTGAGGACTACTGCTATCCTTTTTGATGTACATGGAATTGTACAATATTTGTCTTTTTGTGTCTTGCTTATTTTACCTCTGGAAATTTGATTTTATGCATATTGACCTAACAGATGGCTTGGGGCAGGGGTGGTAATTGTTGACCTCAAAAATAAAAGTTATTTTATCAGCAAAAATGAGTTTGTTCAGGAATAGCATAGAATTGTGTTTCAGGACAACCATGCTGTAACAAAAATCATAGACAAGTCCAACAAACAAAGGAGAGGAGTGGTCTTTAATGGATAAAAAGGAAGAAGTTGGGGAGGGTTGTTTGGAGAAAAGGAAGGGTTTGGAGTGATAATGGTTTCTCACCGGCTGGGTTGCTGGGGTAGTGGTTGTCTTATAGGAGATGCAGTGTACAGTTGAGCCTGGGCAGTGCGGGGGTTAGGAGTGCCAGCCCTCTCTGCGGTCAGAAATCTGTGTGTAACTTAGAGTGGGCCCCCACACCTGCAGGTCCTCTGCACCCAACTTGGGATTAAACCAACTGCAGATCATGTAGTGCTGTCGTAGTTCCTACTGGTAAAAATCGGTGTGCAAGTGGACTCACACAGTTCAAACCTGTGTTGTTCAAAGGTCAACCAAATATCTGTTCCAGTCAGGTCCTGTAACTGGTGAATCTGTCCTGTTGATGATTCTTCTCAGGGTCTGAATCAGACAGTTCTTCCTGTGATTGACATGCAGTGGTGCTTTGTGAGAGCTCCCCCTTTTGGCCTCCTGACTCCATTTTCATGAGGCTTCCCTTTATTAATTTTCATATGATAATCAAAAACAGTTGTCCAGTTTCTGCCATGGATCTGAAATTCTGTATCCAAAATTGCTATAGTTGTTATGAAACCGAGTGACTGAAATGATTGTGGCATTTTGAGCAAGAGCTCCATGTTCAATTTTTGTTGTTGTTAAATATTTCTATTATAAAAATGTTTCTTATCCATGAAATCTTGAATTTTCTTTAAAATGCCACTTTTTGGTTGTAGTCGCTGCTCCTATTCCCCTGGTTGTCTGGGGGATCATTACCTGTATTATTTGCTTCTAGGTCTTAGCAGGGCTTGAGGGAGGTCTAGTCTCCCTGAATATTGGAATGAAGTTTAGTGGTCCGCAGGAAGCAGTGGAATTGACATGTAATTGGCACCAATCCTCTGTCTTTACTGCTTAGCCCTCAGTTCTGTAACCCTCACCCCTACCTCCAGCAGCATCTGAGGGCCTTCTGGAATCCAATTAGAGTCCTAAGGGAGAAGGACCCCCAGAGAAACAGGAGGTAAAGAGAAGAAACACACAGAGAGAAACCTTGTCAGGGGGCAGATATTTAAATACCAGATATTTGAATTTAGAATACGGAATTTCCTATTTCATCTCCAAAAAGATCATCCATGCATTGTCTAGAATTGCTTTCGAATTCCTCCATTTAGTTTTTCTGAAGATGGTCTGTTCCACTGTGAGGGCTGTGCCACACAGCTCGGTGTGTTTGGAGATGCTGAGTGGAAAAGACAGCCACAGGGAAACGGTGCGCCCAGAGCTGGCTTGTGGCTTTTGTTTGCTCGTCCCTGTTCACCTATTCATAGTCATGGATCCCTTCTGCTGCTGCCTGGCATCGTGGAGTAACATATAACAGCACCTCGCTGTACCCTGGGGTTGAGAAGAGTCAGGATAATGCGCACTTTCTGGACTGTTCATCTTTCACTAAGACGTAGTGTGTGTCGGGATGACAGAGGGGGGCATGGCTGGACCCACGTGTGGCTTATTCCCGGGTCTGCCATGTGCTCTGTAAGCTGCAAACTGTTTGCTTTAAAACAGCGAATCCTGTACTACCGACCGTCTCCACGGACTGTCTCCTCCTGCATTTTATGTTCAGAACCTACACACACAAACACACATACACACACACACACCCCCCAACCTTCTCCTGCATTTTACGATCAGAACCTACTACACACACACATGGATGCACACACACACACACACACACATACCGACTGTCTCCTGCATTTTATGATCAGAACCTGCATACATACAAACACGCACACACGCACCAACCTTATTCTGCATTTTATGATCAGAACCTACACACATACACACACACACACACACACACACACACACTGCTTTCTTAACTGATTGAGGAAAAAGCCACTCTGTATCTTATCCTTGAATATCCTGTGTCATCATCATGTATTCTTTAAAAAAAATTTTTTTAAATTGAAAGAGAAAGAGAAAAAAGGGGGTGGGGGGAAGAAGGTTGCCATCCAGTGGAAGAAGGAGTAATTCCCAGCTTCATTCAGGAAAAAAAAACGCAGGCTGAAATAAGCTTAACTATTTTAACTTGGCTGGGGATTTTTTATCACCAGAAGGGTTTTTTTCTTTCTTAGCGACTTCGGGAGCCAAATGGGTGCCGTGTGCCTTTAAGGGAAGAAGCGCCTCAGCAAACTTCGCTATAGTTGTGTCTCACCGTTTGGGTAGGGAAGGAAAGCGTTAATTTCTTATTTGTACACTTTTTTTCCCCGACTTCCTTCCTATTCACTTCATTAAATCTAGAGGCAGTTCAGCATGGGAGCCGTCTGTATGTTGAATTAGGGCTCGCACTCTTGCGCAACACGTCACCAGTCGGAAACTGGGGGTTTGCTTCTGTGATTTATTTCAATATTGTGCTGGTAAAAGGTTTGGAAGGGAATTCTTTGTGGGGTAGTACTTGAGCATTGTGTAGCAAGTTTTGTGTGTGTGTCACTAGCCCCTAGCCCTGAGTAGTGTCAGTGAAGCCAGTTGAATAAATATTTTTTTTTTTTTAAAGAGGAGAACAATTTTAAATTTTCCATGAATAATTTTACTTTCAGGCTGGAGTAATCTTACTCCACTCTCTTAAGTGCGAGAAGCACTGGGAAATATTTAGTGAATTGATTTCCATTAGAAAAAGACCCTTAGAAATCCCTGAACATAAAGCACTGCATATGGATGTGTTTGGGGTCTTTGGGGAGGAGGGAAAATGTTTTGTAGTTCTCTGCATTCCTGCATAAAACCTTAATTTAAGGGGAATAATGGTCAGTACTTTGTGTGTTTCCTTGTAATTCCAAACCCTAAATTTAATAAGAATCTGCACGTATTAGCAATTGTAATAAAAATGGTCTCCCTGGTTCTTTTTGCAGTTTAATTTGTTTTCGCTTCTTAGCTACTCCCAGATTTAGAGATTGAGAAGTCCAAATATCACAAGCTTATGCTTTGTTCCATTCTTGCAAAATTAAGGGAGGGGTAAGAGGAGAAATATCCTTTCACAACTTCCCCCCTCTCCATTTATCCCCCAGAAAAGAAAAACAATGAAAAATTTTACAGCATGAAACTGAAAGTGAAGTGTCACAGTTGTTTGGGATTTTCTTTAAAGAGAATAATATATTGTATTAAAATACTTAAACTTGAGAACATGCACATTGCTTTAACTTACATGCATTTAATGAAATAATTCTTTTATCAAAAAAAAAATCATCTTAGACTGCTCCAAAACCACGCAGCCTATTTTCTTAAAGCACTAAAATAAGCTTTAAAATACAAAAAAAAGCATACCTGTTTTTTTTTTTTTATAAATTTGAATATTAATTTGTTTTCTTATTGGCTTCATTGTTCAAATGTGAGTAAGAATGAGAAACCACCTGAGCTAAAAATCTCTAATTCTGCTGCCTGGAATAATCAGGGGGAAAAAAATATGATAAGTAGTTGTCAATATTAAAACAGGCTGAAGGAGGAAGGCTTCGGGCCTTGTAGTAGGTAGAATGAAACAGCAGATTTGAGTCTCCACAATCCTTTCAGTATTAAATTTTCAGTAAAATAAAATTACTTGTATATGAAAACATAGCCTTTCCCCAGCTCTCTTTTTTTTCCTGATCAGCTGATGAAGAGACTAGCAGCTCGCTGCTTTGCTGGCTTGTTAATTTTATCCCCACTAACTGTGATTTCCGATAGCCGGCCTGCTGATAGTGGTAAGGTAAATATCCTTTTTCGTTGCCGTCTTGAAGATTCAGTAGAACTACATCCCAGGCATGTGTAGGTGTGTAACACATCAAAAGCCGGTGTTCTCCGTATTTCTGTGTGTAACTGGGTGCTTGAGGAGAGCAATACCATTAACTGTTGACAGCCTTGCATGCTGTATTTATTATTAGCATGTTCAGCCTCCAAGATTTGCGGGACAAATTTTCTTTTCTTAATCTTCGCTTTAGCTGCAGTGTGTTTAGCTGTATAGTGGGTGTCCTGCTTTTAGTCAAATGAATATTAATGAAATA
>NW_011495030.1:5638794-5640600 GCF_000754665.1 Bison bison bison
TGTACATAAGTGAAAGAAATTATGTCTGAGCTGTAATCACTCTTTATATTGATTGTTATACTCACATGATCATAAATATTAGCCATGTTTGGTGCTGTGGAGAAATGAAGGTAATTGCCTTATGATTAGAGCTCTTTTCAGCTACGAGAAAGGATTGATTAGCATTTGCATACTGGAGGCAATATTGAGAGGCAGGAGGAACAAATAACAACATCAGTTATTTTGTGTGAGAAACCAATCTTGATATGCAATTTAAAGGTCTTTTTAAAAATTTTCTTTTCCATGGTCAAATTTTCTCTTATCTATTGCTGTTTTTTTCTTTGCAGTTTTTCCTTTCCCTTTATTTTCCTTAAGTTTTGAGATTAACCAGGAGGGGGAAAAAAAGTTTAAACTTCTGGGTCTGTCACATGGATCTCTTAGCCCATTATGAACAGGCTTCTTCTTATACCTGGTTGTTTTTATAGCTATTTTATTATCTCTCTGCACTAGTGCTGCTGGCTCTGGTTTAAAGCAAGCGTTTGCAGGTAATTGGAAAAAAGTGTTTTTTGTTTGTGAGTGTGTGTGTTCTTTATCGGATGATTTAAGTGCGTTTACCCAGGAATGTGGCTTTGTACTTCCCGTTTCCTTGTTTACTAATTGCTATGTTAGAAGAAAATCTGGATGGAATTTTGACTTACGTTGTGAATCATGAATAAATTGATGTAAAACCTCAAAGAAGAGAAGGTCAAAGCTTATATGAATGTAAGGATGCAATCTTAGGGAAATTTTTTCCTCATTCACCCCTTGTTTCAGTTTACCTTTGACTCTCTACAGAAATAAGACAGTAAAGGTCTTTTTCCTACATCGAGCTGAAATGTCATTTGGTTTTAGTTATCTTCAAACACTTAAATGTATAAATCTCTTCGTATTTGTCACATTCTTCGCTATTAGTGTTTCGGGCCTTCACATATTTTGATCAGGAAATAAGACTTGGGTTAAAGATACATTTATCCAATATGGTGGTTTTCTATTTTTCTTCTTATTTCACTGATTACTGTTAATTTCTACTTTGTTTGTTTCATTTTGTTCTAATTATCTAATTTTTTTTTTTTCTTTTTAGTATTCTCTTGTCTTGAATTTTTCTCCTTCATTTCCAATTAACAGGCCATTGAAGACGGCAATTTGGAAGAAATGGAAGAGGAAGTCCGGCTTAAGAAGCGAAAAAGACGAAGAAACGTGGATAAAGATCCTGCAAAAGAAGATGTGGAGAAGGCCAAGAAGAGGAGAGGTCGCCCTCCAGCTGAGAAGCTGTCACCAAATCCCCCTAAACTGACGAAGCAGATGAATGCGATCATTGACACGGTGATAAACTACAAAGACAGGTGAGCACTCAGTCCCTCACCTCCGTCGTCTTCACCAAGACCACACACGCTGCTGCCTGCAGAGCATGATCCATCGCGGTGCACCCTGGGTTCCAGGGCCCTTTCTTCCTCCTGGTTTATGGTTTTTGCTCCAGAGGTATCAGTAAACTTGGATGCAATTTAGAGAGGCTACACTTGATATTTTGTATGATGTTTTACCAGGTATTATGTAAGATATTTGGAAATAGGAGTTTAGATGACAAAATTAAAAAACAAAACAAAACCCTAAGGGATTTCCGAAATACCATCATTTGTATGGAAGGATTGGAAAGAGAGTGAAATTATTCCTTTGGCTTGAATTGTTAGAGGGGAAAAAAAAGTCTTAGCACATTTAAGGTGAATATTCACGTTAACTATACTAAGACTTTTTTTCCCCCTCTAACAACTCAAGCCAAAGGTATAATTT
>NW_011495030.1:5640700-5653733 GCF_000754665.1 Bison bison bison
ATAACGTGGAGCCTTTTTTTTTTCTTCCTTCTTTTTTCTTTTTCCTCATAACTCGTCAGACCTTGCCTCCTTCATAGTGGTTATCTGCACACTGTAGGATCGTGATGGAAATTGTCTTTTGATTATTAAGGCCTGGGCTCAGGCTGTCCCTTTAGGATTCTGTCTGTGTGCATGTTGCTTCTCTGGGTTTGCACATTGGAAGATGCATAGAAAGCCTATTTTTTTCTTTCTGAAATCCCACTGGCATTTTTAACATGCCAGGTTGTTTTGTGTTCTGCACCAGGTTTTCTTCACAAAACCTTTCTTTTTCAAAAGGCATTGTACATAAGTGAAAGAAATTATGTCTGAGCTGTAATCACTCTTTATATTGATTGTTATACTCACATGATCATAAATATTAGCCATGTTTGGTGCTGTGGAGAAATGAAGGTAATTGCCTTATGATTAGAGCTCTTTTCAGCTACGAGAAAGGATTGATTAGCATTTGCATACTGGAGGCAATATTGAGAGGCAGGAGGAACAAATAACAACATCAGTTATTTTGTGTGAGAAACCAATCTTGATATGCAATTTAAAGGTCTTTTTAAAAATTTTCTTTTCCATGGTCAAATTTTCTCTTATCTATTGCTGTTTTTTTCTTTGCAGTTTTTCCTTTCCCTTTATTTTCCTTAAGTTTTGAGATTAACCAGGAGGGGGAAAAAAAGTTTAAACTTCTGGGTCTGTCACATGGATCTCTTAGCCCATTATGAACAGGCTTCTTCTTATACCTGGTTGTTTTTATAGCTATTTTATTATCTCTCTGCACTAGTGCTGCTGGCTCTGGTTTAAAGCAAGCGTTTGCAGGTAATTGGAAAAAAGTGTTTTTTGTTTGTGAGTGTGTGTGTTCTTTATCGGATGATTTAAGTGCGTTTACCCAGGAATGTGGCTTTGTACTTCCCGTTTCCTTGTTTACTAATTGCTATGTTAGAAGAAAATCTGGATGGAATTTTGACTTACGTTGTGAATCATGAATAAATTGATGTAAAACCTCAAAGAAGAGAAGGTCAAAGCTTATATGAATGTAAGGATGCAATCTTAGGGAAATTTTTTCCTCATTCACCCCTTGTTTCAGTTTACCTTTGACTCTCTACAGAAATAAGACAGTAAAGGTCTTTTTCCTACATCGAGCTGAAATGTCATTTGGTTTTAGTTATCTTCAAACACTTAAATGTATAAATCTCTTCGTATTTGTCACATTCTTCGCTATTAGTGTTTCGGGCCTTCACATATTTTGATCAGGAAATAAGACTTGGGTTAAAGATACATTTATCCAATATGGTGGTTTTCTATTTTTCTTCTTATTTCACTGATTACTGTTAATTTCTACTTTGTTTGTTTCATTTTGTTCTAATTATCTAATTTTTTTTTTTTCTTTTTAGTATTCTCTTGTCTTGAATTTTTCTCCTTCATTTCCAATTAACAGGCCATTGAAGACGGCAATTTGGAAGAAATGGAAGAGGAAGTCCGGCTTAAGAAGCGAAAAAGACGAAGAAACGTGGATAAAGATCCTGCAAAAGAAGATGTGGAGAAGGCCAAGAAGAGGAGAGGTCGCCCTCCAGCTGAGAAGCTGTCACCAAATCCCCCTAAACTGACGAAGCAGATGAATGCGATCATTGACACGGTGATAAACTACAAAGACAGGTGAGCACTCAGTCCCTCACCTCCGTCGTCTTCACCAAGACCACACACGCTGCTGCCTGCAGAGCATGATCCATCGCGGTGCACCCTGGGTTCCAGGGCCCTTTCTTCCTCCTGGTTTATGGTTTTTGCTCCAGAGGTATCAGTAAACTTGGATGCAATTTAGAGAGGCTACACTTGATATTTTGTATGATGTTTTACCAGGTATTATGTAAGATATTTGGAAATAGGAGTTTAGATGACAAAATTAAAAAACAAAACAAAACCCTAAGGGATTTCCGAAATACCATCATTTGTATGGAAGGATTGGAAAGAGAGTGAAATTATTCCTTTGGCTTGAATTGTTAGAGGGGAAAAAAAAGTCTTAGCACATTTAAGGTGAATATTCACGTTAAGACTTTGTTTTAAACCAAACCAATGCTTCCATCAAAATACCGGTTCTTCTTTCCTTCCAAGGTATTTTGATGGAAGCATCGGTTTGGTTTAAAACAAAGTCTTAACGTGAATATTCACCTTAACTATACTAAGACTTTTTTTCCCCCTCTAACAACTCAAGCCAAAGGTATAATTTCACTCTTTTCAATCCTTCCATATAAATTTCTGAGCACTTGTTCAAGCCATCTCCTTCTTCCTAATAACCCTACCTAAAGAGGATGGTTTTCCAGCAACTTTATCTCTTTTTCATGGAGCTTTTGAATGTGAACTTTGAGAAATCTGTACCAGACACTATCTCCAGGCCATTTTTAAACAGTAAACAATTATTTGAAAACCAAAGTAAAGATGTTTTGAGATATCAGGCAGCTGTATGTAGTTGATAAATTAGGCTACATTTTGGTTAGTTGATTTGGTTTCTATTCAGTAATCATGTGATGCAGTTTTAATAGGAAGGTCACATCTCATTTCAGTTGAAAAAACTGATGAGAAAAAACACATTTTATGTCTCTTGGTTTCCTAGTGGCATGAATCAATTTTTAGTTACCAGAAACCTTTGATATTAACTCTGCTGCTCTGTATACCTGGAATTGTTTGCCACAAATAACTTAAGTTGTGCTTTTAGTCCTTCACTGTAACTTTAGCACATGTTTTTGTAGGAGGAAGAAAACCTCATCATAAAGATTAAGTAGAACAAGCAAGAAATTTTCAACCATAGGGTTTTATTAATAGCTCCTTACAGAAAATATAAAGACTTCTCAGAAAACAGTGAAAGGGGAATAGGCGCAACTGTGTGTGAACAGAGTCTGAAGTTCTCGGGCCTCTTTCCCTCCTGGGTGTCTCGGGTTCCCTCCTGCTTACTGTTCTCACTGTTTTCTTTTCTTTTCTTTTTTTTTTAAGTCATTTCCTTTGAGAATTCTAAAGTGGCTACAAAGGGCGGCCCCATTACATCACGTCTGGATAAGATGTTCATTGACATGGGGGAGTGACAGTAATCTAGGAAAGGAAGTTTGGCCACGAGATCATTCTTTGCCCAGGTGAACACGCAGACTTGTCACCCAAGCATAAGTCGTGCTCTCTGTCAAGTCTCTGTCCCTTCTTGGCTATGCTGGTAGGTTGGCTCGAGGCAGAAATCGTTTCCAGGAAGTCAGTTTGGACACTTAGACCTTATTTATTAGCTCCTGGCATAGAGAGAAATAAGTAGAGGGTGTCATTCTGCATATACCTCTAACTTTTTGCCTTTGTCTCTGGAGAGAGACACGTCTGTGGCTTTGACCAGGTGTGCCTTGATGTTTAACAGGCATTGTGTTCATGACCTGCTGAGTGAGCCTAGGTCTGCCGGAACACTGAGAAGAGCCAAGGAAGTCCTTGGAGGTTTAGAAAGTCCTTTTATTCCAGGTGATGTCTATCTCTTCCTTTAATGGTATAAAAGAGGTCACCACCCGGTAAACCACATACTGCCAACAGATTGTTTTGTTTTATATTTCTTTTTTTTTCTTTCTTTTTTAAAGCAAGCACATAAATCTAGTGAGAATTCCTATAAAGCGTCAGGGTTCCCCCACCCCACCAGCGTCACCACCTTTTTTGAAACACCTAAAAGTCTGGCAGCAGCACTGTCCCTAGGCTCCTCTAAGGTACCCGTCGGAGCAGAGAATTGGCCGTTGCCCCCCCTCCCCCGTGGGCTGTCCCTCTCTGGATGACCACTGTCCCCACCGGCCGCTATCATCCCTCCAGTGTGGAGTGTCGGTTGTCATTTATCATTGTATTTTTCATTCCTGGCTCATTTCACTCCTTTAGATCACCTGCCAGCTCCGTAACCTTTTGGGTTTGTGATTTGCTGATGCACAGGGCCATAGGCTGACAACTTTTCCAAAAACCACCCCCAAATACAGAGTCATATGAAGGTCTCTCCCTTAAACCTCAGCTAAGCATAGCACAGTAGTTTAAGCTCTGGTCTTGGCTTAACTACCTGCATTCCAATCCGAACTCTACCATTTACTGCCTGTGGGGCAGCTGGGCAACTGACTTAACCTCCCTGACCCTCAGTTTCCTCGTCCACAAAATGGAGTGATTACAGTACCTGCCTCTAGAGGTGTTAGGAGGATTTGATGAGTTAATATAGCTCTTTGAACAGTTTAATTATTAATAATCAGCCTTTCAGACTATTTATAGCAAATCAGGTGGGTGAGCGGAGCTCTGAGCACCATAAAGAAAATGTCCTTGCTCATACGGTTTTCATACTGTAATTTCTAAAACCAGGAACATGCAGTTTCCCTGGGACTGATGATGGAGCATGCCTTTGGTTGTACTACAGAGCGAGGATATTTAAATATTTCAACATGCAGGCATTGAATCATTTGTTTTTTTCCTCTTTCATTGGTTTTATTTATTTTACTTTTCCTTAAAGTACTTATTCTATTAGCACCCACATTTAGGTATGTTCTGGGAAGTACATTCTGCATGTTTCATATGCATTTCGTGTTAGTCATCCTCTAGAAAAAAAGCTTACTCTATGTTTTTTATGTCTCTTACCAAATTTGGCGCTCAAGTAGGAGTCACTCAAATTAGGAGCGCCTTTAATTAGCTACATCATATTTTTGGTTTTAGAAAATGCTGCCGAGAAATGTACTTCTCCATGTGTTGAGATTTTTGCACCAGTAAAGTCAGCGACTAATATAGTAATTCAACCTACCTGTGAAAGAAATACCACCTGGACCAACCTCCTTCCCATCACCTCAGTCAAATGTTAGGGCTCTGACAGTCCTGGAGATTAATAGAATATTAAATAAGAACGGGCATCTATATTTAACTAATATATAAGAATTAATTAGCTCTTAGGAGACAGTCTTCTTTTTTTCCCCCCCAAAGTTCTTGCATGATTTCGGGACAGATGTAGCTTTATATTTTTAAAAAGAACAAGGATAATTTAAGTATCTACTTATTGCTTTTGTTTTCAGTGCCAGACCTAATTTTTTTAGAGAGGTGCTTTTCAAAAATGTGACACCCTGCCCCCCCAGAAAAAAGCCAATAATCCTATGTGACACAAATATGAACTCTCTCTACAGCCGTCTCTACTAGAGGTAGCACTGGTCTATTATTGCCATTCTCATCATCTTATATCTCCAGTAGAAAACTTGATGTGAGGTAGTGTTGGAGGGCTTTGTTTTGATTTATTAAGCGTGCTTACATAGAAAGCTTTTAAAATTGTACTGTCAGTTAATATGATATGTAACCTAAGGGTCTTTACTTCTTGGAAAAGGGACTTATCCCAGTCTACATCTGTACCCTCTAAAATCGCCCCTGTGAAGAGATGGAGAATAAGATGGTGAAGAATGGGGTCTGGGGGAGCTATTCCCAGTCTAGAGGCATGGCTTATAGTTCCTGAGATAAGGAGGGAGTTTCCCAGAGGGGATTCTTAGTATTGCAGGGGTTTCGGCTCTGTCTGGTCCAGTTTCCCAGCTGTGTCTCCCTGTGTCACCCCCAGCAGACTATCACCTAACCTCGTGTGGACACGCCCAGCCTCAGCTCACTGTGTCAGGAAGCCATTCACGACACCAAAGGACAGCCCTAAACACGACAGGCATTTCCTATATTAAGACAGACTCAGCCCTCTGACTTCTAGCTATTTGTTCTGCTTGGAACTTCAGAGAGTCAGTCTTCTCATTCTGAGAAATAGCCTTTAAAATATGCATAAACATATCAGCCTCAAGCCATTCTCCTTCAAGTTGAAACGCCTCACTTTGCCGTCTGAGTGAAGCCTAGACTTGGGCCACCCTCGTCCCCCTCCTTAGACACAGTTTGCTTCCTTAGTGCCCCATTAAAAACATGGCACCCGGAACTCCAGAAGGACTCCCTTGGCGGCTAGTTGCAGGATGCTCGGTAGCCTTCTTTTTCTGGACACCAAAATTCTGTTACCATCACTCAGGAATGTGTTAACTTTCTCCACCAACCTTGACTCAGAGTTAACTCCCATTGAAAACATGGCTTGCTGAAAAACTCACTCCCCTGCAGCACATACACACATTTCTTTTCTCACATGAATGCTGCCAAGGTTAGCCTTCAGATAAACCTTTGACTTTTGTCTTTATCCTGTATCTGCTTATTCTTATTCCTGTCTAGTTTCATCTTACTGATTGTTGTCCCATCGTTCTGGTCCATTGATGTAACACTGAGTTTTATGCCCTCTTTTAAAAAAAGACACGTTGGCTTGTTTTCCCAAGTTGTTGCTGTCATCCAGAGGTTTGCTATAAGCTATTGCCGAGAAACTTCTAGAGGGCAAAGGACACGTCCTCTATAACATGCCCCTGAAAAGTCACTTAAGGTTGACGTGCATTTATTAATCAGTAATCTTTAAAGTTGATGGACCATCTGTGAACTTTACATGGCCATGCTGTCATTGTCACCTACACTCATCTCTCCTTTCTCAAGGTTATCAAAAAAAGTTAAACCCAAGATATACTGTGTTTCTGGCCTCCCCAATCCATCAACCTAGAAACCCTGCTGAAAGAATGAAATGAGGTTAGCTTGCCATGGCTTTCTCTCAGAGACCCCCTACCAGTACTTAATGATGTTATTTATCTTCTCTAAATAGCCCTGTGGCATCTGAATAATTTCTCCGAAATTTTGACCCGAGGTCCACATCAAGCACAGCCCTCTCGAGTTTCCCTTCTCCTTTTGAAAGCGGGACATTTGCTTATCTCTAGTCTCCTGATTCTATTCTCTGTGATTTCTTAAACATCATTAGCAGAAGCAATCTACTTACTCTTTCAGGATGTAATTAGTTTGCAACTGGACACTTGAACTCATTTGAAATGGCTTGATAGGCTCTATCGACTCTCCTATGAGTAGCTTTTGTCCGACATTTCTTATGCCTTGCTTTTCAAATCTGAGCATTGTTCACATTCCTGAAGAATCTGGAAACAGGGCATGAGGAGGTTATCGGCACCTCCTCCCCCTCTAGCAGCTGTTTGAAGACTGGCAGGAGCGCTCCTTGAGGAGGGGCCCTGCTGTCTCCAGAGGGTCTGGACTTCAGGTGCAGCCCTGCAAATGGACTTGGGAGCAGTGGGGAGCTGGGAGACACCTGCCTAACCCTGGCACCCAGCGGGGCATCCGGGGGGTGGCCGAAGGGCTCTTTCCTCCTTGATGCCCTTCAGGCTCTTCTCTCTTCCCCAAGGCTAGTCTGTCTTCTTCTTGACCCTCATTTTAATAAACCCTGATGATATCTTTAGGATTGGTGGAAAGCTTCAGCATGTTCCGAATCTTAGCTCTCCCCACATTGTAGAAAAT
This sequence comes from Bison bison bison, assembly GCF_000754665.1. NCBI lineage: Eukaryota > Metazoa > Chordata > Mammalia > Artiodactyla > Bovidae > Bison > Bison bison. The sequence continues at coordinate 5,648,096 of NW_011495030.1, forward strand.
CATTTATTGATCCTGGAAATATTAATTGCATTCCACCCCCCCCCCCACCTCCTTTCCAGCCTTGAGTGCCAGAGGGTTAAAAAACTCACAGGACTTGCTTCCACTAGCTTGCCCTGCGGTGGGGGAGATGGTTCTGAACAGGCAAGCAGCCAGGGGATTTCTGGGAAGTAGGGGTCATGTGAGCCCCTTACATAAGACTATGATAACATTATCTGGTGTTTATGGTCCCTTTGGGGGCTTCCCAGGTGGTTCAGTGGTAAAGAATCTGCCTGCAGTGCAGGAGACATGGGTTCATTTGCTAGGTCGGGAAGATCCCCTGGAGGAGGAAATGGCAACCCACTCCAATATCCTTGCCTGGAAAATTCCATGGAGAAAGGAGTCTGGAGGGCTACAATCCATGGGTAGCAAAGAGTTGGACATCACTGAGTGAACATGCACACACATGATTCCTTTTAGGGGAAAAAATACACATCATTATCGCTACATTTACCTGGGACAAGAGAGCCAGCATTTTTACCCTGGTACATTATAGTACCTTTGCAAGGACTTGGGAAACCGCAAACCCAAGGACCAAGAGTACTTGTTTAATTCCTGTACACAGACTCCTTTTTGCAAATGGAGAGTCTCTTGTAGCATTTCCCTAATTTTGAGTGAGGCTGGGCTACTGTTTTAAAGGGCCACATATAGTCAAACCACACTCCAGAAGGGATAGACTCTTCCTTTAAAAAGTTGCCTTTTCTTCTTTAAATATTTTCTTTTCAGAGTGCTCTACCTGGAGTGCATTTAGGTATTTACGATGTCAAAGGCTTTCCCTCAGGTATCATCCTGAGGCTTCCATCCAAGATGGACTATTCACACCAGTGTTCATACTGTCTTTTAAGATACATTTGTAGGAACATACATTTTTCCCCTGGAGGAGGAAATGGCAATCTACTCCAGTATTCTTGCCTGGGAAATGCCATGGACAAAGGAGCCTGGCGGGCTACAGTCCATGGGGTTGCAAAGAGTTGGACACAGACTGAGCACAGTGTACATTTTTAAAGCCAAATTCATACCATTATTTAATAAGCTTTTTTGTTTTGCTTGTACTTTTTTCCAGTCAGGTTGCTCACCCACATAGGTCTGTCCTTCCACACTCTAACAGAATCATTTGAAATTATTCTGTTGGAATCTCCTCTGTTCAGAGCTTCCCTTCCCCAATGAGCTGTCATCTCGGTCAGTCCCAGGTCCAGGAACCATGCCCACCCTTCTCCAGGGTATCTGCAGCATGTCTTGTGATGTGTCTACCGTGCTATATGTCATTCCCAGGATGTTCTTCACTCTTACATATTCTGACACCACACAGTCTGTTTCAGCTTCTGTATCCCCTTGATTAAGACCATCACCAACCCAAGATCCCAAATGTGTCATGAAAAGAGCACTCCCAATGCTGTGCCTTATTCCCAACATCCCCTTACATACAGAGTTTCCTCAGCATTTCTCCCAGGCCCTTCACTGCTTCTGTGTCTTCACCCTCTGTCTGCATCAGGCCCTCACCCTCATCACTGGCCGTGTGTGGATGGCCTGCCTTCTCTCAGAGACATGGAATCCCTCTTGTCAGATTAAGAACTCGCAGTAGCTCCTCATCGCCTCACCGATGGTGACCAAACTTCCTACCGTGGGAAAGACAGTCTTCCGTGATCTGGCCCTAGGACCTTCTTGACTTCATTTTCCACCATGCAGCTTTCCCTTGTATGTCACACATTCCAGCTGACTGACTCTGCTTTTCCAGCATGGTCTTGTACTTTGGCTCCTCTCTCCCGGGTTTATCTCTGCCTTGCCTCCCGCTCTCCTGGGGCAGAGTGGGCAGTGTCCCTGAGGACGGACGTGTACGTGGCTGTACATGGGCTCTGTATGCCAAAGGCACCGTCTATGCCTGGAGAAAGACCTAGAGGGGATGGGGGCGGTTTTCCCAGCTGTGTCACACCTCTCAGCTACTTCTCTGAAAAAAGTTAAAGTGTTAGTCACTCAGTCATGTCTGACTCTGCAATCCCATGGACTGTAGCCCACCAGGCTCCTCTGTCCAGGGAATTCTCCAGGCAAGAATACTGGAGTGGGTAGCCATTCCCTTTCTCCAGAGGATCTTCCTGACCCAGGGATCGAACCTAGGTCTCCTGCATTGCAGGCAGATTCTTTACCATCTGAGCTACCAGGGAAGCCTACTTCTCTGCCACCACACAAAGGGACACCAGAAGGGCAGTTTCAAAATCCTCAACTGAAGAGGCTTTCCCTAGAGGCCAGCGCCCTCTCTTGTGTGGTGGTTGTCATTTCCAGTTGAAGATGAGCTGGAGATTAACTCTGTGATCCGACTACCGAGATGGTGCTCAGAAACCGAGTTAGGGTTCAGGGCCCCCTCTGGGTGCTGACCGCTGTAGCAAAGTACAGCATCCTGTCTCATGGGCACAACAGCTGTCTGAGGTAAGTACTCACCCCATTTTACAAATGAGGAGCTAGACTCGGGTAGGCTAAAGCTGCCTTCCTAAGACCACCCCCACACCCACCAAGCAGACGCTACCTGTCTCCCACTGCTTCTAGCACAACTGATGGGAATGTGTAGAGGGAGATGGGACCAGAGTAGCAGGCATTGACTTGTCTGAAAGAGGCAGGAAAAGTCCCCAGTCATCTTGCCAGCGAACCCCTGAGGTGGGCAAGGTAGGTAGGTGATTATACTGAGGCGTGAAGTGTGACATGAACCGCCAGAGGTCACCAGCCTAGGAGGAAGCAGCCGGGCTGGGATGAGGACCCAGGTCTTCTGACTCAAGTGTTCTTTTTACTCTACCACAGGTGTAACGTGGAGAAGGTGCCCAGTAATTCTCAGTTGGAAATAGAAGGAAACAGGTCAGGATCTGTCTTGTATTCCTGTGTCTCTATATACAGGTACCCCTTGGCCCACCACCCGGCCTTCGAAGCAGATCCCTCCAGTGGCCTCCTGATCATCCCTGCTTGTAGTGGGCGATGGAGGCACAGATGTTGCGGCTTTTGTTCGTGCTGTGTTTTCATTTGGGCGTGTCCATCCTGTAAATGCGCTTCTTACAAAGGCATCAGGAGCCGCGCCACCAGCGGGACCCTCCCACCGGACATGGGTTTCTGTCGCTTCCCCTCCTCTTTAAGCGCGGCTTCCGCCTTCCATCCCGCGGGCCTCTTAGCTCTGCGCTGTCTCGGTTCGAAGCTTAATGGAAAGCGCCGGGTGCTGTGCGCGCGTGCTCCCCGCGCTGTCCGACCCCGTGCGGTCACCTGTGCGGACAGTCTGTCACTAGCTTGGGTTCAGGGCGCGACTTCCAGGCTTACCCGTCGCCTATGGTCTAAGCAGCCTCAGGCAGCCTGTTTAACCTTCGTGTGCTCTGCTTCTGTCGGGTGGAGGAAATGCTTTTCTCTTGGAGACTTTGTGAGAATGACATGATGTCGGTTGGGAGAGAGGGGTGTGCAGCCATGACAAAGGGTGAGGAGTTGCTATTAGTATAGTGAAATAACTTCTTTCCCCCTTTTGGTCAGCCTGTACTTAAAAATATATATACATCGATACATTTGCCATCATGTTCCACTTTGTCAGTTGCCTCAGAAATGTCCCTTATGGCATTTTTTCCCCCAGTTTGGGGCTAGAAGGAAAAAGAATCCAAGCGGCATTGCAGAACAGATACCGTCACCGGCTGTGGCACTCCGTTTGTATAGGGAGGTTAAATATCAGGGTGATTCATACCCCCTATATCTGTATGGAGATGAAGCTGTTGGACGAGATTGTCATTTTTTTGATGTTTCTTAGTTAACAGTGATCAATCCTGGAAGCCAGACACACAAACCGTACTGGGTACTAAGAGGTGTCAAGAATGGTATTCTGGTTTTGCCACTATGAGAAAGAACTCGTTCTGGGTTCAAATTTCAGAAGTGAAACAAGAAACCCTTGACTTCTGGGGGCTTGATATGAACCAACACGGCAAATGTTTCCACCATCAGGATGTAGAAAGGAAGCTTTAGGGTCTAAAAGGCATAATGCAGGCTCCATGCCTGGTGCAGTGCACAGGAACAGGCAGAAGCTCCTTCACCCCACTGCCCGGCTTCCATCAGTATAGTCATGTGACCATGAAAAGTGGATTAATAACTTTAAAGGGTATTAAGGGCCCCTAGGGTCATGCCTAGGCTTTCTGAGGAGACGACATGACTGTATATAGTTAGGACCCAGATAAATCTTTTGAAAATACATTTAACTGCAGCTTCCAGAGGCATAGAAGGGGTGACGTTTGCTTCCTCGGGACTCTTCCAAGCCTGTCTGGCCCCTTACTGTCACATATGCTGCTTCTCCCCGGAAGCCCGAGTTTAAGACATGTTGTTCAGAGCTTGCATTATGATTAATTTTTAAAAATTCTTAAAAAAAATCCCTCCATGTGTTCAAAAGCACTGAGCATTTTCTACATGTCAGTCTCTGTGTAAGTATTGAGAATGGGGCGGGGGAGGGATGAGTAAAATGAAATGCCTTAAAGCATAGTTGGAAAGACTTATATAAGGGAGTAACACCGGTCTATCGTCTGAATCAAGTGTACATGCCAGGTGAGAGGGTAGGCACGGCGGAAGCCAAGTCAGTCGGTGGCTTGTGGGGGAGTGTAAATCCCCCCAAAGTAGCTAGGGGTGCAGTGGGGGAAGCAAGGTGGGGGGAGCGAGGTGAGGAGGCCCATGTATGTGTAGGCAGCCAGGGAGGAGGTAGAGAAAAGCGGGACCCCTTCTAGAGACCATACACCTCTCAGTGTGAGTGGGTGCAAGAGAAGAGGGACATAGCACTGGACAGGGCGGCGGGTGTGGGAGCGAGAGAACGAGTATTCAGAGGTGTGATCACAGGACTTTGGGGCAGCCCAGATGTGAGGTGGAGGAGAACTTTAAACTCCTGGTTCTCTGTCCTGAGTGGTAAGTGGATCTGGTGAAATGTATATTTACAGAAATAGGGCTGAAAAAGAAGGTGGCCTGTGGTACCCAGCCCCGCATACGCCATCCTAGGAAATCTGAACTCTCTCCATGGCTATTAACAGCCCTTAATGTTGTGATTATGTTGTTAGTATTGACTAGCCCTTAAGGACCAGCCAAGAAGCTCTTTTAGACAATATTTATTTTTAGCAACATTGGCACCAGACATTCAGTATTTCTTTAAATGAGGGAGGGAAGCTGTGACCAGACCTCAGGCTCAAGCAGGACCCTTTTCATTTAATTAGATTACAGAGAAATTGCCATGAAATACAAGCATAACCAAGTGGAGATGCTCAGAGAATTTTAGTTCTAGGTGAAGAAGCTTTCTTCCCTTACTCAGTTTGGGTACTGTGGGCTCACAGACAGGGCTGGCAGTCTGTCTTGTATTTTCCCCTGGAAGAGGGCATGGCAACCCACGCCAGTATTCTTGCCTGGAGAATCCCATAGGCAGAGGAGCCTGGTAGGCTACAGTCCATGGGTCCATGGGGTCACAAAGAATTGGACACAACTGAGCGACTGTGCACTCGTGTACTAGCAGCGCGAGTGAGGAAATCAGAGCCTCAGGTGATGTTCCCGGCAGTGCTTTTTCTCAAGAGTATGGTCCTCACTAGAGGTTCTAGTCCTGAGGCTTCTTGGAGAATTCCCAGTG